>NW_020290438.1:0-336960 GCF_003184545.1 Aspergillus heteromorphus CBS 117.55
TATCTTAATCTAATCTTAATTATATAGTTAAAAATTTTTATATCTTAATCTAATTATCAGATTATAGCCAGATTAAGGTTAAGATATAATAATCAGGTTAAGCCACTCTACATAGGGGCCCGGAGGCGTGCGTAGAGAGGGTCACAGCATAGTTCAGTAAAAGTTAAAGATAATAGCTTACTATTATTTATATATATTTAATAATTTGCTATACTTACTGATTATTTTATAATAATTATTAAATTATTATCTACAGTAATAGTTAAATTATAGTTAGATTATATTATAATTATTTATAATTATAAAATAGTTATTTATTATTATTTATATATAATAATAATTATTAATAATATAATCTTATCTAAACTGAGTAATTATATATAAATATTATTAAAGTTAAATATAATTCAGAAATTATTATATAATTATAATTTAATAAGAATAGTTCTGTAATAAAATAGATTAGATATAAAAAATATCTATTATTTATAAATAAAAACTATATTTTATAAATATAAAATAAATATTAATTATAATTTCTAGATATTATCTGATATTTTATAGATATATAATAAATATTAATTATAATTTCTAGATATTATCTGATATTTTATAAATATATAATAAATATTAATTATAATTTCTAGAGATTATCTGATTATATTTCTTAAATAATAATAAGATTTTTATATAAAATATTCTCAGAAGTAATATATAATTATATAAAAATAATAAAAAACTAGAATATAATAATTTATTATTTATATAAAATTAATATTTTATAAATAATATACTAGATCTTATCTAATATTAATATTAATTAATATCTGTCTATAAATATTATCTATATTAATTATAAATATTAATTTAATTTTATTTTATAATTCTAATAATATCTATTTTTTAGAAAAATAATAAAAAAAAAGAGTTATTATCTTATTTATATTTTTATTCTGTATTTAAGACTATAATAAAAAAAAGAAGAAGTATTCTAATTATATATAATATTTTATATTATAATTTATATATATTATTAAAAACTGATATTTAATAAAATTTTTAGTAATAATTATTTATAAATAACTAAAGAATAGAATATAATTAATATTTTAAAATAAAAAATATATAAAAATTAGTTATAAAAGTCTTTTATAGCTATCTTTTTAAAAATAAAAAAATTATATTAAAAATAGAATTTAATTTAATAATAATAAAATAATTATATTTTATTATACTGGCAAGAAAGTAAGATTAAATATTTTTATTAATATATTAAAAATAATATATCTAGTATATTCTACTCAGAAAGCAAAGAATAAAACTATTTAATTAAATATATTATTATAACTTATAAATTAGTAATAAATTTATTTATAAGAATATATTTCTAAATTAGATATAAATAAAATATATATAAATTCTAAATAATCTCTAGTAAAATTAAATAATTATTTTATTAAAAATCCGCAAGATTTAGATATAAAAAATAATAGAATTAATTTAGCTAAAAAAGATAAATTATTAGCTAAGATAATAAAATATAATTTATTTATCTCTTAAATATTTTTATATAATATAATACTATCAGTAGCTGACTATAATTTAGAATAGATATTTATCTATATTTTAACTTATTAATTAAAATATTATAGTTTATAAGCAGACTATACTCAGCAGTAAATATATAAAAATAAAAATTAGTATAAATAACTAATATTTTAAGATACTTAAATTATTTATTTTTATTATACTTTTTATTATAATTATATAATAGTTTTTTTATTTTATATTAGCTAGATAACTAGCCAGCAAATATTATAAATATAGATTATAAATACTAAATATCTATAGCTCTAAATTAGTTATAACTAAAGTTATAATTATTAAATACTGAAAGATTTAATAATTATAAATTATTCTTATATTTATTAGTACAGAAGACAACACACGGCTGATTAAAATAAGAGTAATTATTAATATAATCTCTATTAGAGTGGCTTAACCTGACTATTATATCTTAATCTTAATCTGGCTATAATCTGACAGTTAGATTAAGATATAAAAAATTTTTAATTATATAATTAAGATTAGATTAAGATATAATTATTATTATAACTATTTATATCTACTAATTAAAAAGATTAAATATAATAAATAGATTAATAATTATAGATTAATTTATAATATATATATTCTTTTTATATAGATAATATATAAAGTATAATATATATTTAATTATAATATAAATATAATAATATTTTTTAAATATAGTTTATTACTTAATCTGCTTAATTAATTATCTTAAAAAATATATTATACTTTAAAAAAGACTTTTATAAAATCTAATATAAAAAAAATAAAAAAAAATATAGAATATTTATTCTTTATATTATTTAAAATAATAATTATAATAATATAAAAATTATAAAAATCAGATCTTTATTTTTATTTAAATATATATAATAATTAAAGACTTAAATAAAACTAATTTTTTTAATTTTAATAATAATCTATTTTTTAAATTATCTTTAAAATTATCTATATTTTTATTCTTATTAATATAAAAGATAGTAATTATCTTATTTTTTTTATTTTTTAAATATAAAAATAATTAAATCTAAATTAAGATTATTAAATATATTCTAATATTTCTTATTTATAATAAAATAATTAATATATATTTAAAGTATAATTATTTTAATTATATTAGAATTAAAACAGCTTTAATAATAATAATAAATATTTTAAAAATTATTAAAAAAATATTTAATATTAATATTATTAATTATAATTAAGAGAAAATCTCTAGCTATCTAATAAAGAATAGAAAACTAATTATAATAAGATTTTTAATAAATAAAAATATTAATATATTTTATAATATCTAGAATTATATTAATTTAATTAAAAATATTTTAAAAAGCTATATATTATAAGGATAGTAATCCTTATAACCCTTGTGATATAATATATCACAAGGAATGCCTATACTGCGGAGACAGTCCCTTGCAAAATAATCATACTAGTATAATATATAACTTATAGAATTCTTATAAATATATTATCCGCGAGAGAAGCTAGATAGAAGACTAGTAATAATACTTTAAGTAATATAGATACTATCTTAACTTTATAATAGATATATTTTTTTTATATTATCTTAATATATATTCTTATAATCTTATTACTTAAAATCTGCGAGATAGTCTGTTAAAACTATATCTATATAAAATATTAGATATTATATTTATAAGAATTTTTCTGATTTTCTGAAGATTAACTGCAAAGTTATTATAGAAAAAATAATTAAAATAAATATAATTCTATTATTCTCTGAAAATCTTTATAAATAATTAAATATATTTTAATAAATCACAGAACTAGAGCAGAGACTTAGAATTTTTATAAATAATAAAAAAACTTATAAATCTCTGAGTAATTCTAATATTTTATCTATAAAATTAAAAAAGACTAATATATATATATATTCTTTATAAAATAATAAATATTATATGTGATAGAATAACCCAGCTATTGGGATAAAGGTCATCGGGATGACATATTATAGTGATTATGAGAGTCATGTCATCGGGATGATGTGTTATAGTGATTGTGAGAGTTGTAAGATTATTAATAATAATTCTATATCTCTCCGGCATCTATAAGATACTAATCCCTTTATAAGAAGCTACTAATTCTTCAAGAATCAGTCTATCTTATAAATATAGATTATCTTTATTATTATTAAATAAATATATAATATTTTATAATTAATTTCTTATCTAGTCAACAAACTTTCTATTCTAATAAGTAGATTCTATTATATTCTGATTCTTCTCTTTTTAACTATCTAAGAAAGATATTATCTATTAAAGATAGTAAAGAAATAAAAATATTTAGTAATTAAATTAATCCAGAATCCTCGCCGAATATTATTCTTATTATTAAAAAGATTTAACAGCTAGAAGATTATATTTATTAATTAAAATAAGCTATCAACTTACAGTGAAAAATAGCTTATCTTTAAAAAAATAGCTTCTTAAGTAAAATCTTCTTAAGATATTATTAATTCTTCCTCAAATCAGAAAAGAATAAAAAAAAAATTAAATTTAAAGATATTTCTTGCTTTGCTCTGAACTTTAATCTTTAAAAATATTAAAAATAAATTATTAATTTAAAATATATATTCAGAGATATATTCAAGAAATATTTATTAAAGAAATATAAGATTCTTATTATTATTAGCTATATAAATCCAGTATATAAACAGAGATAATATTATTTTATAAATAATAAGAGTCCAAAAGAGAGATAATTTCTTAAGAAATTATAATTTTAATTTAAAGATTAGACTCTTATACTAATTCAGAACACTGCTATTTTTTAATTAAATATTATAATCTAACTTAAATAGACTTATTAGTAATATAATCAGAATCTGCGAGAGTTTTATATTTATCTTAATATCTTAAAGCAATACTTTTCTTATTAAATAAAAAAAAAAAGAGTCTTATTCTATTTTACTAAGTTACTATCAGATCTAAACTATTATATTTAAGAATATATTTCTTATCTATCAGAGAAGCGGGACAAAATAATAGCTATTATTATTTATTATTATAAACTATAAGAAAATAGAGAAAAACATAAATAAAATAATAATTAATTTAGTAATTATAAGCCACGCAAGCGCTTCTAAGAAATTACTAGTAAAACTATTAAAGAAGATATCCTGAATCACAGAAAAAACCCTATTAAAAAGAATAATAATCAATTATAATATTTTATATATAAAAATATTTAATATTTTATAAATTAATATTCTATTAAAAATAAAAAAATTTAATCTGCTAGAATTTATTAATTTTTATTAGATTTAGAGAGAAAAATAGAGAAATTAAGATAGATTCTATAATTTTAACTTCTTTATCTACAGTAGGGACTATATATTATTTTTATATTTCTATTTATATTTAAAATAATCTTGAAATCTTTACAGATCTGAATAGCTGTATTAAAATAAATATTATTAATTATTAGTTTATCAAAGTCTATAATCTCTAATATATCCCAGTTACTGCGCCAAAGATTAAAACTATTAATTAAATTATTATTTCTATCTATAATATATAGAAAGTTCCTATTATTACTATTAATTTATAAGAAGATATCTATACTTTTAAATAATATTATATAAGAATTAATTAGAATCTCTAACTAGAAGACAGTTCTGTACTACTTTTAATAACTATACTTTATAATCTATATATTATCTTATCAGTATAGAACTGTCAGTAATAATTTAGTATATTATCTATTTTACTATTTTTTATTATTTAATTTACTAAAGCAACTTAAAACTCAGCAAGAGTATATATTATTATTAAGCTTCTTAAAAATATCTAACTATCAGAAAAAAAATCTTATAATTTATTATTAAATCTTAAGATAATTTCTGTTAAACTTAAGCAGTTCTAAGATATATTCTTTATAGATTTCTTTTAACAGCTATCTTCTTATAGCCCTGCGGATTATATTATTAATATTAAATCTAATAAAATATTCTTTTATAGTTTAATATATTTCTTATTCAAAGCTGAACTTAAGATTCTATAAGAATATATTAAAAAAAATCTGAAACTAGATTAAATTTAATCTTTAAAAAGCTCTGCTGAAGTCTTTATTCTCTTTATATTTAAAAAAAATAATAGCTTATATTTTTATATAAACTATAAAAATCTTAATAAGATTTCTATCAAGAATTACTATCTTTTATCTCTTATTTTAAAGATTCTTAACAGAGTTTCGGAAAGTATCTACTTTTTAAAGATTGATATTAAGAATATATACTATTAAATCTGTATTAAAAAAGATAATAAATAGAAGACAGTATTTTATATCTAATATAATTACTTTAAATATATAATTATATTATTTAAATTAACTAATATTTTAGTAACTTTTTAAAACTATATATATATTATACTTTAAGAATTTCTTAATAACTTTTATATAGTATATCTGAATAATATTCTTATCTTTTTATTAGATAAAAAATCTTATATAAAGTATATTTATTAAGTTTTAGAGAGACTTCAAGAAGCTCAGCTCTATATAAAACTATTAAAATATTTATTTTATTAATCTTAAGTCAAATTTCTAAAATATATTATCAACTCTGACAGAGTATTTATAGATTCTTAATAGATAAATAATATTATTTTATAGCTAATTTCTGAAAATTATTATAATATCCAGATCTTTCTTAAATTCTATAATTTTTATTAATAATTTATTCAAGACTATTTTTATATTATCTTGTCTCTTACTTCTTTGCTTTATAAAATAATTAACAGGCGGAAGCCAGAGAAGATTTATCTAATCTTAATTAAATAAACTGTTTTTTATTATCTTATTATTATCTTTTAACAAGTATCTTTACTAATATATTTTAATTCTATAAAACCCCGTCATTTAGAAACTAATATATTAAAAAAAAAAATAAGTAATATTTTATTCTAATTTAATATTAAAAATATATTCTATTTAGTTATATTCTGATTTTATAAGTTCTTTAATATTAAGCTAAATTATAATACTTCAGATCAAGAGCTATTTGCTATTATTTACTCTTTTAAATAATAATAATAATATTTAGAAGATATTTTCTAAATAATTAAGATTTTATCAGACTATTTAAACTTGTAATTTTTTATATATTAAACCCGGATTAACAGAAGACAAGCTTAATAGCTTATAAATCTAATTCTCTATAATTTTATTATTAAATATAGAACAGAGAAATTAAATCTAGCAGATAGATTCTTCAGAATATTTTCTAAATCTTAAGTAAAATCTGCTTTTCAAGAGAAACTGTTAATCTTAATTTAAGCGCGATTTATAGATATATTATTTCTGATAATAAAAAATCTTATTAAAGAAAAAATCTAGTTTAAATCTCAAGATACACAGGATTACTCTGGATTTAATATTTATATTATATTAAGCTTAAAGAATCTTAATAATTAAGCTGATATAGAGACAGCTGACTAGATTATTTAAGAAAACTTATCTTAAAAGAGATTTATTTTTTAATCTACAGCATCATAAATGTGTGCCGCGGAAGTTTTATACTTGGATATATATAATTCTAAACTTTAAAAAATAATCTTATATTTGCAGAATAATAATCCAGAGATATAATAATAAAAGACTATTATTTAATAAAAATAATTAAACTAAAAATATTAAATTATTAAAATAACTAATTATATCTGTTTCAAAGATTAATATTATATTCTCTCTTCTAAGATACTATATCAGACACTTATTAAGCTATATTATAATAATCTATTAGTGAAATATTTTAAAAAGACTTGAATAAAAATACTACTATATAGAAAGTTTTACTAAAACAGATTATAATATAATATAGCTGAATATATCTGAATTTATTTAATATATCAAGAAATCACTGCTTCAAAGTATCGACTATATAATAATCTTAAATTATTACTAATTTTATTATATCTCTTTGCTGAATTAGCAATAGATTTTATTACAGGGCTGTTTTTTATTATTTAATATAAAAAGATTATTAATACTATTCTAGTTATTATTAATTAATTCTTAAAATACTGTTTTTTCTTTGCTATTCTATCTATGATAACTGCTCTAAATCTTGTTAAACTGTTTTATAAATAGATTAAATTAATCTTCGGATCTCTAAATAAAATTATATCTAATTAAGAATTAATTTTTATCAGTAAATTCTGATTAAATTTAGTCTATAATAGCTATATAATCTTAAAGCTTTCGACTGTGTTCTATTCTTAAATTAATAATTAAATAGAATAAATAAATCAAATATTTAAATACTATCTCTAATATTACTTCAGTCAGTATAATATTAACTAGCTATTAATTTTTCTAAGTACTCAATTTGTCTGTAATAATATAGATAATATAATTATAGATTAATTATCTTATAATATTCTTTATAGCTTTTCGCTGGATTTTTATATTAGAATTAAAATTAATTCTTAGCAGCAAGAAGTCTCAGTAATATAGAATAAAATTAAGAAACTTAGAGAAATAAGAGAACAGCTATAAAAAATATAGTAAATAATTACAGAAAAATAAAAAAAATATTATAATAAATATAGAAAGCTATTTTATTTTAAAAAAAGAAATCTAGTTAAGCTATTAACTCAGAACTTATAATTTAAAGAATTAAGAAAGCTGGCTCTAAAGTTTATAAAATTCTTTTAAATTCTTAAATATATCAGATCTCAGGCGTATTGATTATATTTATCTAAGAAATATAGACAAATTTATAATATATTCTATATCTTCTTATTAAAACTATAAAATACTAAAAGAAATTATAAAAAACCGCTCCCAATATCTAAGCTAGATAATAAAGATAAATAGAAAGTTAAAAAAATTAAAGATTATTAATATTATAATAGTCAGAATTATTATCTAATTAAATAAAAAAAATAATTAAGCAAGTATAATCAATAAATTTCTAATAAAAATATAGAGAATGCACCCGAAGCTATAAAGTAATATTAAAAATATTATAAAAAGCACTATATATTAAGAAGATAAGAGATAATTACTAATAAATTACTTTATATTCTCAAGAAATAAGCTACAGGAATATTAATCTCTTAATATTTCTTATTAATTATATTATCGCGGATTAAATATACTAATAAATATAAAATTATTCTGCTATAAAACAGCAGAGGATATTTAAATATATTCAGTTATATTTATTATTTATTTACAAAATAAATAATAATAATAATCAGACTCTTTTATTATAACTCAGAAATATTTATAAAGAAAGTAGACTTTAAGAAAAGAATATAGAAATCTATGATTAATCTAATAATACTATTCTTATTATCCAAAATTAATTTATTATTATTAATATTCAAATATTAAATATATATTATAGCTCTTATTAAATCAAGAAAGTTCCGCAGAATAGAAATCCAGTCTATATATCTTAAATTATTAAGCAGCAAATATAATAATATTTCTATCTTATAGATATAATAATTCTTTAGTAAGACGCGAAGATTAGAATAGAAAACTAACTATATTAAAAAAATATAATAAATCTTAATAAACTTAATATACTCAGTAATAAACTTCTAACAGAATATTAATAATAGAATCACAAAGATCTTATCTCTTAATTATAATAAGAACTTACACACTTGGCAGTCTTAATATTCTTTAATAAAAATTTATAAATATAAATATTCTTTATACTGTCAAATATCTTTGCAAGAATATAGATTTTTTTATAAATAATCTATTTAATATTATTATTTTAATATTCTTTCTTCAGAATCAGAATAATCTATTTAATAATCTTTATAAGATTGTAAGTGTTTTCTAGCAGATTAGTTGCAGGCTTGAGAGATATTAGTAAATTATATATATATAATACAGAGTATATAAAATCTATAGAATTATAAGTCTTCTTTCCCGCGAAATAAAAATAATACAGAACAGATATCTTTATATCTAATAGATAACTAATATTATATAAAGCACTCTTCTTAGAATCAAAGTTATTATTTATATATCTCAGACAGTGCATGCAGAAGTTATAGCAGACTTTAATAAAAATATCTTACTTAAGATATATTATTTTCTTTGCTATTGCAAAGTAATCAAGAACAAGACTAATATTTAATAAAAAAAAGAATAACAGTAATATAATATAAATAGAAATAACAAAGATTATATAAAATAATAAAGAAATATAAAGAGAATAATTATAAATTACTAAAGAAATAATAATTATAAAGTAGAAGAGAAGAAGAAAGAGAAGTAATATAAGAGATTTTTTTATTTATACTTCTTTGCAGAAAATCCATCTATATAAATATAACTAAATATTTATAAAGTTATACAGAAATAGTATATAATCCTGTTTATACTATATATTTTATAAGTTTTTTATTTTTTACTATCGAATTTCTACTATTCTGAATTAAAAATATATAAGACTATTCCTAATACCCGAGCCAGGTGGCTTGTCCCAGCAGAGAAGAGTATTATTTATAATAGAATAATCCAGCTATCGGGATAAAGATTATTAAAATAATATATTATAATAATTATAAGAGTCGTGTCATCGGGATAATATATTATAGTGATTATAAGAGTTATAAGATTATTAATAATAATTCTACATCTCTTCGGTATCTATAAGATATTGATCTCTCTATAAGAAGCTACTGATTCTTTAAGAATTAGTCTATCTTGTGAATATAGACTATCTTTATTATTATCAAACAAATACACAGTGTTTTATGATTGATTCCTTACCTAGTTAACAGGCTTTCTACCCTGACAAGTAGATCCTATCATATTATAGTACTTATAATTATATTATTTTTTAATTATTTATTACTCAGCAGAAATCTACCGCGAAGACTAATAACTAAGATAAGAATTAATAAGTATAGATTATAATAATCTATCTGAATTATATATTTAATAATCTATAGAAAAATAAAATTGCGAAGCTCTTTTAAAAGAATAATTAAACAGATTTTTATAAATTTCTTAAGATACAGCTAGATAATTTAAAAAATTATAAATAAAAAATATAATTATAAATTCTAAGAATAATTCCTTGCAAGAGAAAAAAAAACTTTATATATTTATAATATTAAAAGAAGATAAAAACAGAGCTAGATTATAAAATATAGAAATTAAATATTATATAACTATATCTATTTTTTAAATTATTTCCGCGAAGTATAAAATAAAAAATCTATAAATAATCAGACTTTTCTATTACTAAGCAAGATCTGGTCGCGCTATTTATAAAATTAAGATTAAATATTAACTAATAAAATAAAAAGATTAATTATTTATAAGAAAGAAAGTTATTATTATTTATAAATTAGATAAAATAATCTAATAGCCAGAATTATTATAAGAGATTTCTACAAAGAAATACTCTATAATTAAATATATTAGAAATATCTATTTTATAAGATTTTATATTAGTATTTATAAGAATAATAAAATATTTTAACTATAGAAAATAAGATTATATTATAAAAAATTATTACTAGCACAAGAATAAAAACTTTAAGAAATAACTCGCAATTTAAATAAATTATAATAAATCAGTAAATATATTTTTTATAATATATTCTATTTTAAAACTATAAGAGTAATTACTTACACAGAATAAGACTAATCTGTTTAAAAAAATTAATATTTTAATTAATATAAATACAGAAGCAAATCTAATATTTATAATAATAGTAAAGATTATAGAATAATTAATAATATCTATAAAGATTTTCACAAGACTACTAAATAATAATAATATTTAATTAAAAAAAATTATAATATTTAAGATTAATCTTGCGGATATAGAAAATAATTATAAGATTTATAAAAAAATTATTATTATAATATTTAATATAGAGAAAATTATATTAAATATACTATAAATCTAGATAGAGATCTCTGTCACAGAGTTTAATTAATATTATTTAAGATTTTATAAGAAATAATAAATTAAGATATAATATATTATTGTGACAGAGTTTCTTACAGAAAAACCAAAAATTAAATAATTATAAATTATAATAATCAGATTTATTTATAAAAAAATAGATTCAAAAGTATTTTTAGAATAGTTTTATAAATTTAAAATAATATTTACAGAGAATAAAATAATAAACTGTCTATTTTTATAATTAAATATTAATCTAAAGATTAATCTGAAGAAAGACTATAAATTAAAAATAAATCTAATTTATAAAATATTATTTATAAAGCAGAAAATACTCTGAGAGTATCTGTAAGAATATTTTATATATAAATAAATCTAATATTTAAAATTATCTATCAGAGTATCAGTTCTCTTTATAAAAAAAAAGAATAAAAGCTTATAAGTATATATTAATTATTATAAATTAAATAAATAGACTATTAAGAATAAGTATCTATTATTATAAATTAATAGCTATATTAATCAGCTCGCAGGAATATTATAATTTATATAATTTAATCTTTATAAAGTCTATTATAGAATAAGAATTACAGTAGACTATAAATAGAAAATAGTTTTTTAAATAAAATATAATTTATTTAAGTACTTAATTATACTATTTAGACTAACTAATATATCTACAGGATTTTAAGATTTTATAAATTTCTTATTTATAGAGTACTTGAATAACTTTATAATTATTTATCTTAATAATATTATAATATACTTGCAAGATCTGAAGATATATAAGAAATAAGTTTATAAAGTTATATATATCTTAATTAAGATAGATCTATATATAAAACTAAGCAAGTACTACTTCGCGCGAATAAAGATTAATTTTCTTAAATTTATTATTAGCTGTGAAAATATATAAATAAAATTAAAATAAATTATAATAATTTATAAATAATCAGAGCTATAGAATATAAAGAATATACTATAGTTTATAAAATTTATAAACTAATATTAATAATTTATTTAAGAATACTTATAAATAATAATCTTATTTACAGATCTTACTAAAAAACTCTGTAAAAAAAAAAAAGAAAATCTAATATAAAATTTTTTATAACTAATACTTACAAAAATTTTAAACAGCTAAAAATAATATTTACAGAAAATATTATAATTATTTATTTTAAAAAAGAGAAGCAAGTATATATTAAAATAGATATATTTAATTTTATAATTAATAATATACTATTATAGAGAAATATAGATAATTAATAAACTTTAATTATATTTTATTCGCGAAAGATAATTACAGCTAAAAAGAATTATAAAATTTATAATTAAAAATTATTTATAATAATAAAATTATTCAGAGAATAGCATCACTGACTAAAAAAAGCAAATCTTATAATAAAAATATTTATTAATTATAAAAATCTTAAATACTTCGCGACAAGCCCAGAGCTATTATAAAAATAAATATAATAAATATAGCAACTCGCAGTATTTTAATTTTATCTTATTTATTATCCGGGTATGTAAAATTCTGCAGATATATTCTTATAATATCTAGATTATAAAAAAAAAATAGCAGCCAAGAATTGCAAGAAACTAGATAAATTAATTTTATAATAATTATCTAATCTACTTGAACTACAGAAGCCAGAGAATATAAAAACAAAAGTTTTATTTATAAATATTAAATAGATTCTTACTCGCGGGTGTATTTTAAATATATAAAAAATTATAAAAAAAAAATAGTAGATAATATTATTATTATAAAAAAATTATATTATAAAAATTCTTTTATAAAGCTGCTAGCCACAGTATTTATAATATTAATAAAAAATTAATAAATATAAAAAATCTATAAAGAACTAAGAGATTTTAAAGATTTTAAACTATAAAAAAAAAAAAAATAAATAAGATTTTATAATAAAAAAACTGCAAAGATCTCTTATAAAAAGCAGGATAATTATATATCTCAGATAAATATATTTTTAAGCTTTAAATATTTATAAAGCTGTATAATAATTCTGTTACAGATTACTTTATAAGTAAGAAAATATTAATATTAATATTATAATAATTTTAATAATTAAGAATAAATAGTTTTATAAATAAATACTGCCGGGCCTGTGAAGTATATTAAAATAATAAAATAATTTATAAAAAATAGCAAGAACTGCTAGAATCTCTATTTATATTTATAAAATTCTAAGAAAAGATAATAATAAACTTTATTATTAATTTATCTGCAAGTACTAGTACTATTAAAAATTTATAAGAAATTTTTAATAATATTCTAGTAATAATAAATCAGTATAGTAAGATAATCTATTTTATTTTTTTATAAAAAAGTCTTAATAAAAAGAATCTTATAAAAATCTTTATTAAAAAGATTTTTTATTTATATAATATACCCGCAAAGATTATTATAGATTATGATAATATTTTTATAAAGAGTTTTTAATCTAATTTTATTTATATATTTATAATAAAAAAAGAATTAAGCACAGCTTATTACCCGCAGATTAATAATTAGATTAAAAAATTAAATAATATTCTTAAGCAGTACTTATAAAACTATATTAATTTTAAATAAGATAATTAAATAAATCTATTATTTATCGCGAAGTTTATATATAATAATATCTTATAAGTCTCTATAAAGAAATTATTTTTTTATATTATTATTATAAAATATCCGCGAGTTATTAAGATAGACTCTTATAAAAAAAGAAAAGCAGAGATTAAAGTCTCTGAATAGATTAAATATATTTAGAAAATCTATATTAAAATAGAGAAGAATCTAACTTCTGCTTATAAAAAATAAAAATAATTCTATAATTATAAAAAATAAATAAAAAGCTTTATATTAAAAAAAATAGTCTAATTATTTATAAAATATCTTTTATAAAAATAGACTAGTAAAAAACTAGACCCACAAAATAGAGAATTTTATTATATTATTAAATAAATAAACTTACAAGCCTATAGACTGAAGTTATTTACAGAATTATAAATATATAATATATTCTATATATTATTATTTTATAAATATTATAAAATAGATAGAATAAACTTACAGAAGTATTTTTCTATAAAAAAAATAATTATAAATATTATTTAGAGATCTTATTAATCTCGCGAAGTTAAAATAGATTCTTAGAGATCTTGATTAAATAGAAGAATTATTTTAATAAGAATAATATCTAAAAATCGGTTATAAATCTATATTATCTATAATTTTATAAAAAATTTGTTCGCGAGTATAGTCTTTATTTAAAAAATAAAAAAAAAATAAATAATAAAATAATAAAAAAAATTATCTGTAAGAATCTCTATCTGACAGCAGCTTAAAATATAAGATATAATAAATATTTACAGAAATAGAGATAGATAGATTAATTACTTAATCTATAAAAAATAGATTTTATATCTAGTTTAAATATAATTATTATATCTCTGTCCGCGATTATTATTAATATATATTATAAATATTCTCAAGCCTAAGAAGTTATAATATATACTATATACTTAATTAAAAAAAGAAAGCCGGCCAGCTCTAGTTATAAAAAAAATCTTATAAAGCTGAGTTTAAATCTTCAGCTAATAATAATTACTAAATCTAATAAAAAAAACAGATTATACTATTAATTATATAATTTAATATCTTTTTTAATTAGACAGAGATTATAATTCTATCTAGAAAGAAAGATCTAACAGAATTATTAATATATTTATAAAAATATTAATAAATTAATTTATTATAAATAGATTTATAAACTAAGCTAAAGCTTAGTTTATAATCTTAATATTCTGCAGAGCAGATTAATCTTAAACAGATCTAAATATATTCTTAAAAAAAGAAAATAATCTATTTACTTGCTGCCCGCAGATTATAGAGATAATAAAAATATTATTTAAAATAATATTTTTATTATAATAGCAGATTATAAAAAAAATATAAAAAAATAATACTACAGAGGGCCAGACTATCCCAGAGATCTTAGTTAATAAAATAATAAACTATATATAAATTAATTTTTTATATTTTATAAAAAAGATAGATATCTACCGCGAGAGAAGAAGATAAAAAAATTATAGTAAAAATAATAATAATATTAATAATAATAGTAGTAACAGAGATAGAGATAATAATAATAGCAGTAATAGTAATAATAATAATAATAATAATAATAATTATAAAAATAGACTATTTTAACTTTATATTAATTATAAGATATAAAATAAATCTCTTTAAGAAATTACTTACCGCGGATACTCGCGGGAAAAGAAAAAAAAAAAAAAAATAAAAAAAAAAAGAAAAATAAAAATCTAGTAATAAAAACAGTAATTTCTTTATAGAAAAAAGAGCCGGCGGATATATAATATAAAAAAAAAATATTAAAATAATTAGTTATAACTTCTAGATTAGATTATATATATCTCAGACTTATAAAGTAATAAGTACCTGTAAGTTAATAAAAGATTATAAAATATTATATCTTATAATCTAATATAAATATTTCAGAGCTGTAAAAATATAAAATAATCGCGAAGATATAAAATAAGCCGCGAAGATATAAAACAGCTATAAAAATATAAAGCAAGCTATAAAGATTATAAAATAATTATAAAAATATAAAACAGCCGCGAAGATATAAAACAAGCTGCAAAGAATATAAAATAGTTATAAAAATATAAAATAGTTATAAGAATATAAATAATTATAAGAATTCTTTAAACAAGTATTTACTTATAATAATAATAATAATTAAAAGAGAGAGAGGCCGCAGAGATTAAGAAGAGAGAAAAAAACTAAAAAATAGAAAAAGTTAAAAGAGAAAAAAAAAAAAAAAAAAAAAATTTAAGAAAGATATTCTTTCTCAGAATTCTAAGCTCTGAGTCCTGAGCTCTGATTTATATTTAAATTAAAAATATTATATTATATTTACTACTTAATCATAATCGCAGGAATATTTATAATATTTATTATTTAATTATAATCACAGAGACTTAAAATATAGTAAATAATAATATAATTATAATTATATAGAACAGCTGCGATAAATCTATATAAAATAGATTTTATAAAAAAAAAAGAGAACTATTTTTTCTCTAATTAATTTTCTCGCGAAGAAGATTTTATAGCAGGAATTTTAATAATATCTAATTTTTTATAAATAATAATCTTAAAAATCAAGATTCTAAGAAAAAGAATAATTATAAAAATAATAATTCTTATAATTCTTATAATATAATATATTACAAGAAATATCTATACTGCGGAGATAGTTTCTCGCGAAGTAATTATACTAGTATAATATATAACTTATAGAATTCTTGTAGATATACTATCCGCGAGAGAAGCTAGATAAAAGATTAGTAATAATACTTTAAGTAATATAGATATTATCTTAACTTTGTGATAGATATACTTTCTTTATACTATCTCAACACACACCCTTATAGTTATTAATTTTAAAAAATAAAAAATTATTTTTAAAGAGCTAAATATAAAATAATCTTCTAATTTTTTATAATATATATAATCTTAAGATTTAGAGAAAAAAAAAAGATCTGACTTAAGAAACTTATCTTAGTTTAAATATTATTATAATTTATAAAAATCTGAGAAATAGAAGAAAAAGACTTAATAATATTTTTTAAAAATAAATTAAATAATTATAATTAATTTATAATTTTAAAGCTATTCTATAAATAATAAATATAAAAAAATAAAAATAGAAAACTTTATAAAGATAATTTATTTTATTTTAAGATATAATTTTATATAAATATAATTTATTATATTTTAATATATAGCTAAAATATTTATTATATTTTATTTATTTTAATAAATTTAATAAATAGAAATTTATATCTAGAGTCTAAAGTTATAAAATAGTTTTTTTTTTTAAATAAAACTACTTAAAATATAATAGATTAAAATAAAAAATAGATATTTATAAAAAAAATTTATAAAAAATTTTTATAAAATCTTTTATAAAAATTATAATATTATAATATAAATTTAATATATTCTATTTATTTATTCTATCTGTTTAATCTATTTAATTTATTTAATCTATTTAATCTATTTAATTTATTTTATTTTAATAATCTAATTATTTATAATCTTCTTAACTGTCTACTAGTTTTTAATTTTATTAATAGCTCTTTAAGCTATATTTTATTTATAAATCTAAAAATAATTTAATTTAAAAAAAATAGTAGAATAAAAGCAATATATTTATTCTTAATATTCTAATTAATAATTAATATATAATTTTTTTAATATTCTATAATATAATTAAAATATATAGCTAAAATAAAGCAGTAATTATATATTTTTATATATATTTTTTATTATAAGAATAATAATTTTATAAAAAGCTGAATTTTATTAATATAACTAGAATTTTTTTATTATTTCTAATAAATAATAATAAAAAAGATATTAATTTCTTTTTTAATTATATTTTTTTAATCTAAAAAGCTTCTTTTTATATATTTTTAGATAATAATAAAAATAGCTAGATTAATAATTATTTAATCTAAATATATCTTAATTATACTAGAGCTTAAAAAAATATAGTAAATAAATCTTAATATTAAAAATAATTAAGATAATTAACTATCTGATTTTTAGCTATATTGTGATTAAATATAAAAATTTTCTTAATCTAATTATAATCTAGCAATTAGATATAAAAATTCTAATTAATCTGACCTAACCTGGCTGTTAGCCACTCTAATCTCTATATAAATATAGATTAATTATATCTGTAATAAGAATATATTTTTAATAATTTAAAAAAATATAATATAATATTTTTAATCCGCAGCAGAAATCTTGAATAAAATTAATTAAAATAAATATATATTTAAAGAATAATAGATAAAAGAATAATCTCTTAATTAAGATTTAATAATATCTAGATTTTTAGATATTTTAAAGAAGAAAAATAAGATTATTAAACCGGCTGAATAATTTTTTATAAGATTATAATAAAGTTAAAAATCTCTAAAAATATAAGAATTTTCTAAATATACTTTAATAAATAATAATTAATTTTTTTTTAATTAAAGTATAATATATTATATAGATAGTCTAAAATAATATTAAGAATTAATATAATCTATTTAATTAATAAAGATATAAATTATATTTCTATAATATTAAAATATCTTTACTGTTCTAAAACAGTAATCTTATAATTATTTTTAGTTTAATAATATTAATATTAGAAATAATATTAGTTATAAAAAATAATATTATATAATTACTAATACTATTTACTATATAAATAATAATATATCTGATATCTGATATTAATATTATAGCTAAGTATATTATTATTTTTAGCTTGCTATAATATATCTTTAGTAAAAGCTATAATAAATATAATAATAAATACTTATTTTTTATAAATTATATTATAAAAGTCTTTTACTATAGTTTTAAGATTAATATAAATATTAATAAGAATATTCTAAAAAAAGATTCTATAAAAATCCAGTATTATAATAAATAAATTTATTAAATATCTTTATCTGATATAGAATAAGTCAGCAGATATAAGATAGATTTTTTTTAATATTTTAAATATATTATAATAGACTCCGAAATTATTAATAAAAAAAAGAAAGAATAATAATATAATTTATAACTAATAAAATAATTAGATAAAATAATTATATCTAAAGATCTTAAGCTTAAGTTCTGTTTATAAAAAATATATTAAAATATATAATTAAGTCTAATTATTATATAAATTTAGAATATAATAAATAAAAATAATATTCTCAGATAATATAACAGAGAGATAATAAATATAAATAAGCTAGAAACTAATACAGCTATTAATTAATAATATAAAGATCTTAAATATTATATTCTTAATTAATTAATAATTATTATTAATATAGAGAATAGAGATTTATTAGCTTAAAAAATCTATTATTTTTTTTTTAATCTTAGTTAGCTGATATAATTTAAGAACAGACTAAATAATATAAATAATCTAATCTTATATCTATAAGTCAGATTATATATTTTTATTAATAAATATTATTCTGCTATATTAAAATAATATACTTAAATATTAGAGTTATAACTAAAAGATAAATTAGATAAATTTACTTAAAAAAAAATATTCTTAGTATTTAGAGAAAAGATATACTAATTAAATATAGTAATTAGAGATAAATCTTATATATATTAATATTAAAGCTTAATAAAATAATCAGAATACTCTATTATTTTAAAATATAGCTTAATTAATTCTAAATTAAATAAAAAAATAAAATAGAATAGATATAATAAATTATAAATATATTATAAAAATATTACTTATACTAATAAATCTTTTTTATTAGATAATATTAAACTCTGGATATTAAGATTAACTGATATAATATATATCTTTATTAATAATATAAATAAAAAATTATATATATATCTTTTTAAAATATTTATCTTTATAAAAATAGATTATAGCTCTTTAAATAAAATTATTAAATATAATATTTTTATTAGTATTATATAATTAATCTATAAGATCTTAGTACTGAAAGCTTATAATCTAAGAATTATAATAAATTTAAAGAAGAGATCTAGAAGATATTAATATTAGATTAGAATATTTTATAAAAAATTTTTATAAAATATTATTATTTTAATAGCAGAAGAGATTTTGAGAGAGTAAAATTAAAAGATTTTTTAATTTATTAAAAAAAGAGAAAATATTTTTATTATATATATTAAGAGAGAGTATATTATTATTATATATAAATATATTAATATTATTATAACTATTATTACTATTAGAATTACTAATATTATTAATATTTATTTTAGTATTAATATTATTAGAAAAATCAGTATTACTGTTAATATCTATATTAATATTAATATAATTATAAAAGTTAATATTACTGCTTATATCTATTCTAGTATTACTATCTAAATTAATATTATAAATATATTTATAATAATTAGCAGCTATCTCTGATTCAGTATTATTATTAATAATTAATTCTTAAATAAAAAATTAAATATATTTTTTAAAAGATATAAAAATATATTATCTAATTATATAACTAAAACTAGATTTATATTATATTTTAATTTCTGATAATTAGTTTTTTGAGAATAAGATATAATAAATAATATAATATTATTCTAGAAAGTATTTAAAAATAATAATATTTTAAAATAAAAAAAAATAGTTATTAGAAAGAAGCAGAAGATAGAAGATATATTTAAATATATTTTATAAATATTAATAAAACTCTAAATAGCTATTAAAAAAAAGCAGAAAATAAGAAATATACTTAGATATATTTTATAAATATTAATAAAACTCTAAATAATCTGTAATACTGTAAGATAATAAAAATTATAAATAATATTATTTATAATATTCTAATAAGTTTAATATATAGATAATACTTATTTATAATAATAAATATATTAAATATAGAATAATAGATATTATATTTATTAATAGATTAAATCTTAGTATTATAATTATATTTTTAAATATATTTAATTAATTATAATATTATTATAAGTATATATAGTAGTACTAGTATAACTAAAAATATCTAAGTAATTTTATAGTATATATATTTAATTAATATAATTAAACTATAAAAATATATAATAATATTATTATAAGCTTAATTTAATTATTACTAGTACTAGTACTACTACTTAGTACTATAGTATTCTTAAATATTTTACTACTAGAAATATTTATTTATTATTAATACTAGTAATAGTTAGTACTAGTAAGTACTTATTAATAATAGTATTAAGAAAAATTAAATATTAAGAAACTAAATAATATTATTATTTAATATTATTAGAAAGATTTTATAAATATTTTTCACAGAACTCTTTATTATAATTATATTATTAAATAATAGTAATAGTATAATTTTAATAATTATAATAAAAAAAATTAGTTTTTTTTTATTATTAACTTAGAAATTATTATTCTGTTACTCTATTTTATTATTTATATAAAATATATTTTTAGAATAACTATCTAAATAGCTTTTTTCTTATATTATTATTAATATTATTTATTATAATTCTCTGAATAGCTTTATTTTTATATTATTATTAATATTATTTATTATAATCTTACAGAATTCTGCTGGGGGAAGAATTATCTAGAATTATATAAAAATTATTTTTTTTTTTTTTTTTTTTTTTTTTTTTTTTTTTCTTTATTTTTTCTATCTTTTTTTTTTTTTAATTTTATTCTCTTTTATAAAAATCTATTAATATTATTATATTTTTAATTAATTTTTTTATTATTACTATCTTAATTGACTGCTATATCTATTATTATAAAGAGAAAAATATAATATATATAAAAAAAAAGTAAAATAATAATAAATTAATAATAAATTAATAGTAAATTAATAGTAAGATAATAGTAATTCAGTAAATAATCTATAAAGAACTTATTTACTATAAAAAAAAATAATAATATAATTATTTATAGATAGATTAAAAATAAAAAAATAATAAGCTTTTAATAATAATAAATAATTATATAATAAGCTTTAAATAGTTACTTTCTTATTATTTTTTTAAATATAGTTTTAAAATAGTGTAATAATTATTATATATAATATAATAAAGATATTTATTATTTATTTTAGTTAGTAATTATTAGAAACTGTTATACAACTGGTTACAACTAGCCACAACTGGTCATAACTGGCCACAACCTCGCGGTAACTTGCGCCAGCGGCCTACTATGTATTGACTTGCATGTATAGGTAACAGATGGAGGTCAGAAATAAAAGCTAATTAACTTCACCTTTATTCAGATTTGCTGTTGCTATCGAATAGAAATCTTGAGGACATCGTGAATAGTACTTTCCTTATAGACATGCCGCATGTGTTCTGTCGTGTGGCATGCATGGTGTTAGAAGCTCTTCATGATATGCTGCCATCCGTAGTTTGCTAAGATGGTCAAATGAGAAGAGTGCGATAAATACTTCTTGGTTGAAGCAGTCAATATAGTAGTATTGTTGCTACAGAGTAGCTGTTGTATAGACGAACATATCCAGTAGTCACCTATCAAGACATGAATAGATAATGTAAAAGGTTTTAGTATATAATTATAGTAGTCTTCTCTTATTGTACGTGCCTTTTATAATCAAGTACTGTACATGATTGCGCCATTGAGAATCGCAGTGTATCCAATTTATTGCCCTCGGGTGTCTTGGAAGTGGTGGAGAGCTGAAGCCACAAATGGCGAATTTACTTGGCTCTGTCCTCTCAAGCTCCTGCCATTCATCGGTGGAGCCCACAGGGCTAGCCTAAGCAGGCTTAGCGCTGTCTCAGGGTGTTGCCTCTTCAAGAAATTTGGTGGAGCGATGCAGGTCTTTCCGTTCCCATGATTTCTCGGACAGCCTTTGTAGGACCCTTACTCAGTGCCTTGACTGCTACATTGATTTGATCTTTCAGCAAATGTCAGAAAACTATTTATCGGGGCTGAGCTCAAGGTTGAAGGTCCATCCATAATCCCCAACAAACCAACACACAACACAGCAGCAGTCAGGGCGGTGGGTTGGATTGATTCCCACAAATCTATCAGCCTTGTCACAAGGCTGACTGAAAATGAGCTTGTGCTTTTAGTCTCCATCTCGCCATTCCATTTCCCGGGTAGCCGCTGGCGATCGTGTTGGATTGCGTAATGGATTCTACCGGAAACATGGCGCTTCTTAGTACTCAGTCGCGGCCCCATCCGGGATCCCAGCAGAAAGTTTGGAAAAGCCTCCGAGAAGAAAGACAATGATAATGGTAAAGCCAGCAAGTGCAACTAGGAGACGACTGGTCTCAGTCGATTTGGGCAGGTCTTGGCACCAAGCCCGAGTGCGTCTTGCCTGACAGCTTGTCCTTCTTTCCTATCCAGTCTTCCCCTCAGTGCCCCCTATTCGAAGAATGGTAAGTCTTCCGATCTATCTCGCTACTTCGCTAATCGTTTCTCCCGCCTCCGATGCACTGACTGCACAACTAGACTTGGTCTCCTCATCGCTGGGCCTGAAATGGCAAATCAGTATTTGACAGATCTTCAAGTCCCACCCGAAACCCGTCTCGTTGAGTCGTTACCCCTTTAGAGCATTATAGCTTTGACCGCGCCGGGATAGTATTTTGCTTAGTTACTTTCGGCCCAGGTCTGTTGAAGTGCCTTTTTAAACGAGGGTTGGTAGAGTTACCAGCACCAGCCAGCTAAGTCTCTATCCCCAGGCTCGAGACAACGTGCCAATATCAACTGAAATCCGTAACCGGTTCCAGAATTCAGACCTAGGTGAGGTGGTATCTCAGAGGCGACTGTACCAAATATACTCTTGTCAATTGAATTCTTTATCTGATTTGGGTGGATTTGCGATTCCGCGAATTCCGGCTGACGCACTACGGAGATGTGCGCTATCATGGCCTGGTCAGTTTATCACCAGGCAATGACGCCCGTTTTCAAGAGAAACTTCAAGAATCCTGGCCCCGTTCCACTCAACTTCACTAAAGCCTGAAGAGGATACCTCAAAGTCACTCGGACGAAATGATCAGATAAACTGGTCAGTATCTCACACGATTGGTCCAGCTGAGTGGCTGGGGAGGTGATTTGGCGCTCCCAAATATAGCAAGTATCGAGCTAGTTTGAGATGTAACCACGGATGGACAATTAATTTCGTCCATTGGGTGCCTCGGAATGTGATAATCTAGCCGACGGACTAGCCGATTCGGGTGCGCCATTTCTACCAGGGTCTCTGTGAACTAGAAGTCGTCTATGGAAAAGAGAGTCGCCATTGCAATATTCATGGAAATGGTGGCAGCGACATAAAAGAGCATTATTGGGCGATGTTTTCCAAATACAGGAAAGAAGGGTTCTTAACGGACTGGCCAAGTGAGGTCTTTCCTCTGCCACGAAATGAAAACGGAAGATCCACTCGGAAGGGGCAGGCACCACTTCGCCCTATAGGGCTGGGGGTCCCTTACTCGTAATATGGCCGGAGGCCCACCATGGCTAATCCACCCCGGTACTGTGTGTGCCAGGCTGCTAGTAATAGGATCTAGTGGTCGGAACTTGGAAGAGTCTGCGCTCGCCCCCTATGCGTTCATTCTACTCCTATTTAAATATTTATCAAGTCCGGGATCTTATCTGATGGCACATATCTGATCTGATAATTTTGCATGTTCTTTGCCTTGCTTAATTCTGCCTCTTGACAGCGCGGTGCGGAAATGGCCATGGCCGACACCAAAATCGGCGTCGACAAGGAGGATGTGTACCCGGTTGAAGACTCTGACCAAAGTGAGATTGCATGCCATTACTCTTTCTACCGTCCGGACTCGCCATCTACTAAGTACGACGTGCTAATGGTTCACTCAAGCCGACAGAGATTCTCAGACAGATGTGCTACGGGCCGCTGGCATCGGTATCCAGGAGAATGATCCGACAGAGGCAGTGTTGACCCTCAGGATGTGGGTTCTTGGGGTCGGCTTTTGCATCGTTGCTAGTGGACTGAACACTTTGTATACTCTCCGAACCCCCTCCATTACAATCTCGTCATCTGTTGTCCTTCTGCTGGCATATCCGCTGGGGAAGCTATGGGAAAAGACCGTCCCCGCATGTGATGTAAACCTAGGCGTGGTGAAGTTCAATATGAACCCTGGTGCATTTAGCCAAAAGGTAGTCTTTCTGTTTATTATACCTCTAAACCATCATCATTCTGAATACTGATCGATCTCTCGTCTTTAGGAACACGTCCTAGTTTATATCATGTCCAATCTCAGCATCTACGTCCGACTCGGGGCAGATGTCCTGACCGAACAAGAAAAGTTTTACGGATACAATGCAGGATGGGGGTTCCAGATTCTCATTACCTTGGGAACCTTTTTGATAGGTTTCTGCCTTGCTGGTTTGTTCCGTGGTGTTGTGGTGGCTCCCAGAGAGCTCATCTGGCCTGGTGTGCTGAGTACAACATCACTCACCACGACTTTGCATCATATAGGTCAAGGAGATTTGCTCGCAGTGTATGCAATCCATTTGTTCTATCTTTATGCTATATGAAACTAACGTGAAGTAGTAAGGATACGTGGAAAATGTCTCGCTATGCATTTTTCAGCCTTGCTTTCTGTATATCATTCTGCTGGTATTGGTTTCCAGATTTCATTTTCCCGGCAATGAGCTACTTTACTTTTCCTTGTTGGATCAATCCAAAGAGTACGGTTGTGAATCAACTATTTGGAATGAAAAGCGGCATGGGTCTATTGCCAATTACATTTGACTGCAAGTGATCCGATCAAACTGGCCCCTCCAAAACCAAAACTAATGTTTGACTAGGGAGCCAAATCTCCTATGTCGGCTCTCCCCTTCTAATTCCGGCGTGGGCAATAGTGAATGTTTTTGCTGGTCTCGTTTTCTGGATATGGATTGTAGCTGTAGCTTGCTATTACACTAATGTGTGGTACACAGGCTACCTGCCTTTCCAGAGCTCGTCAGGTATGTTGGCATGCCCCCCTCGTCATTCAATCGCTCCGCAGAAGTTTACTAATAATACGACTGCTTTCAGTTTATGATAACACTGGTGCCGTCTACAAAGCTTCAAAGGTCATCAATGAAGCGACTGGCTACAAGCTTGATCTTGCAAAGTACGACGCCTACTCCCCGGTATGGAACCCAAGAAGTGTCATGCGAATATTTATTAATGATTTGATAATTTTAGATTTACATGCCTATCACCTATGCATTGAACTCGTGTGGCTTATCATTTGCCACGCTGAGCTCTCTCCTTGTCTGGGTTGCCCTAGAAAAGCGACACGAGTTGGCCGCTAGTGTGCGCAGAGTCCCACAAGCAATTCGCAGATACTTGTCTCAACCAAAGGACACCGATGAGAGCGATCAGTGCCTTGATGTCCCACTATGGTGGTACCTCGTGGCTTGCCTGATTGCACTATTTGTTACCATCTTTGCAGTCGAGTACTGGGCCGTTGAGCTCCGGTGGTATGGCGTCCTCTTGGCCTGCGCGGTAGCTTTAGTCTTCTATGGCCCAGTAGGTGCCCATTCCAATTGCAGGGGGGGATTCATCGAGCTAACCCCAAATTTTCACTCAGCTTGCAACGATCTATGCCACTTCAAACCTTAAAATCAAGATTGATATCCTTTGCCGTATCATTGCTGGCTTTGTATTCGAGAACAAGGTTCTGGCAAACATATGGTTTTTTGACATCGGATATATCACAACGATCAAAGGACTTTACTTTGCTGAGGACATGAAACTATGCAATTACTGCAATGTATGTGCCGCTCCTGTCCTTTGGTGGGTGTATGCTAATGCGAACCAGATCCCCCCCCGAAAGGTCTTCCTTGTCCAGTGCGTGGGAATGGTAGTCGGCACGCTCAGTTCCGTCGGTGTGCTTAACTGGAGCCTTGGGCATATCAAGGGTATCTGTACCTCCGACGCCCTGAACGGCTTTAGCTGCCCTTACTCTCGTACTCACTTCAACACCAGCTTAATTTGGGGCGCCATCGGACCCCGAAAATACTTCAGCAATGACATCGGCTACAGCGCCCTCCTTTACTTCTTCATCATCGGCGCTGTGCTCCCCATCCCCGTCTACTTTCTTCGGCGCCGCTATCCGAATTCGCTCTGGCGCAGGGTTCACGTCCCCTTGTTCCTGGGCGGGCTGAACTACCTCCCTCCCGCCACGGGTACCAACTACGCCAGCTGGGCCGTAGTGGGCCTGACATTTGGATACCTCATTCGGAACCGACTATATCATTGGTGGTACAAGTACAATTTTGTGCTGAGTTCTGCGTTGGATTCCTCGGTTTCCATCGCCGGCGTGGTGATTTTCTTTGCGATTTTCTATAGCGGGGCGTCGAAGCACTTTAGCTGGTGGGGAACAACAGTGTACGAGGTGAGTGTCACGCCCCGTGTGTACAGTCTGGATGACATGAACACTAATGCTGGTCTAGGAAACGTGCGATTACAAGGGATGCGCTTATCTGTCGATCCCCGAGAGCGGCAAGTTTGGAATTTAGACGATATGAACTAGTCGATAAAGGCGAGGCTTCCTTTATAGATAGCGAGAGCTGTGCTATTGCTATACACACATATATAGTATACCGAGATCTATAGAGATAATAGTATGGAGATGAGGTGGCCTTAGGCAGAAGAAAGGCAGACAAAGTAGTTTTTTTTTTTTTTTTTCGTTTTTGCTTTTTCTACCGCATTGGTGGCGTCTTCTGCATACTTGTCTTCTACGCACCCATTCCTTTTCGACGCTGCGCCCCCAACGAGAGCGACAACCCGCCCATAATCCTACGACGACTCGTTCAGAAGGAGCACCAATAACCAACCCTCTAACTAGCCTCATTGCTGACCGCAAGAACAAGCTGTGATGATCAGTGCGACCGCCTCAGCCTCGTGGTGATGACTATTAATGGGCCGAGTGCTCCTGCAGGACGAGTTTCCCCAACACTCGAGCGCAGCACACGAACAAAGCCATGGTGCAATTCCGATTACTACACCGACTTTTCCGTCGGAAATCCCATTCCCTGCCCGGACCACCCGAAGGACCATCGCAGCAAGCCTCAGCAGTAACAGCGACAGCCCCGGTTCAGGTCGAACCGGTGCCGGCATCCCCGCTTATCAACCCGGTGGCCAACTGGTCGCGTGCCCTGCTGAACTCGACCGGTCTCGCCGCCTCCACATGCCAAGTCGCCGGGGATCTTTCCGATCCGAGCCGAGTGCCCATCCTGCCCCCGGACTATTCGTCCCTCGTCCCTCGAACCAGCAACAGCAACAGCAACAGCAACAGCAACGGCGACGATGTCTTGTTCCCAGTCATCCACCCCCAGGTCCAAAGCCCCTTCTTCTTCCGTCTTCCCCCCGAGATCCGCCATTTGATCTACCTCTACGCGTTCGGGGACCGCCGCGTTCACATCGACTTCGATTTCCACCCCGCCAAGGCCCAATGGAGCTGGTGGCATCGTGTGTGCGATGACCCGGTCCATTGCCCGGATAAGGAGGACCCGTTCGTGTGCCCAGAATATGAGGGCGCCGAGGAGGCTATGTTGAAGCTCGGGACGAGCGCCTGGGTCAAGAACGGGTTCGAATATAAGGTGGATGCCGTGAGTTGGCTTCAATCTTGTTGGAGGGGGTGAGTGGTGATCCTAGTCTTCTTCTATATGCATTTGCATTTGCCACTACATGCCATCACTCGCATGAAACGAATCCCTCCACTGACCGATTGCGACCGACTCAGATACCTGGAATCCCTGTCGGTTTTATATGCCACGAATAGCTTTGTCCTCACCCACGGCATTGATCAGCTCTTCCGTTTCTCACGCATCTTGCCCTCGCAGCATCTCGCGTTGATTACCACGCTGATTATCGAGATTGATGTTTACCGGGCGTCCAAAGGCCCACCGGATATGGAGCCGGAATTTCGGACGTTCTATGACGCGTTTTTCGGTCTGTTATGTCGGTCGCTACCCGGTCTCCAGGATCTCAGGCTATCGCTTGCGGGACTGCCCAATCGGGGCGGGCGCGGGATCGAATGGTCCCAGGAAGGGGAGTGGCAGTGGATTGGGCCGTGGGAGGCCCTGGCGCAGAGCCGGCGGTGGAAGAGGTTAGAGATTGCGGTACCGAAGACGTGGATTGGGGATTTCGAAGGGGTGGTGGAGCGGAGGAGTCGGTTGGAGGAAGGGAGAAGGTATCGGCTTGTGGCTGGGGTGGATCTGTACCCCAGGGGGTGGTGATTGATGGAATGCTTAGCGCGGGTCGTTATGAATATGGGACGATAGTGGAGGCGGGAATCGATGTCGTGCCTTCGTCTATGACATCTACAGGAAGAGATGTGATGCACGGGGTCAAAACTGGGAAGCCCATATGCCCATAGGACCATATCAGACAATTGGTCATTCTAGCTTCAGCCCTATGCCGCCAAGAGTTGGTACCTGGCAATACGCATGCTCTGCTCTTGTGGTGAGTGTCGAGTCGTTCCACCACGTGCCTTATACCGGAAAGCGATGGAAGCTCTGGCACTCCATAGCATGTCGACATGGATACTGGTAACCAGGGCCTGGACACGAGTCAATTGAGAGCGCACTGTGTGGAAGCGAGGGTGCTCCACAGCACCCTTCCGAGGATACTACTAGTAGTACGGAGTACTACTAGTAACCTCGTTGAAAATGCGGTGATTCTCATTGGCAGCAACCCCTCACCACGTGCAGGGATGCTGCAGGTGCCCAGGCAAGTCGCGGTCACAGTCGGTCACAGTCGGTCCCACCACTGCTAGTACTCGCACTGCGGAGTCCTCCGTCCACAGTTATCTTGTACCTTGAACCTAGTCAGACTGTCAGAATTAGGACTAGCTCAGATGACCCACAGCTGGGCGAATGTGGATGCCTGGCTGCGGCCAACCAACCAGAGGGCCATAAGCTGGCCACATGCTCGGCACGGCTAGCAAAACAACAAATTGGGAAGGCTTCTAGTGCAAAAGGCGGCAGCAAGTGCCTCCATCCATCCGCATTCCGAGGGCCAGCTTTGCAGCCGGCCGCCTCCGTCGCCCGGGCTGTTGACTGTCCAGCCCAGCATGGATGGATGCATATCGACGGCAGCCCATCGCGTGCCTTTTCTTCCGAGCCAATTGCTGCTTGGGCTATCTACACGTGTGGTATCATGCCTTGCTTCGCCGCGACGGCAGGCAAAACGATAAGCATGCAGAATTCATGGATATAAACCTACCTTGCTGCCATGGACTGGGTGGCTGGCTTGTCGATCCAGATCAGCCAGTCCATTGTTATCTCCTCGCCTTGCTGTTACGCACGCGACCATGAAGGGATCTGCTGCCTCCGCTCTGCTTGTCGCCCTCTCTGCGACGGCCGTCCAGGCCCGTCCTGTCGTCGATGAACGGTTTCCCTACACCGGGCCTGCCGTCCCCGTTGGCGACTGGGTCGATCCCACCATCAATGGCAACGGGAAGGGCTTCCCCCGTCTGGTCGAGGCTCCTGCCGTGAAGCCCGCGACGGCCAACCCGAAGAACAACGTCAACGTCATTTCCTTGTCCTACATCCCTGAGGGCATGCACATCCACTACCAGACCCCCTTTGGGCTGGGCAAGGTGCCGTCCGTTCGTTGGGGCAAGGACCCTCGCAACCTCAATCGGACCGCAGAGGGCTACACCCACACGTATGTTTGCCAGAATTGCGTGGAAACTGGGTAGTCGAAGTGTCACAGTGCTGATTCCAGAACAGATATGACCGCACACCTTCTTGCTCAGAGGTCAAGGCCATCACCCAGTGCAGTCAGTTTTTCCACGAAGTCAGCATTGAAGATCTGGAGCCTTCAACCACGTATTACTACCAAATCCCCGCGGCCAACGGCACGACGCAGTCGGAAGTTCTGAGCTTCAAAACCAGTCGCCCAGCTGGCCACCCCGGTCCCTTCAGCGTTGCTGTGCTGAATGATATGGGATACACCAACGCCCAGGGCACGCACAAGCAGCTGCTCAAGGCCGCTAGCGAGGGCGCCGCCTTTGCCTGGCACGGCGGCGACATCAGTTATGCCGATGATTGGTATTCGGGCATTCTCCCCTGCGAAGACGACTGGCCAGTCTGCTACAACGGAACTAGCTCTAGCCTTCCCGGTGGAGTGATTACCGCCGCGTACAAGCAGCCATTGCCCGCGGGAGAGATCCCTGACCAGGGTGGCCCGCTGGGTGGTGATATGAGCGTTCTGTACGAGTCGAACTGGGATCTCTGGCAGCAGTGGATGAACAACATCACGCTCAAGCTTCCATACATGGTCATGCCTGGTAACCACGAGGCTTCGTGCGCCGAATTCGACGGTCCTGGCAACGTACTGACTGCCTATCTAAACGACGACATCTCCAACGGCACCTCCCCCACTGACAGCCTGACCTACTACAGCTGCCCGCCGTCGCAACGGTAGGAGGCTTATGCCCAACGTATTCTGACCTTGAGCTAATTCTGTGCTAGTAACTTCACCGCCTACCAGCATCGATTCCGCATGCCAGGTCCTGAAACCGGGGGTGTCGGAAACTTCTGGTACTCGTTCGACTACGGTCTCGCCCACTTTGTGTCGATCGACGGTGAGACCGACTTTGCCGACAGCCCCGAATGGAACTTCCAGGAGGATGTCACCGGTAACGAGACTCTTCCTACCGAGTCCGAAACGTTTGTTACCGACAGCGGTCCGTTCGGAAAGATCAACGGCAGCGTCAAGGACACCAAGTCATACGAGCAGTGGCATTGGCTGAAACAGGATCTGGCCAAGGTTGACCGCTCCAAGACCCCTTGGGTGTTCGTGATGAGCCACCGTCCCATGTACAGCTCCGCCTACTCGTCTTACCAGCTGCACGTGCGCGAGGCCTTCGAAGGGCTTCTGCTCCACTATGGGGTTGATGCTTACTTCTCCGGGTGAGTGTATACTCCCTATCTACCTAGCACCCGCCCTCAAAAACGGCCGACAGTTATTCTAATTTATCGCAGCCACATTCATTGGTACGAGCGTCTCTACCCCCTCGGTGCCAACGGCACTATCGACACTGCCTCGGTCGTCAACAACAACACCTACATTGCGAACCCCGGTAAATCGATGACCCACATCATCAACGGCATGGCTGGCAACATCGAAAGCCACAGCGAGTTTGACGAAGGCGAGGGCCTGACCAACATCACCGCTCTCCTGGACAAGGTTCACTATGGATTCAGCAAGCTGACCATCTTCAACGAGACCGCCCTGAAGTGGGAGTTGATCCGCGGTGACGACGGGACCGTCGGTGACTCCTTGACGATCCTTAAGCCGACTCCCGTCCCCGGCGGTAAAAAGTCCCCGAATGGGTTCCACGCGTAGGGATCGAGCCTAAGGTTCCAACCTCGAAACCCAGATTGAGGCGATTGATGATTGAGGATGGGATGGGCTATGCGACGACTCTGGAATGATGTAATGGGATTTTTGAATGTGTGTCTATCTGATCTGTAATTACGAACCGGCGAAGATGTGTGCATGTACAGAGATAAAAAGTACCTAACCTAGATACATAATGGCTTGTTTCGGCTGAAAAATAACACTCGTTTTGATTGGTAGTTCACCAAGTTTCAATTAACTAGTCGCTTTCAGGAACTCCCAGGATACAAAGAAAGTATATACTTACCGACTATACAAAGGCAGCCCTGCCGCCTCACGCCCGATCGGGCCTCTAAAAGCCTCGCCCAGAGCGCCATGAAATAGGATACACGACAGGGTTTTCAGTACGGAAGCCGTGGTCGATGGATGTACTATACGGGGGTATGTATATATACCTACCTAGGTAGGTATACATACCAGGGCGGGGAGTTCTCCCTTTGCCTCTCAATGAGTTTCTGTTCCTTTTTTGTCTGCCGGCGCCGTGTTTAAAGCCGAGTGTTGAGCTATGAACCTTGTTACTGACAGTGTTTCATCATTAAACAACATTGTCCGATAGTATGTAACAGCTCTAGACGTTGGCAAAGTATATAGTACTAGTAGCTATATTTCTCCAGTTCTAGGTCATGTATCAGATACCACATAGCAAAACGTCATTTTGGTTATCTCTTACAGATGAAATAACTTCAACGAGATGCATCACCATACCCGGAATTGTCAATGGCATATAACAGATTTATCTGGGCCTGGATATCATCGTTATTGTTTTGCACCGTTCACCATAGCTCCGGTTTCTGGAGACTTGTATCAATATCAAGAGGCTCGACCCTGTTAGCTACTCGAAAGTCGCTCGCAGAACTTATTCAACATTCTAGCGAGATTTATGGTTGGCATTGATGTTGTAGAGCCTGATATCAGCTTTAAGAACTGTATTGTCTTGGAGTTTTGGGAAGGGGGGGGGGGGGTTCATTCAGAGTTTCGTATGTATACTTCAGCGGAGTGAGACGCCGGGTCATGGGGGACTTCAGATCGTCAGATATTGCTAAAATTATCATTTCAAAGGGAATGGAAATACCTCTATTCATCTACCAAATCGAACAATTCTACTTCATTCCACAAAGGCGACAAATGTGTCTCATGGACACGGGGGTCATGCAAAAAGACTGAAAGTTGCTGGGTAAATTCTTCTTTGTCCCGGACTCCTATCTGGGCCACCAATTTCGACACATGACGGATACAGAACTCCTTCAAGCCGGGCCGGGTAGAGTTGCATGTCGCCAAGAAAAATGCCCAGAGCCGAAACTCAGGTGTGAGCCATCTGGTTACTGTGTCATCGTCCAACAATCGAACAAGACGTGTAACAAGTAGGTTGCTACTTGATGCGCCCGGCGGGGATTCATCAAATATAGTAAGCGTAGAAAGCAATAATGCCAGACGGCAAGTCTCCTGGGCCTGATTCCACGGATCGCACTGAATGTCGTATTGAATGGAGAGAAGTGCGTACTGAGTCGATGTCAACCAGAAGCGGACTTTAGCGACATCGGCATGATTACTCTTCTTAGAGACGTTCGCAAAGACGGCTAGAAGATTCTGCAGATTTGATATGGCTGTCTTGATCATATCTTCCAGGTGCAGCAGGCTGTCCAGCATTTGGAAACCCCGACCTAAGCGGTAACTTGTAAAGTCTGATATGGGTAACTGCCAGAACCGGGTCCCGAAAGTAGGTGTTTGCATGACATCTATAGATCCACATAGGTCGGCACTGCTGGGATAAGCACGAGAAGCGCTGGGTATCAGTTAAAGAGTCCGTGACATACCGATAAATCTTGCCCTGGACTAGTGGCTTGTCATTGAATGCGTCCAAGCCCCCACGCAGATCGACAAGCGCCTTCAGGATCCGCATGTCACACACCCACTGGTCATGTAGTCCGACGACCTTCTTTGCCATGGTCAGCTTTTGTCAATATAACTTCTACCCAACGTACCTTGGCAACGGCCATACTGGCAATGGCAACCAATGTCTCATCGGAAGGGGTGTGTGCGGGAAGAGCCAGCCTCTCATGAATAATGTCCGTAGCTTGGCCAATATGTCTAATAAAGACGGGGCTCACCCGTTTCCGATCTACATTTTTCATAAGAAGTGTAGCACATCCCAAAGTTACATGCAGCATCGCTGCATCTCCACAAACAATAGGCGCCCAGTAGTCATGGATTGGATTGCAGCCGCCTCTTTTCTCGATCGAATACAGAGTCTCCCAAGCAGCAGTTATGTCTGATTGATTCAGTACTTGTCGAAACATGAACGAGATGCATGAAACGAATATTTCCACTTACAGTATGATAACAAATCGTGCATATAGGGCTCAACTACGATTGGAAGCGTGTCGAATGGATCCATGTGACTTGTCGGGGAAGGCACGAGCCGAGGGTAAGTCCTCTCACTCGTGGAGATCAAGCTGACACGCGTATCTCCGTTATTCTCCCTTCTTTTTTGGTTGCGACTTCCATGGCTCAGCATTGCACGGCTTCTGATAATCTTACGGGTTTCTTCAGTGATATCGGTCGTTCCCACCCCAATATTGATAAATTCAAACTGAGGGGCGGCGACTCCATGTTTAGGAATACCTTTCGAAGTTTGTTTCCTTTTATTTGCTGTCATTTATCAGGCCTGTAAAAAAAAACTATTCCGCGTGGAACTTTAGGCTCACATCCTGCGGGGCGGCCTCTCCTTCGCGGCGCCACCTTGATCGGGCCATTGGTGTATTGAAACACGACCGATTCGGTTGATGACGGATTGGCGGAAAACACCACCTCACTGGGAGTGTTGTCCATGGTGATGCTGGAAAGATACTGTGGTCCGCTTTCGTTCCTTGCGGGAAAAAGGGATGACGGAGGAAAAGGGAGATAAATCGAGAAAGGTAAAGAAAGTCATGCCTTCATGTCATCCCGCCAAGCCCATTATCTCCGCTCCACGGGCGCGCTAGCCCGATCGGGATGCTGGTCGATCCCAGTAATTTCGCCCAAAAGAGTAATCGGCCCCATACTCCAGCATCATTCACCAGTATAGCTTTGATTTGATCTTGAGAGGATGGGAAATGGCCGGCAAACTCGTAAGCCCATGACATAACAGACGCGCTAGAAAACAACGATACTATTGTGGCTACTGGATTGTTGTGTGCTGGCAAAGATATAAATATTCTCCTGTCACCCGATCATTTGCAATTACTATCCCATACTCATAGCATAGCATCTGCACATTACCCTACTTCAATACTTTGCCCCATCATCATGTCTGAATACAATGCCCAAACCACAGCCGAAGAGATGGCTCGAGATTGTCAAGCTGCCATCGTCAACAAAAACATCCTCGTGACAGGTGTTAGCCCCGGTGGTCTGGGTGCCGAGTTCGCCAAGGTCATCGCCCCTTACGGCCCATCGCTCATCATCCTTGCCAATCGTGATCGACCTAAGGCTCAGGAGACGCAAGCAGAAATCCAACGAATTGCACCGTCCGTGGCCACTCGCATCCTGAACCTCGATCTAAGCTCTCAGGCTCAAGTTCGCAACGCGGCCAAAGAAGTCCTGACATACAACGAACACATCGATGTCCTGGTGAACAATGCCGGAGTCATGGCATCACCCTTTGCATTGTCCGACGACGGAGTGGAAACCCAGTTCGCTATCAACCACGTCGGCCACTTTCTGTTTACAAACTTGATCATGAGTAAGTTAGTGGCGCCGGGAAAGACCGGTCGCGTGGTGAATGTATCCAGCAACGGCCATGAACTGGGACCCGTCCGGTTCCATGACTGGAACTTTGATGTGAGTATAAATGTCACCAGAAAAGGATAACCGGTATTTTGTCCAAGCTAATAGGGGTGTTCTAGAACGGGAAGAATTATGACATCTGGTTGGCGTATGCGCAGGCCAAGTCGGCCAACATCCTCTTCTCCGTATCACTTGCGCAGAAACTCGGCGACAAGGGTCTCGTCTCCGTCAGTTTACATCCTGGGACCATCAACACGCATTTGTTGAGGGGTGACTGGGACACATCGTTCAAAGCCCTTGGTAAGAGCTTCATTCTAAATTTTCATACGCTCAAAATGAGCCAGAGCTGACAACCCCCAAGTGAAGTGGTTTAGAGTTTTGGGATATTTCCGTACCGGGCAGAGTGAGTTCACTTGGAAGTCTATGTCTCAGGGAGTGGCGACCCATGTCTTTGCGGCCTTTCATGAATCTCTGTCGTCGCTGGGTAAGCCTTCCCGAGTTTATTTTGCCGTCTGAATGTGTCTAATTAAAGATTACAGAGAGCAACGGTTCTTATTTACAAGACTGCACCATACTGAAGCCGGAACAGGTCCGCAGTTGGGCCCGGGATCCGATCGAGGCCGAACAGCTGTGGAAGTTGACAGAGGATATTGTCAAGGAGAAGTTCGATTATTAGAAGGGGAGATAGCAGAAAGGGGGATCAAGGATGATGAAACCGTTCAAGCTTCATTGCAGGATTGTGGATGTTGGAAGAATATGGGTTAATTTGGATGCACTAGCTTCTTTGAAGTCAATGAATGGAGGCCTCCTTGATGATGTCTAGGAAAACCGCTTCTGATGGTAATTTCTATGAATCAGCAGCAAGTAGAAAGGGCGTTTTTTTATGGCCCAATAGCCTGTCTGAAAAAGACGAATGAGAGCATCCATACATCAACCGACAAGTGAGATACATTGCAGTCAAAAGGTAGTAATATCATTCGAAGAAAGGAACGGTTGCAAGCCGTCTTTTATTCAATTCCTATTACCCCAGTTCTGACATTATTAAGTTATGTGGTGTCATCACACGTGTTGTCCAGGGATCTTGGAACCATCATGTCTTCTTCCCTTAGTCCGTGGCGCCAATTCCATGCCACTTCCGATCTGGAGAATACTGCCGCCCAATGGGAGACCGCATGTCGATTTCAGATACGAGATCTGTTTAGTAACCGGCCCAGGACCGGGCTAATCCGAGAGTGAGTGTGGAGGCGTTCTAGGTGCCAAGTCCCAATGAAGGCAGTTTCCGGGTGCATAGTTCATTTGTGCAGAGCCATTGAGCAGTCCCTCCTGTGCCCATGCGTGTATTCACAGCCTTTGCCGCACAAGACCACTTCGGTCTAGAAAGGTCGAGGACGTCAGAAGCGGGCATTAAGGTTTCCGCACCCGCGCGGACCAGGTGCTACTCGCTCACATCGGCCAACCCTACAAACAAGCTGGAGAACCCTCCGGATCAGGTTCTTTCCATTCCTTTTCTCCCTTTCACATTCCTTCTGGTCTGAAAATCCCGATAGAATAAGAAGAGGCTGGTGGACATGGGGGTTCTCACACAATCGAGACTCACCAGCCAGTTATAGAACCTTCTGGGCTCTCCGACAACTCACATTCTTTCCAATACCCTCTCCAGTTAACCGTTGCCTGCCGTCATTGTCGACATGAAATTGTCTCTTCAGACAAGACGGAAAGGGCGCAACCATGTCGACATCCCCTGACCTCAAGTCAGACAGTGGGGACTTTTCGTCCTTGACACCAACGGACCCAATCCAGCGATATCTGATATCCGCTTTTGCAGCCATTACGTGGTACAACGCCATTGAGCTTGTTGTGCTCTGTCTGACGACCTTCAATCGATACCGGGGCTGCTATTTCTGGAGTTTACTGATCACTTCCTTCAGTCTCATCCCCCACTGTGTGGGATACCTGCTCTTTGTCTTCTCCTTCGGAATCTCTCCTTATATCCCCGTTTCGCTGATCGCCCCAACATGGTTCTGCATGGTTACCGGCCACTCCCTCGTTCTCTGGTCGCGATTACATCTCGTGCTGCAGGCGCCAAAAGTCCTCAAAGCCCTCCTGGTCACGATCCTCCTCGACTGCTTTCTCTTCCAAACCCCTACCATTGTCCTGCTGTACGGATCTTTGTCGCACGACGGGCAGTGGTCAAGGGGGTATGATATAATGGAACGGATCCAGCTGGTGGCCTTTTGCATCCAGGAGGCCATCCTGTCCGGTATATACGTGTGGGAGACGGTGAAGATGCTCCGTCTCCGCCCCGAGCGGCCATGCTTCGTCATCCTCACACAACTGCTCGTCATCAATGTGATCATCTTCATCCTGGACGTGGCTGTCGTTGCGATCGAGTATGCCGGATACTATGCACTGCAGGTGATGTTCAAGCCTGTCGCGTATAGCATCAAGCTGAAGCTGGAATACGCTATTCTGGGCCGACTGGTCAAAATTGCCCGTGGAGAGGGTGCGAGCACAAGCTATGATCAGGACCCGTATTCGCCAAGCGCCCGCGGATTCAACATCACTGCATCGGGCTGCGAGGATTCAGTTAGTAACGGCGCAGGCGTATCTGCTGTTCGGCAGATACATTCCGACTCGTTCACAAGGCATAATTCCGGATTGTCCCATGACACCCTGGGTCCCTACTAAGCAGGGTTCCGACTTGATGTTTTTGGCTTGATCACCGACTCCATGGACCGAGTGCGACTGTGTTCCTTACCGATCCAATCCATCAAGATTCCTGTCCAACATGGATTAGGAACTGATTTGCAATTGCATCCAGCGAGTTGAAAGAGATTCAATACAACCTGGCATCGCAAACTGCGATCTTCGGAACAGACCCCCCGGAGAGTTGCGTCAGAAATTCGAGGCCGATATTTTCCACACTGCCTGCCCTCAATCCTGACACTGAGTGTCGCAGGATATTTTGTATCTATCCTAGGAAATATTTGCTTCCCAGGATTGCCCTGCTCCGAGAGCTTTCACCGAATCAAACCAGGGAGGGGCCCGAATTGATATAAATGACGATTGAATGGTCTGAGAGTTCATCATTCAATCGGTAATACAGAAAGCAGATAGCTCATCATGTCATGAACGCACAGCTCCATTTCCCAATTAATATACTCATGGTTCATTAGGCATCAACTCCCATGGCAATTCCCCAATTCCCAAGCCCCGTACGGACATGCCTACCCTCATACCCCCTCCTTATCCCTTCCTCGGATATCCCCAGGTCCAGTTCCGAATATAATCCGGATCAATCCCATCATCATACGCCTTCTGCTTGGCCAGGAGCTGCATGTTGAGGAACTTCTCTCGCACCCCCGACGCCGTGTTCCCTAGTGATTTGGCATGGTCAATCGCATCAATAGCAAGACTATACCGGTCTGTCTGGTTGCGAACAGCGAGTTCAAACGGCGTGTCGATATTTCCTTTCTCCTTGTAGCCCCGGACATGAAGATTCTCCTGGCCCGGTCGCTTGTAAGTCAGGCGATGGATAAGCCAGGGATAGGAGTGGAAATTGAATATAATCGGTTTACTGTCCGTGAAGATGGATGACCACTGTCGATCGGACATGCCGTGGGGGTGGTGGATCTCGGAAATGAGTTTGAACAAGTCCACCACGTTTACAAATCGGACTTTCAACTGCGGAAGGTGTTCGCGCAACAAAGCGGTCGCGGCAAGGGCTTCGTGGGTGGGAACATCGCCGCAGGCCGCCATGACAACGTCCGGTTCGTAACCCTGGTCATTGCTCGCCCAATCCCAGATCCCCAGACCCTTGGAGCAATGCGCTATGGCATCATCCATATCCATGAACTGGACGTGGTCCTGCTTGTCGGCGACGATGACGTTGACGTAGTTCGCGCTCCGGAAGCAGTGATCCATGACGGAGAGAAGCGTGTTGCCGTCTGGCGGGAGATAGATGCGGACAACCTCGGGACTTTTATTTGCAACCACATCCAGGAACCCCGGGTCCTGGTGAGTGAAGCCGTTATGATCCTGTCGCCAGACTGTGGCGGTGAGAAGGATGTTGAGGGAGGCGACTTTGGCCCGCCACTCGACTTCCAGACACTTTTCGATCCATTTGCAGTGCTGGTTCACCATCGAGTCGATAATATGGATGAAGGGCTCGTAGCTGTTGAGCAGACCGTGGCGGCCGGACAGGACGTATCCTTCTAGCCAGCCTTCGCAGGTATGTTCGCTGAGAATTTCCATGACGCGGCCCTGCATGGCGAGGTTCCCCCCATCGCTGTCCTCTTCGAAGTAATCGGCGAGCCATACCTTCTTGCCTGCTTTGTAAATCTCAGAAAGCTTGTTGGATTCGGTTTCATCCGGGCCAAAGACACGGAAGTTGGTCTGGTTGTTGGCGATTACGTCGCGCAGAAACTTGGACATGTTGACCATGCTGCCCCGGATAGAGACGCCTGGGTCAATGTTCGTGAGCGCATAGTTTCGGAAGTCCGGTAGGTCCAGCGGTCTACGGAGGAGGCCCCCGTTGCCGACAGGATTGGCACTCATGCGGAAGTTGCCCTTTGGTGCAAGTTCCTTCAGCTCGGGGATCAGCCTGCCGTCCTTTCCAAACACTTCTTCCGGCTTGTAGCTTTTCATCCAAGTCTCGAGGAGCTTCAGGTGCGTCGGGTTGGTGAGCACGTCGGTGATTGGGATCTGGTGGGCGCGCCAGAAGCCCTCGAGCAACTTTCCGTCCACTTCTCGCGGCGCGGTCCAGCCCTTGGGGCTGCGGAGGATGATCATTGGCCAGCGTGGTCGAAACGGTTTGCCGGAGTCGCGGGCTTGCTTTTGAATTCTCCGAATTTCCAGGACACAGTGCTCGAGCGTCGCTGCCATGGCCTGGTTCATGCTGTCCCGATCACTGCCTTCGACGAAATAGGGTGTCCATCCGTAGCCATACATCAGGGATGAAAGCTCCTCGTGGCTGATACGCGCGAGAAGGGTCGGGTTGTTGATCTTGTATCCGTTGAGATGCAGCACAGGAAGGACAGCCCCGTCGGTACATGGGTTGAGATACTTGGTGCTGTGCCAGCTCGTGGCAAGAGGTCCCGTCTCGGCTTCCCCGTCACCCACCATGGTGAGTGTGATGAGGTTGGGATGGTCGAATACAGTTCCAAAGGCATGGGAGATGGAATATCCCAGCTCACCACCCTCGTGGAGACTGCCTGGGGTTTCAGGAGTCGCGTGGCTGCCGATGCCACCCGGGAATGAAAATTGCTTGAAGAACCTTTGCATGCCTCTTTCATCCTCGGACTTGTCCGGGTACACCTCAGAGTAGACACCCTCCAGGTACGACTGAGAGAGAATGCCGGGGGCGCCGTGACCGGGACCGGAGATGAAGAGGACATCCAGGCTGTATTTTCTGATCAGGCGATTCATATGAATCCAGGTAAAGGACTGGCCGGCATCCGATCCCCAGTGACCGAGTAAGCGTGCCTTGAGGTGTTCCACCCTCAGAGGCTCCTTCAGGAGGACGTTGTCACGGAGGTACAGCATCCCAAGACAGAGATACATGCTGGCACGGAAATATGCGTCCATCTTGCGGATGTCCCCGGGTTCAAGGGGCTGTCCCTTGACCGTGGAGCGAGCAGCTCCATAGGCGGATATGCTCAGCTTGGTTGAATCTTCAGGCATCTGTGCGATTCGGAGGATGGCGATGGGATGGGATGGGTTGAAGGAGAAGGGGGTGAGACGAGCACTGGGGGGGTTCTTAAGCACGAGCTGGAAGACTCCGAGGGCCTGGAAGTGGCCATCGTATCGGTGGTCTGATGCGATCCATGTCCGCTTTTCCCTGGAAGGACCTGCACAGTACTGGCATATCAAAGAGACGCGGTCACTCCATGACGTTCGCCTTCCGTAACGCTCCGCCCTCCGCGTCACTGGCTGAGCGCCCCCCACGCAATCATTGGCCCGGGGGTCGACAGCCGAGCATGCGGTGGCCCCATCGATTATTTGATTACTACACTTCACTTCTCCAGGTTGGTTGAGCAGGAATACACCGAGGCTCATTCACTGGACCTTGAACCTCATCTGGAACATGACAAAGCATAGGTAGTTGAAACCACTCTTTCTTTGAATAGACAAGCAATTTCGGAGAAAATACAGTCATCTCGTGTATGGTCATGGCTAGAGCGAAACTTGCCTATACTTTAACAAAGGTAATCTTCGGCTTGGCCCGAGGATGATCTTCCCTTGTCACAACCAAATTGCTAAGACCATTGTTCTTTGGGGATAGCACTTCAGGAAATCACCTCGTCTCATCGGCTTCCTTCATGCTACTGCGAACTCCCATGCTGTGCCAATGTCAATAAATGCCCGCTCCAATGTTTCATCCAGAAATCTATATAAACAGCTCCGATACTCCGCATCAACATGAGTATCAAATCTGCCTCGAAAAAAGAGCCAGCATTGCCCGCAAGGATTCCCAATCTCTTCGATAGCCTTATTCCACCGGTGTGAAAAGATGGAGTATCTAATTGACGGGCAGCTAGCAAAGTCGGTCACTGCTTCTGCCCTTGGCATGTCAACGGTTGACTGCAGCGACATGATGGATGAGGGAGATAGCTGGTCCTTTGCGGTCGAGCTGCTCGACCCCGTCACCCCACGCTCCCTCAGGGAACGCCTCAATCGGCGGGAACCGGGTATTCTCTCTATTCCACAGGGCACAGAGCGCGTTGTCATTCGCTTCCCAAATCCCCGGTGGAAAAGTGATGCCGATACTAGCAACTGGGCCGGGCAACGAGTAGCGTCAATGGCTCTAGCGGCCCGCGCTCTGGAGTTCACCGAGTTCGAAACCATTGTGCCAGCTGTTTATGCCTGGAGTGAGGGTAGTCCCCATGACCCTACATTCGTGATCGAGGAGTACCGTCCTGAGTTGAGGCTGTCTGATTATTTTGACGGGCTGGACGAGACACGGCAAGCTGATGTCCTTCGAGACTTTGCGGCAATTACCAGGTATTTCCAAGCCTATGTCCTTCCATGGGGCCTCCAAGGTTACGGAAGCTTGGCCTTTGATGCCAACGGCCGACTTACCCTGTCGGGGTCCCATTTGATACCAGGTAGGCCTGGCCCCTTTGGGAACTTCCGAGACTGTCTGAGTGCTCGGGCACAACGGTCCTGGGAAGTTTGTGAAGATCATTGGTCGGCTAAAGAAAATTGGCCTTTGCTGAGCCGTGTCAGGGAATTTTATATCACAAAGAACGAGGAGCTATTGGATGCCTTCAAAGACATGCAAATGACTGCCTTCATTCATTGCGGCCTCGGTAAGTTCTCTCTCTCATTAATTATCTGCTCAAGATGAGTTGAATAACCAATCTGATATATCGTAGATCTGCAGAACGTTCTATATGATCCCCAGAAGGGTAAGATCACGACTCTGATGGATTATGGGCGTTGTCGGATCGACCACCCACTCTTTGAATATTTTAATTCTTTCAGTTCGATAATGGGGAAACTTTTCTATCCCTTCGATGCGCACCTACAATTCCTTGTTGAGTGCGTCCTAGAGGGGTTTCCAGTAGAAGAGTGCCCCATCGATGACCTGGACAGGTCCTACCTTGCAACCTCGGAAAACAACATGAGTAAACGCTATGCTGTCGGCAAGAAGTTCCATGGCCAGCTCGAGTTTCATGATGCCGATGTCCTCACGCCTTGGAAAACCACGCAAGCAAAGCAGTTGTGTTATCTTTTGGGCATTTATGATGCTATGAGAGGTCGATGCAGGGTTGCTTGTGGTTTATCTGCGGCGGAGGCTGAAGAACAGAAGGAAGAGATCCTGAAGAAGTATCTCGCATATTATGGATCTTAACCCATTCGTCCCGGGGATCCGGTTTTGTGAGTATACAGTATACGGTCTATTGCTACATTACATTTCGGTTTGGTTTTCTCTATCATATTCGTGAATAGTTGTAAGATTGGAACATTGCAACTGCGGCGAACTTGCATATTCGAAGCGACTTGAACTCTTATTATAATTTAACCACCTGCCTATGCCGGAATACATACATATGCCATATTCCACCGTGAATCCGAAAAGAAAATAGATAGCTGATCTGCGACGTTCATCGTCTGGTGCCGGTTGCAACTGGGTACATATACCAGTCATAATCCTATCTCTGCAGTAGCTAAAATCTCACAGCCAGCATCATCCATTTTGCTTCCATATAAACCAACGGATGGCCATACTTAATGTAGCTGGGTGTGTCTGGACACAGGCTGCAGACCGCACTTCACTCGGCTCTCAGCTCCTCCTTTCACTTGTATGCAAATCATGACCAGAAAAAATATTTATTTATGAGCTGTATCTGCGGCGTAGCAGATTCAGGAGAACCAGACTCTTCGAACATGTCCTCTCAACAACAACAACCTTGTCATTTGTGGCTTCCAGTAATAATCTTCACATTGAATAATACCACCATCCGACGCGCTGCATCGGACAGCCTAAGTATATACACGACTCGAGCCCATTTGCATCAGGAAACATCAATGTATTTACTCCAACTCCTCAAAACGTCTGAGGTCCATGGGCTTCTCCAGCAGCGGGATAACGTAGGGGTCGAAGGTCTTCCAGTAGGGGTTCTCCAGGTGGTACTTCTGGGATCCCTCGTTCAGGTAACGCTCGACGATGCAGAAGTCCTGCTTGTCGTGGACGCTCTGCATGACGAACCAAGAGAGGGTCTCCTTGTCCTTGGAGTACACGGCGGAGGCTTCGAGGAGCTTGGCGTGGAGCTTGGAGATGCTCTCCTCGTCGGGCTTGGCGCGCATGTCTGTTATTCGGATTGATTTTTGTCAGATGCCTGTAAAGGCGAATAGTCTTTGGGGAGATTGGGGGGGGGGAGAGAGATTGGACGTACGGACGACGATGTTGTAGACCATTGTGACGGTTGAAGGGGGGTAGGTCAATGGGTGAGTAGTGAGGTTGTGGTTGGGGTTGTTTTTGGTGGGGGATGGAGGGGTAATGGGGTTCTTAAGTCATGGAGTGAATCGGATGAGTTATTTTTAAGTGTCTGGGAAGGTGGGGCGGGTGACTTACTGGATAGGGCTCTCCCGGTGAAGATGAAGCTTAAGATAAGCTTCTTCCGGTTCGGTTCGGGATTGGGATTGAGGGACTGGCTTGCGCTACTACTTCCGTGTGCTCTTAAGCAAGTGTAACCCACCATTGTCCCTAATGTTTCAAAGCCTCCGGGGTATCGACATTGTGCCCATTTTCTTTGGGTCATCTGTTGTGCTCGAGCATTCATCCCATCTGATGATGCTCTCGGGGTTTCTTCGGGGAACCCACTATGACCCGTAGACTCCACTGCTGTGTGCTATGTAGTTCCATTGGGCCAACCCGAGGATTCTGTGACGTGCTGTCCTTTTTAGAGATGATGGTTCGTGGATAGGTGCAATATCGTTGGAATTGCATCCCATGGAGATATTATCTTCGTCCAAATCAACATGGACAAGACAATGTGTACCGTGTCTGCCATGAACCTACTTGTGGAGCATATACGCTCAACATTCCCTCGTGAACTCCTTCAGGTCTGTTGTAGCCGGTCCAACGTACTCCCAACGTCTATACGTGTTCCCCCAAGTATTGTTAACAACATTCCTCTTTGCATCCCTCGTCATTTTATCGAGCCTCCGAGTATGCCATTTCACCTGTTTTCTCCCCCGCAGTCAAGACGCGTCAAGAACACGCCCGTCAAGTGAAAAGCATCAAACCTCAACACGTGCGGAAGCCAAAGTACACGGTGTTATTCTTCGTGTAGGAATGTTTTGCCCCAGATGTCAATCAGACTGTGCCCAAATGCCTCCCCCAGATCAAACAGTATCTTGTCAGCCAACGTCTGCGGCTTATACGGTGCCACCACAACTTGTCTGCCCCCGATGCGGATCTCAACCAACCCGATATGTTCTCAATCCATCCATATTGTATAGTCCTTCCTTCGATGTAGTCGACTGTCGCATAGATATCGGTGACGCGCGGGCGCAGGTCCGAGAGTGTGCGGAGTGCGGCCGCTTTCACCTTGGTGGGGAGGATGGTAGGAGATGGCGACAAAGCCTTCGTGGCTGGTTTCCTGGGCGTAGAGGCCAACGGTTCTCTCTTTGACATCACTTCCGGTTGGGGTTGGGCGATAAAAATAGCTGAGGCTTTGATGCTGGAGGATTTGGAGGGCTAGTAGGAGCGTATTAGGCTGCTGGGATCCTTGGGACTGAAGCTAACGGACATCATTGAAATCTTCCTAGCAGGGTATGCTCGGGAATTGGGTGATATATAAGTGATTTGAACTGTGAGGGGCTTCGCGAACGGAGACTGTCATGCAGTCGTCGTGTAGGAATTGGACTGATCTGATCTCCCCCGCTAAGATCTGGGCCGGCCGGTGACGTCATGGCCATGCTCGCGGATCACTGGGAGTGAGTGAGTGAACGAAATAATCTATCAGGATACATGCATCAGTCCTATATCGGCATTGCACCCTCTGAAACACCTTTTTAGTCGAGTGGCTTTGTTTGACATATTCGTCGATATGACACTACTGTGTGTATACATAGCAGATCCATTCTAGATCAAGTGAAGATCTTAGTCAGAGCAATGTGATCTCTTTTGACACCTGCAGCCGGCCGCTCCCTGGACCCGTAGGCTTTCTTTTAGGGGAGACGAGGGGCTTTCCGACCGTGATTATTTTTTTTCGTTGTTGTGTTTGCTGTCTTGCTGCCCAAAATCTGGTCTGTACCTAGCACTACTACTAGTAGTTGTACTGTCATAAACTGGATTCTACCTAAGGCGTCCCATGTTCAACGCCGTGTTTGCTGTTCTATATCAACCATTCGTCGAGCAAACCGACAAGTGTCTCACTACCCCGCATCAGAGCTACCTACTTATTTGGAAGAGAGCTAGGAACAGAGTACGGAGTAGTACGGAGTCGAGACTTGGTAACACCCACGCAGTGTCTCCATCGCCCTGCATCAAACACGAAGCATTCGGAGAAGTCCGGCTTCTATTTCTATTTTCCAGGTAAGGGGAACCAGGGTGCTTCAGCGGGAAGACCTGCGATCTCCGATGCCAAGAGCCCTCTGATAGGACGGACCAAAACACGATGCCTTGCATTGGGCTGGGAATGCTGGCTGTTGATTTGCAGTGTCTCAGGACCCTGCAGAAGACCCTGGATCTTTAATTTTGAACCACTCGCTGCAGTCTGGCATCTGCTATGTTTGCCATCATCATTCATACCATGGGCTTCCCCCCCCCCCCCCCCCCCCCTCTTTTGTCACGCAGCAAACGACTCGACTGTTTATAAAACAATGTCCAGTTCTCATCGGTGATTTGCATTTTCTCCCCTTTCCTCAGATCAGGTTCTGTCAGATCTAGTACTATCACACCTACTATATCTTAGTGTCTGGTCTGGACGCCTTTCTAGTCGAGTGGTTTTGCTTCAACAAAGTCCCAAATCCCCCCACCTATCCCAAATTGAAGTCGGTCCAAAATGCACCTCCCCACCATCCTGGCCAGCCTCACGGCCCTTAGAGTTAGCACGGCGCACACTCTCCACCCCCGCTCCATCACCCCCCCAGCCGGCTGCCCCCTCCCAACCTGGCAAGTCACCACCTTCCACTGGTTCAACGGCTCCAAAAGCCTCGACTGCATCCACAACCAAGCGGATATCAACTTCCAAGACTGCCTGTGCGGGGGGCCCGGTGTCTGGTGCGCCCCCGACGCCGCCACCTGCAACGGCAGCATGGTCAACGTCTGCTGGACCGGCATGCCCAACTACCAGCCCTGGGGATACGGGCCACCCGAAACCCTCGACATCGACTTCGCGGACGGCCTCGCCTGCCACGACGAGTATATCGGGTACCGGGTCCACGATATCGGCAACGGGGCGTCGAATTGTGGATACGCGGATCGGGGCGAGGGTCGCATTGTCTCCTTTTATGGAAGCTCGAATTATGCAACGTCCACCGGGCATATGGATTATGTGCTTGGTGATGGTCATGCGTTGACGTGCTCGAATGGTAGTCGCATTACGTACTCCGGCAGTACGGACTTTGAGTTGACTTGTTCCCATGATGCCTTTTTCAATGCGACGTGTACGGCTCCCGTGTTCGAGGTTCCGGTGTTGAGTTATCAGTGGGTTTCTTAGATTGGGGGGGACGGTGGAGGGCCCGGGTGAGTGGTTGGGTTTGGGGGTGCTCCCTGGGGCTTGGAGGGGGTGGGTTTTGTAGTAATGGGTAATTCTACTCGGGGCTTTATGGTACTATATACTAGACTGATGATGAGTCAAAGGGCTAATATATCGATCAATAAACAGGCTCTAATGGCTCTAGCAAGACATAAATGTAAATTACCGAATCAATAACCCCAATTTCATAATTAAAGCTGCATTGGAAGAGTTGAAATCTGTAGACTTTAAAGCCGATCTCACGGTATTAGATTGCAAATTTCAAACATGATCCTAGGTAGTTGTTGGCATCGTACGCATCAGGATAGACACATGCTTCAATCTCTGTACGCCTCCGGCTTCCCAATATCAATCCCGAATCTGGACCCTTCCCACCACCCCAACCCAAACACCAATCCACTAAAGGTCCCCCGTCTCATCAACTCCTTGTCATCCCACCACTCCGACCCAGGCGGCAGTACATCAGACTTCAACATGTCCGAGCCAGCGAGCAACATCGCCGTACCGGCAATACTGCATGGATTTACGGGGATCACCTCCTTGGTGCGCATAAAACGGTACGCAACTAGGGTGGACAGAATCATTGCTGCGAGACATCCCTCCAGGATACGGGTAGAGATGGCACTTTGCACGAGGCGCAGTCCGTTTGGGTTCATAAGAGTCCCGCTGTATCGGGTTGAGTTTGTGCTGGAAGGGATCCGCGAATTGCCGTTGATACTTTGCGCCATGAGGACGCGATAGAGATGCTGGGTGGCGTTGATGACCGTCGGGTAGTGGGCGAGGTCGGTGATATCCTCCATTGTCAGCGTTTTTTGGTCGTCGATCATAGCTGAAAAGAACGCGTCGAAAGCTTGGTTGTCTTGGTTGATGGGTTGAGGAAGGTAGTTACTGAAACTGAGGTCGGAGGTGACGTTATCGGTGAACAGTCGCGCGGACGAGTCGTTCGCGCTGAGAGACCCGATCTGAAGGCCTGGGAGAATGAAGCTGCCGTTTGCATCCACTTCATCGATTCTTGGGTTGCAAGTGAATCCGCGAAAGCCGTTGGTCGAGTTGCCGTTGAGGGTGCCGTAGAAGCCAATAAATGTGGGGTAGTCGCCGAATGCCAAGGTGCCTTTCAGGTAGCTGAGGACTCCGAAGCGTGTGATTTCCTCCCCGGGGTAGTCAGTTTCGACTGACAATGTGATCAATGAATCATTCGAGCTTTTGTTGCCAAGGTTCATTCGAAGTTGCCAGACATCGTAGTCCTCTTCCGGGGCCTCCACGGAGTACACAATGTTCTCGGCAAGGGCCTCGCAGGTGAGACTCGCGCGCAGAGCTGGAACGGTGAGCTGTAGTGAATCTGGATTGTCCGAACTTCCATTGGCTAATGACTGCAATTGAACCAGCCCATTCGAATCTGCCAAGGAATCTTCACTGAGGGTGGGGATGACGAGTTCGCCGTAGGTCCAGGGTGGATACGACAGGTTTGCGGCCACTACAAGGGCCCCGGTAAGACCTATGCCTGGGTTGCTATCTGTAGATGAGTGAGGGCTGATGCTGGAGTTGAATGAGTCGATCCGTGCAATTGATGCAGGGCGCATGTATGTCACATCCTCTGTCGAATACAAACCGCTCACTGCGACGGTGAGGACGGGAGCTAGAAGGACCGAGGTTGCGGTAGCACATACTGCCCATTGCCTTCGTGCAATTGCAGTGCAGAACGAAAAGGGTGTCATCTTTGACAAGTGATTTTCCATCAAGCTACCTGGTGTTGTGATACCACCCTGTCGTAGCTCCAGATAGGGCTGAAACAACATGGCGGAGAAGTGGATGCAATCGAAGAAGACACGGGTAACCAGCATTACCAGCGCCGGGAGATACACCCAGGTGTAGCGGATATACCCTTCGGAATCGATATTACCCAGTCCGTTTTGATGGCGGGATATTTGATAGGCAGTTTCAAGCCCCGCGATAATGAGGATGGGGAGAACAATAGAGATAACCCACCACCAAAGTGATGCAGACATCGGTTGCCACCAGGTAATGGGACCGGAGCTAACTCTCGTACGAGTACCCTCAGTTGCCTTGTTGGTTGCCTCGATACTAAAAGTTCTCCAGCCATCATCCTCGCTCGCCTTGCTATGGTACTGACCGTCTGCTAATTCGTTTACCAAGTCTGTGGCCCCTTGGCAACCTACAAGCCGACCTGACACTGAAGGGCTCCGACTCAGTATACTTGCCATCCCAGCTATGGTACTGGGATCTCGAGGGGTACAGCGAACAGGTCTCCAGGTCCATAACCCCGCTATCAGTATAATGAGGGCTGCTAAAGTGGCCTCCATTACTCTGACCGAAAATTCTCTCACGATCAGCCTCTGTATATGGGCTGAGTAGGTTCCCTTAAATTTGATGTTTGAGGAAGACATCAGGTATCGTCTGGCAATCTGTGCTGTCATCGCGGTATATGTTGGAAGGGAGACTGCTTTCAACACTGATGCATCCAATAGGTCACTCAGTGCATGTGGAGAAGATAGGTTCGCGACTAGATAGAAGGCGGTAGGGTAGGAGCTGTTTGGGTCCGACAGGTTATACTGGTAGGTTTGAAAGCTGCCCACTGACGTATCCACATAATTCAGCGTGTCTAGAGTGTCTTCGGCGGCCGCAAGTGTAGATATCAGCCCAGCACCCAGCTCATTGGGGGACACGTTCAGTATCGCATTGTTGCTTGTAATATTAGCTGTAGGATTGACGGTAACCGTGCTCTGATTCCCATATAGCAAGGAGACGAGCCCCTGAGAGACTGTATACGTAGGAGTACAGACGAGCGCTTGGATTCTTGTGCTGTTGTCTGTCCAGTGAGCCGCCGTAAAAATTAACGGCGTATTGTTCGAGCCATTAGATGTATCCGCACACGTAGTTGAGAAGACCTCAGCATAGTATCCACCTGCCGAGGATGAGCTTTTCTGGAAGCTTGTGAAATGATACTTTGAGCAGGACGATGTGCTGAGTGTGATGTTTAGTCTAGTGTACTCGCACATTTCGGTCCCGCATCCTTGCGTCCAATTTGTGACCGTACCGACGTCGCATTGAAGATCGGGAGAGAACAGATCCACGGTCCCAGATATCACCGCATCGAAGCCTGCATACTGGAGTCAGCAACAGATTTATATATAAGTAGCATTTCAGAGAGTCATACCCAGGGGTGTGTTGGACGTGGTGAACGGCTGAAACGCATACTTCTCCGTCGTCCCCACTGGATGCGGGAGACCTAGCCACCGAGTTCCTGCCACCGTCATTGCAGCAGTCGCATCAACCATACTGCCATTGTACATAGTCCCATTGAAGATCGCCTGTGCCTCAAGAACAGTTGGGATTTTGTCCATTTGGACTGCCTGCAGCATGAAGAGTCCTGTCGAGACCACTGTGAGCAGTTTGATGAGCAGAGTACCAAGAATGGCAAGGGCGGCAGCCCAGTCGGATTGCTTCAATGCTCGAAACATGACAAGAACGTTCCAGTCCGAGATATAGTCCAGCAACAAGCTCTGGGGTGCAGGCTTTGGTGTTGTACTCATGGACTTCCACGGCATAAGCTGCTTCGTTCGGTATTCAACCTGTCCCCAACAGCCCGCGACAATTGTGAGCACTACAGAAAAAGTCATTGTGAGTTCCCCGAATTCCTCTGGTGTGAATCAAATATAGAAACGAGCACACACCCGCTGTTGGACCATATGTCCACAAGTAATGATATTTTGACTCGCTGGTGCTCAGGCCCTCATTTCGATTCGACAGCCAATAAAGGACTGCGATGACAATGAGCATTGCTGCAAACAGCACTGCAAAGCCAGCCAGCGATACTGTTTGAAGGACGGCAGGAGTCCACATCTGGCGTTGGAGTCCATGGTTGTGACGGCTGTCGCTTTTACCATTCGATAGCGAGTTGGTGCTACTCGGCTCGTTCGAAGAAGTTCTCTGAACTATTCTTGTAAAAGCTTTTGCTTTCGGCATAAAATCATGAGCCATGATTGCAATACAAGCAAGGCACTAAGACCCCCAGCTTTTTGCCCGACGGCTCGAGGAGACATTGTCCAGTTGCAAAGATCGAAAGGAGCGCGGTCGGAGGATTTAAGTAGAAGTCTGCCGACAACGCAAGGCTGGCGGCACAGCCCCCAACTATTCCTGTGCAGGCTGATCACTGATCCTTTGCATCCTTTGGGCACTTGGGACAGTGACATGTGCAGGACTCTATTGGTGATGACCCTCGACAACTTGAGGATCGGGAGAAGAACTTGCGCATCTTAAACCATGCCACGCTCACATATAATTGGGTTTTTGATGATGTAGAGTGCTGAAGGGTGCGACCCAGGGTCCAAAACACCAAGGGTCCCCCGCATGCCGCAAGTACCGCCCGCCACCATGGCACTGCCGCCCCTGCGTATTGGCCAATCATGGCAATCTGGTACGGATGGTATGGATGAGTGTTACCGTCACACAAGGTAAGTTACGCGGGTCTTCGACGGCAGTTGGCACTGTCACCATTGTGGTTGTTTCATGCTGTCAAAACCCAGCCAGTATCATTCAGTATCACGCCTACTTAGGTGTCTGGACACCTTTTTAGCCGAGTGGTCTTTTTGGTCTGTCACATGCCATGTCATGTCAAGGCTCATCATGGCATGTTCCTGACAGAAGCAGATCAGCCACACAATGACTTCGCTCAAAAATGATGTAATGCTAGATCTCACTATGATTTAACTAGGTCTTGACGCCTGGCCATGAAAGTATGGTAGATGGTCCAGCTTGGGCCATGAATTTGAACGGTATGTGAAAAGACATGCATGGTTCTCGGGGATCAGTAGCACCCGAAGCTGGCGCCCATACAGTATAGTATGCTCTTGTCGGGCTGTAGAAAACCCCGACGTCCCATAGAGACTCCTAAGACCCAGATCCGGATTATCTGGCCCATGTTTCTCTGTTCTTTTCTTCTTGCTATAAATACCCGAAGGCACTGCCAAATAAACTTATTCTCATCATTCATGCACACGTTTTTCGTTATTTCAAGTCGCATCATAATCGGATCCCTCATGTCCCATACCGCACCCATTGCTATTATCGGCGGCGGGCCATGCGGGCTAACCTTTGCCCGCCTTCTCGAGAATGTTGGAATTGAATATATTATTTTTGAACGAGATGTCTCACCAGTGCCGACACCTCTATTTCAGGGTGGCACGTTAGACCTCCATCGCAATACAGGACAGGAGACGCTACGTCGCGCAGGCCTCGCCGAAGAATTCGAGAGGCTAGCACGACGAGACGCGACGACAATGACGGTTCAAGACTTCCTTGGAAACCACCGCAGTACGTTCGGTGAGGGGCATGATGCCCCTGAGATCGACAGGTTCCAGCTGCGACAGCTGCTTTTAGATTCGCTGCCGTCACAGCGAATTCGATGGGGGAAGGTCTTATGCACTGCGGAGCGCAGAGAGAAGGCGAAGAGCCCGGTACGGGCATCGGACTGGGTCTTGCGCTTTGCGGATGGCTCGTCTGAGAGTGGGTTCCGGCTTGTGGTGGGCGCTGATGGCGCATGGAGCAAGTTGCGCCAGTTGGTAAGAGGCCTCAGTCCTTGTTGTACCTTTTGATATATAGGTTTGATTATTGACATCCCATTCTAGATAATTCCCGTGAAGCCACAATACTCGGGCAAGACTTTTATTGAAGGCAGGTTATCGCGGGACAACCCACAATATGAGGCTGCGCGCGAGATGGTGGGCACTGGTAATTCCATGGCCATAGGCGATGGTTGTGTGCTGTGCATCCAGCAGGTATCTGACCTTTCCTATCGTGTGTATATGGGCATTCAGGCCGCCGATACCGCGACACGGCCAGGCGGTGACATTGACGTGAGTGACATCGAGAAGGCACGGTCCGCGCTTCTCGGGCCCGGCAGGTTCTACGCCGGCTGGGCGCCGCATCTACGTGCGTTCATTGAAGCTGCGGAGGGTCCCTTGCGCCCTTGGCCGCTGCATCGCCTCCACCCGGACATCTTTCTGGACAAGAGCCCGAGCTGGACGCGCGCCCCCGGTGTCGTCTTATTGGGTGATGCGGCGCATCTGTCCACGCCCAACGGCGCAGGTGTCAATATGGCCATGTACGATGCACTGATGCTATTTGAGAGTCTGACAACCGAACTGCAGACTAAAGGGAGCGACTACGGTGAAGAGGCCGATGTTGCGGCGTTGGAGCGTGCCGTTATCGCGTACGAGACGGAAATGCGGCCTCGCGGCCGGGAAAACATCCTCGACTCCATTATGATGGAGGAGATGATGTACGGTGAGGGTGGATTTCAACGTATGCTCGATATGGTTCAGGGGGTGAACCACGCTGTGAAAGATTGACTTGATTTTCCTGGAGGCTTGGTTTGTCGTGCCAGAGAGCTGTTGTGAGGTGCAGGAGACCTCGGGTTGTATTTTTATGCCAGTGTGTAGTATGGAATAGCTCTCCATAATCTGCAACCATGATTCTTCAAAGCACCGCTGTCGAAGTAGAAAGATGCTAAGGTGTAGGACGCATCGAGAGAGTGCCTCTGACCCGGGCATCCAGCTCCTCAATGGCCCATCACTATCACCATTACCATCGAATGAAATTATAGCCCCTCCCTTCCACCTAATGGACTTCCACCCGCCATCCAAACCATAACTCTCGTGAACCGTCCCTCCTGATCCACGTCAAAGAAGTTGCAGTTAACCATGTCCTGCTTTGTCCCATCGCTAAGCTCCCCAGTATACCGTTGCTCAGTGGCAACCCTCCTCGTCTTCTCGTCCACCACGATGTTCCGCACACGGTGCTCCATTGATTTAGATTGCGCGCTGAACCGTGTCAGCATGGCCTGGATCTCTTCTCTGCCGGTGAAGGTTGTGTGTTCGGTCACCACGGTGAAGGTCGCTGTCGGGGAGAAGAGAGAGGCCGCCCCGGCGGGGTTGTCGGTGTCCACACATTGGAAGTATTGCTTTGCGAGCGTGGCGAGGGAAGTGTGTGTGTCGGATTCTGGGGGAGACATTTTGATTCTTGGGGTTGGATTGGCTGAGAATGTTGTGTCGGTGCAGTTGATGACGGTGGAAGCAGAAGAAGAGAGCGGGGTGAGGGGAGAGAAAAAAGCAGGGGAGAGGGGGGGGGTTTATAGTTATCGGTGCGACGCTGGGCAGCTCGAATAGGAAGCAGCGGGACGCGGGCCACAGCGGGGGCGCCTACCTGCTCCACTGCAATCCCTGCCGCCATCGCGATAGCGCAGGAGCGGTTGGTCGCTCAGCTGCGCCGGCTTCTCCAAGGGAGAGTGCAGAATGCCTATCTAGCAGTCTCTAGCGAGAGAAGTGTTTCCTGGAGGCAGACGCCCTCATCAGCCCTTTAATATCTCCAGCTGCATGACGTCTTTATAGTGCGCAGTACATTTGCTATCCCGCCACATGTGGATATTGACACCCCGATTTACGTTGTGCTTGTTGGCGTTGGCGTAGCCGTTGGAGGGAAAGCGAGAGGACAAGGGTTGCTCCGCTCCGGCGAAGATGGCTCCCGTGCCCGCGATGTGTGCGCAAATATTTGTTGTTCAGAAACTGTTCCCCTGGCCGAAATCGGGCGCTATTCGACAGACCCTCGAGCAGGCTGTTGGAGGGGAAATTCGAAAAGAGGGACACTCGCCCCTGACGTTGTGGTGTGGACAGAGAAATGTTGAAATGCTTTTCATAATGCCCGTATCTCATTCTTTGGCTATCGTATATCTTCTACTTTTGTCACTGTATACATAAAAAGAATTTGATGTAAGTGCTTCAGTACGCAGCTTGATTTTGACATTGACCCCCCCCAATGTCCAGTGAATCTGATACTATAGTGGAGTAGAATTCATTTGGATACCCCGCAGCAGTTGGTTATCTGTCGCGCTTTTGATTGGCTTAAAGCTTAAAGCGCGTTACCTGGCTGGTAAAGTGGGTCGTGGCTATTTGGCGATTTCTTCTAGGTTCAGGGGAGTTCCAGCAATACTATTGGTCTTTATTTCCCACTGTATCTTACTTTTGGTATTACATTGTACTGCAGTGGTACTGTACCTTTCGGCCTAAATCGTTCAGGTGGGAGGAAGCCTGTCCCGCCAGGCGATTCCGGATCCCCGGGGAACCAGGCACCAGGGTGGAAGAATATCTGTCTCATACCTATTCATGACTTATCGCCTGTCAGTCGAATGCCCGATTTCGCACATCAAGATGACTCACTGGCGGGGTTCTGACCGCAACTCTTCCAATCGCATCGCAAAGGATCGGACTAGCCCTTACATCCGGCTTATGGCGAATACCCGGCTGGGATGACTTTCCCGGCGGGGAAACAGTGATAAGGTGAAGATAGTACTATAGTAGTTGATAAATATGCGGCCGCCCGCATAAACCGGTGATGAATCTTCTGGACGTACGACGTTCTCGGTAGATGTTTCTACTCCTGCAGCACTATCAATTCAGTCGCTTTGGACACCATGTCGCCAGATGAGACGACCCAGCTGCTTCCTAGTTCCGACGGTGCACAACCGTCCGATTCTGCAGACGATACGTCTTCTGATTATGGCAATGCACGGACAAGACTCGCTATTTTCATTGCGTACCTAGGTATTTTTCTTTCAACTTGCCGGGCCACAAGACAAGCTACAAGAAAGAGCTTCTGACGATTTACTAGGAGCCTTCCTGGCTAGTTCGGACGAATCCCTCGTCATCGCTACATACGATATCATCGCCTCCGAATTTCATGAGCTGTCGAAAGCATCATGGCTGGTGACGGGATATAACCTGGGATATTGTGTTGCGCTACCGGTTGTCAGTATTGGCTTGCTCCAGCTTTTGTGCCATTCTGACCCACGCAGTATAGTACGCTGGCGGATATCTGCGGTCGCAAGACTTCCATGCTCATGGGGTATCTGTTGTTCGGACTGGGCTGTCTCATATGGTGTGTCACATTAGATTCTTGATATCTACTGGTTACTGACTAGTCCAGCTCCCTCAGCGGCTCCATGGTTAACCTGATAGCGGGGAGGATTATTAGTGGCGCGGGCTCTGCGGGCATGGTGGTTATGATCTCTATTATGATCACAGGTGCGATGGCATGATCTGCCCTGGGGGTAAAAGCTGAATTGTATAGATCTGGCCGCTCCAAGTGATGTCGCACTGCTGCGCAGTTACACCAATGTGGTGAACATGACCGGTCGGGGTGTGGGTGCTGTTCTGGGGAGCATGATGGTGAACTCGTTTGGTTGGAGATGGTAGTACACACCTCCCCTGTCATCTCAGAAATTTGCTGACGATCTAGGGCATTTGCTGGTCGCATCCCATTCATCCTGCTATGCTTGCTCCTCTCCCGCGTGCAGTTCCCTACGAAGCAAGCTGAATCTACCGTCCCCGAGCTATCCGCTGTAAACAAGTTTAAACGCTTGGACTTCTTCGGCATTGCGAGCTTTGCGGCTGCGATTTTCACGTTGCTATTGTCATTGACAACAGCAGGGATGGTCGATGGGAAGCTATCACATGTGTATATCTTGCTGGGGGTGTGCATATTCTCAACAGTCGTCTTTGCCTGCCATGAAGTTCTCTGGGCAAAGAAACCGCTGATGCCACTACGGCTGGTCACACAGGGTGTGGGACAGTACTGGCTGGTGCAGGTTGTGTTGTTCAGCGGACGGAATGCGGTAAGTCATCCATCCCGTTCCCTCGATGCCTACGACTACTGACAAGGACAGGTGGTTGCAACCATCACACAATACATGGCACAGGTGAAGAAGGTGCCTGAAGCCACCGGGTCCACCTTTCTGGTTCTGTGCACCATGGGGCTAGCGACAGGATCCATCATTTCAGGTCTTTCAATCAAACGGTAAGTCCCCTTGAAGTAACCCTGCTGAGGCTCACCCGTATTAATTATCGTAGGACGAAGCGATATAAGAAGATGAGCATTATCTCAATCGTGGTAAGCATTGTATCGTCCACCTTTCTCTTCTTGTCCTGGCACTTCGACCGTCCTGTGCTGGAGTCTCTTGTTGTGATTCCGATGAGCCTTCCCATCGGAATTGTCATCTCGGGCGAGTTCATTGGCATGTCAAGTCGCGCGCCACCGGAGGACCTGGCTGCATCGGTGGGCGCGTACTATCTCAGTCAGCAACTGGGCGTGATTCTAGGGGCATCACTGGGCCCTTTGCTGGTGCGGATGGGATTCATGCATGATATTGCTGGGAAGTTGGGGGACAGAACTCCCGAGGTATGTTCGTTGCCTGTGCCGTGCGCGTCCTTGATACTAAAGGAGACAGATTGTCCGTCATGTCCTCAGCGACGCTAGATACGTTGAAACACTGCCGCAGAGTATGCAAGAAATTGTCCGGTCTAGCCTTCAATACGGGTACCAGTTCATTCCAGGTAAGTTCTCTGACGGTTGTCTGTGTATTCTACTGACGAGATAGTGCTCGCCACGGTTACTGCCGCGCTGTGTGTCCCTAGTCTGATCCTGACGAGGGAAGAGCGGGTGGAATAGATATTTCGCCCTCATAGTCTGTCTTACTGAATTGGTCGGGTGAAAGGGGGGTCGAATGGCGTAGAGCATTGCCGTTGTTGCTTTTCGTGAAAGGTTGTGGTCGAATCCACGTTGAAACGTGAGTTCAATTGATGCGTCATATATACATATCTTCCAATGACTATCGACCCCTTAGAGAAGTTAGAAGACCCCGTCTGTAAAGTCCACGACCTGGGCCTTCTCCAGCAGCCCATTGATAGTCTTGACAAACCCCAGATGAGCGGGGTCCTTGGTGAGATAATATTCACGGTCCTCGTTGGAGTCAAACTCCATGACGAAGATGTGGGTGATGCCATTCTGCAATATTAGTATTCCGTTTGGTCAATGCACTGCTTGCAGGAGATGGGAGCGCGGAAACATACACTCATCCCCTCCGGTGAATTTTCCTTGCCGGCCTTGAAGGAGCGGATGTAGGGTTCCTGGGTAGTAGGGTGTAAACATTTATCCTGGAGAGAGACAAGGTGGGCACATGTCTGGTTTGTGTCAGCGGAATGTTTTCTACTTAGGAGGTAGGTGAGTCGGGGATGCTCTGACCTCCCGGATCTTTTCAGGGGCCACGGAGGCCTTGAACTGGAATTGTACGATGTGAACAATCATGATGGTGTACGGCTTGAGAGCGGGTGGGGGGTGAGGGGGAATGAGGGGGGATGGTGGCTGAAGTTGGGAGCGTGTGGTGGCCCCATGGGATAAGATGGGGAGGGGGGGGGATCAGTCAGCCGGAAGGAACATTGACTACTAGGACGGCGGATTAGTGCTAATATTATTGTACCGAGTAGTACCGGTGATGTACCAACCACAGGCAGGATTAGAAGTACTAGGCATATATATATGCAAGTACTTTGTGTCTAGACCTATGGTACTATGAGTACACAATACTCATGTCCAATTATTCACATGCCACTAGATAGCTACTCCTATTATTACTTCTCCGAAGTGGCTGGCCAGGACTAGACCATTGGGAGCATGATTTGTCACTTGTGGGGATCTTGCCAGCATTTAATAACCCGGTTTCCTGTCATGCCCGACATCCCCGGCGACAACTGAAACCGGTTCTGTTCCCTCCGCTTCTCTCACGGCCCATATTCGTGGGATTTCTCTCCGTGGTTTCATGCTAAGGATGTTATTTGCTATCATATGTTACATCGACCCAGTCATCCCTGCCCTCCTTCGTCGTGCTACGTCCAGGAGTGCAGGAGAGGCCCCGCGGTGTCATCGGGGACCACCCGGGGTTCAGCGCGCACCGGAGCTCGGGATCTTCAGTGGACACTGCGGGCTCCAGGGTGTGACCGAGCCACTAGAGCCACCCCCACACCCGGGCTTGTCGGGTGAACGCCGCAGTCGCCGACCTTCCACCTCGATCGCGGTGTGACCCTGCAGGCAAAATCGCCTCTTCCACTTACTTCCTCCCATGTACTCCGTACTATGGCCTAGTTCCAGCTCGCCGCCCAATTCACCGCATCCCTTTCCCGAGACAATGGATGGACCCCGGCCGCCTTGTCCCCCATCCCTACCCACTCCCTCGGGACCCTCTCGGGCTGATCAGCCATGCAGAGCGCACGGTACACAATGCGCAGGCGCAGACTGCAGACTGCAGACACCGTCTGGCTGGGTCAGATGGCTTTGTTCGGGGCCATATTCGTCCCCTAGTCCCCGACCGGCCTGGCTGGTCACCGTGAGCCACGCCTATCCCGGCCAGCGGTCAAACGTTGGCGTGTTGCCCCGTCAGCCCACGGCGGCCATCTCAGCTAGGGGACTAGGTGTTGCCGGATGCCCCCCCCCCCAAATGACACTTCCCCACGGCGTCAATCTAGCCAGGGAAGGGATGGTCCCCGACTCGGGGATCTCGGCATGCATGCGTGCGTGGCTTCCAGAAGTCAGGCATCTGCTTCGATGAGGTGAGATCGCTTGCTCGAGTACGTCCGCCGTCCGCCATCCTCATACATCATCATACAAATATATCTCCATTCCCCCCTCTGCGGCTCTCTTCCCCCCTTCCACCACCAAACCATGCAAGACTCCAAACCCTCTGCCCTGGCATGCCTTCCCTGCCGTCGTCGCCATCTTAAATGCGACGCTCGCATGCCCATATGCTCCCGCTGCCATGAAACCCACAACGACTGTCGCTATGTGCGCTCTCGTCGCGGGTTACGCGGCAGACCAGGCTCGGACCCGGCCTCGGGCGATGTCGATATCCTCCCAGATTTGACCAGCTGGTTGGATGGTGCAATTGACATAGACGTACTTCCCCCCTCTCTCGCTTGCAGTCTTAACGATAAGTCCATGCTAACCAGACCAGCCAGATCTCCTCGATCTGCCACCATTGGATACCAACCTCGATGTCAACGTGCAGATGGACAGCATCCACTCCAGCCCTATCGCAGACCTCCATTTCCCGGCCGGGGCACGGCCAGGATATATTCGTCCAGACGCCCATGCCGAATCCCTCGCCCATGATCCCATGATCCAACTATACTACCACCATTTCCACCGTGCTCATCCCATTCTTCTGCCTCGCCGGAGTCTTGCATCCTCCTGCTGCCAACACATCCCAGCCTTCATCCCGCATATCATGCGTTACATTGGCAGCCACTACTATCCCCACCCCGGATTCAGCGACTCCTTCCACGGAGCGGCATACACAGCCCTCTCGGCCCCCAATGATGGATTCAAGGTCCAGGGGCTTCTTTTACTATCCATCATCGAGCACGCGTATGGCCTCGAGGAAACGGCCTGGAAGCTCCTCCGCGAAGCAACCCAATTAGCCTGCCAAATCGGCCTGACTAGCCCCTCATTCGCGAAGGCCCACTCTCGCGGGAAACCCATTCTCGAAGAAAGCTGGAGACGAACTTACTGGGAGCTCGTCGTCATCGAGGGCATCATGACGGCTCTATCTGGAGGAAATATCCTCTCCAACTACAAACTCATCAACGAAGAGATGCCCTTGCCCTGCGAGGAAACCGCCTACAACTCCGAAGTTTGCCTCCCCCTCCCCTATTCGCACAAACCATAAACACCCCCCTAACAGCCCAGCAGCAAACTAGTCCCTTCAAACGCCCTCTCACACTAGCGACACTCCCCAGTCAGGCCGACTCCCTGCACATCTCCTCCTTCACGCACCGCATTCTCGCAATCAAGACTCTACGCACCGTCCTCCAAACAACCCTCTCCCTCGACTCGGTCTCGGAACACCAGACCGAAACCCTAGACGCCCGCCTCGTCGCGTCTCTCATGCGCCTCCCTTCCTCTCTACCAGACCATGACACCACCACCGTCGACGAAATGGTCTTTCAAACATTAATGATAACATATCTGTACTTCCCCCCCCCTCCCTCCATGCCCCATTCCCCCACTCAAGACCACCCACTAACCCCACACCACCAAAAGAAGCCTCATCTACCTCCACCACCCACACTCCACCCTCCGCCTAGTCGCCTACCACCCAAGTACAAGCCGCGCAACAACAACGCTCTGTCCTCGCCTCCGCGCCCTCCTCCCGGGCCCCCCGTCCTCCGGCCCCCCCATCCCGAACACCCACACCCACACCCAGAAACTCCTCCGCGCCGCAGACCTGCTCTCCAACCTCGCCACGCTCCCCAGCTCCGTCATCTCCCGCACGCCCTTCTTTACCTGCGGCCTGGCCATCGCGGTCGTGGTCCATGTCGCTGCGTTGGTAGGACTGCCACCGTCCGATGCCGCACACGCACAGGAGAGGGAAGAGTCGCTGAAGGCTAGGATTGAGCTGGGGGTGGGCGCGTTGCAGGTTGTCGGGAGGGTGTGGCCGCTTGCGAGACGCGTTAGAGGCGAAATGGTGGAGATGTATCGGGGACGATAGCCCACACTCACTTCAAGGATTTTGCGTGGTGTGCTCCCTGATACGATGGGTTCCAGCCCATCCCATCTCCCATTTCCCATCCTATCCTATCCCATCCCATCCCATCCTATCCCATCTCATCCCAGCAGAGCCGGTAATTGGGTCCCGTGAACAGCATCATCATCATCATCTCCACGATCAAAACTTATATAAATGACATATATTGACTAACGAGCCCCACACACACACACACACACACACACACATACATGATACTCCTAGACAAAAATAATTCCTTTTTTCGTTCCTTACTCACTCACCACTTCATCTGACCGTGGTATCCATAATCCATGCCATATCATATTCCGATTTCAGATTGAACACATTTCCTCTCTCCTCTTATCTATAATCGACCCAAGGTTTTATCCAGACTTTTCAAGCCTGAGATCTAACCATGCCCGGCAGCACGAGGAAGTCATCGCATGGATGCAATTAGTTTTCCTTTCGAGAATGTTGTGGTTGCGTGGGTTACATGTTAATGAGGTACAGGAACGGAAGACAAATATCGAGTGAGTGGGTGGGTGGGTGGGCGGGTGGTTTGTGTCTATTTTCATGATTACTGAGTTTTAGGTAGGTAGGTAAGGCAATATAAGAGGAGGAAGAGGAGGAGGAGAAGTAGTAGTAGTAGTAGTAGGCCTATAGTGAGTAAGTGGTTAGCTAGCCTTTTGTAAGACTAACTAACACATCAACTCAAATTATGGGAGATGTTTATTGACCCTTGAACTTCCAATTCAGAGCTTCGTTTGCACTACATTCCATTGCATTGGAGAGAAGAAATGAGAAAAAAGGGGGGTTTTCGAGAACAGAGGTTTCTAGAGAATTGACTTTTCGACTATTTTCTAGATCGCGGTTCGGTTTCAAGAAACACATTCCAGACCATAGCGGGGTGCGAAGTCCTGCGATCCACATCTTCTCTCTTGATCCAGGGGGACCAGGGAAGGTTTCTGCGCTGGTAATAATCATTAAATATCAATATACTATCTACATAAAACATTTTCGTTTCAAAGTGAGCGAGGCCGTAGTCCTGGGTTGGTTGCATGCGTATTATTGAAATTCACAATTAACGGCCTGCACCACTTCATCTACATGATGATGTATGTCAGTCTGAGTCTGGTCTGAGTTTCAAACAGGATGGATGGATAGATGGATGGAAGGGTGGACGGAGGCAAGCATACCGCGCAAGGGCTGAATGGCCTCGAAAGCAATCGCATGGTTAGTGAGAAACTTCGCCACCAACCGCAGGCTCTGCTCCAATTCATGGCGGAGCCCTGCCAGAGACGGACTTCCTACGCCGGAGTCGGTGCTATCTATGTTGAAGGCCTTGGCCTGGCAGCAGAGCGTTAGCATCGTGTAGCAGGCCTGCGTGGCGCAGCAGATCAGGGTCGGCATGGCCCGAGGGATTTCGCAGTTTTGGTAAATGTAGGGCATGTTGTTCGCAGAAGCGTCGCTTCGGGTTGGGTTGGGATATGGGAGACTATCGAGTAAAGTAACCACGTTGATGGCGGCGTGGACGCAAATGGCTGATGAAGTGTGCGTGGAAAATGGGAACTTGAGTCCGTATGCCTGCAGGGATGTCGGATGGTGTGGTGGACTGGAGGTTTTGTGTATGGATGCGGCGTTTATATCATTCGGGCTGATATATCCTGGGTCCAGCCCAGGTTGTTGAGGAACCACAGGGACATCTTGGAAGGCACAGTATCGGTGGAGTTTGATCCGCGCACTAAAATATCAGCGACACCTCTGCGATGTTGGGAATACGCCTACCTATGTAGTTTGACTTCAGCAAAAGCCCGCATGGAATTCGAGGCTACTGATTCCACCGATTCGGAGCGCGGCACCTGAGACGAAGGCAACAGATCTCGACACTCAAAAAGCAGAGAAGTAATCTGGATATCTAGCTCCGCCATCCGATTCGGGATCCATGATGCATCGCCCCTTGTTCGGACAGTTTCATCGAGGTCCCTAGCGAAGATCCCGGCTTCGTATAAAGCATGCTGGGCTTCCACCCGCAGTCTCCACCCCTAAACAGCATGAGTGCCTGCCTTCTAACCGGGATGAGAACAAACCTTTGGGTAAGGTGTCACAAAGCCAGGGTCGTAAACATTGAATGATGCGGCCTACAGAATTGGTCACTTCCTCCTTCCCAGTCGTCGACAATAACACGTACCGTGCCGCTCACGGTTGCCAAATGACACACCGACATGTACTATAAAATCAGCATCAACAAAATGATCTGGGATGGGTTGACTAACCGCGATCCACCATGCCCTCCGTCGGCTCTCCGCATATTGGTTTTCTTCCAGTGACTCGTGCAATCCCAGTCGGATGGCTATCGCCAGGGCCTCATTAGCTCTACGTAATGTACTGTCCATGTCGCCCCGCTGAGCATATTCCCAGAAAGAGAGTAGAGTCAGTGCTATGATTCCTTCCAGACACACGGGTACCTTGAGATGGAATGGGGGTCGATTTATGACATCTCTCAGGGAACCTTCAAACCCACCCGTCGACCGCAGTAGTTCGTAGTCCCTCGCAACGACTTCGTACGCGGACTGGGCGAAGCGATTCGAGACCTCGCCCCGCGCATTCACACACTCGGGTCTCGAGGGATCTTTCACATCTTGGTGGGGGACCAGAGCCACGATGGCCGAAACGGCCAATGCTAGAGGGCTGGCCGGTTGGAAGGCATTCTGCTCCAGCAGAACCGGGTTGTGGGAGACAGGAAGGTGTTCCGGGGGAGGCAAAATCGGGAAATACGGATGGATGAAGATATAGTAGGCGTCCAGTCTGCACCCGCGTCAGTTGGGTTGAAGGCCTCGGTCCGTATCGTTATGCTTACATGTCCGCGTTGGTACCAAACAGTTGGACGGCGTTGGAGGGCTGAGCGGCATGCGAGTCGCCGCCGGTTTCCGCTGGGAGGCGCGGGAAGACCGAGTCAAATATCGACTCGATCTCTGCGAGAGGCGTTCCGACATGACGCAGCCCTGCGCCAGGACCACACAACCTAGCCAGCCTCTGGACCCATTCTGCGCTGGACAGTCAATAATTGGCGCTGGATTGCAGCTGGGGGAAGACAGATCAGAAAACTATACCGTTTCCGTCGTGGATCGGGGCTCCCGGGGAGGGAGCATCTTCTGTTAGAAGCCCGTCACGAGCCGCGCAGTTCGACATAGTTTTCTCGGCATCGATGCTCTGGTTGAGTTTCTCTGGTCGCGGGGGTGCTGCTCCTCCCTTACCACGGGTAATATAGGCGGGTGATGGGCGTGGGGAGAGACAGGCGGAGCATGCGCTTGTTGAACCAGTGCCACGGAGTTGGGCCCCCGGACTAAGATAGCGAGCAGGCAAACAACAACCGGTTAGCCAACAGTCTCCGTAGTGTCGGGCAACGGGTAATGTATCACCCATTCATTCTAAATACCTACCAGGAAGGACAGGCCGACTTCACGGGGATAGTATATTCCCCACGACTGGCTAACCGTGCAGAGTGGGTGGGGTTTGTCATAGCTCAGCAAGTGGTTCCATGATCCATCATTGATGTCAATCAAGGTCAACGCAGGCCGGGCCGAGAGAGAAAAAAAAGTACGGGAGCGCGAGGTATTATTAAGAACCATTAAGATGCGGACAGATGGCCGGGGTTGGGGGGTGGCGGGCAGAAGGATGCAAATCCCGGGGAAAGCAACGAATCCCGGGCAGGCAGGAGATGGGAGGGATGGATGGAGCCTGGTCTGGAGAGATGGAGGGAGTTGTCACTTGTCAGTTGGTTTGGGGGGGGGGGGAGCATCCAAGCGAGGGCGGCCAGCAGGGAGGGGGTTCTTGGCAACGGCCGCGGCAGAGAGGAACAGAAGGAACAGAAGGAACAGAAGCAGTGCAGAAGCAGTGCAGCAGCAGCAGCAGCAGCAGCAGCAGCAGGACTTCCGCGGAGATTGTCTGGGACGTACGACTCCGTACGGCGTGTGTGTAACTTGGGCCCTGTCCCCGAAACCGAAAGCCTGAGGCCGCCGACCAGGCAGACATAACCGGGTCGAATCCCAGCCGGCCAGACCCCGCTGGAACCCCCGAGAACCGCCCTTTTCTCGGCCGAACATAGGGTATGCATCGGGGCTGACGGGTGTTTATACCAGCCGGGTATGTATATCGCTTTGATGCACTCGATCGTTTTGGGTCCGTTTTGTCCACCACCGATGGACCACTTATCTACCCCGTGCATCTGTCATCGTCTGTCAGCCATGCCATTGGTCTTTTGTGCTGTCCAATCAAGGGGCCAGGAAGTAACCCCCGATTTGATACCAAGCCAGACTGCACTGATGGCCCAGATCCACACCGTCCCCATCCCTCCAACCATTACTACTACTATTGGCACTAGTAAGACTGGTCATGCCCCATGCATAATGCCACACCGATGTCCAGAACGAGTAGTCTCAAATCTGAGTCCTCTGGCTTTAAGATCTCCTTCATCCTTCCGCATGTCGAGAGGTACTATATCTAGGTACCAGCCAGCCAGTCAAAGTTGCATCCAAATCAAGTGAATGAATTCCCGAAAACAACTCACAGTCTATATCCAGGGGAAGAGACCATGATGACAGTGTTCAGTAGAGGCAGCTCCTCCAGCGTAGCTTCAATCTGACTTCCACCTAGCATATCATACTTACTCCCAATCCCAGATCATAGACATCCTCCCACTGACACCACTCACAGCAACAGTCCAGCCTGCCGACAAAAGACACGCCCGTGTGATTGCCGTCTTTTCCGATCATGCTCCCACCCTCGCGTCCGCCTCTACCTATAGTACTATACCTCTCGCCTCTTTCCCATCCTCGGATTAAGCCGGCATGCTGCCGGGTCAAATTGATGACCATCATCCCGTTTACCACCACACTCTCTGCCCACTCGAAAAGATAGCAACCGAAGCGAAACATTCTTTGGAGAGATGGATGGAAGAAGGAAACATCACCGCAACCCACCCAACATGCCGGGGGTCATCGTCGGACCCACAGGCTAGCATACCAGGATCGAGGACATTGATATATTCGGGTTCCTACCATTTTAGCCGAGCGCACACTCTGCAGGCGGGGTGGAGGTCAATCTGTTCCAATTCATGCCTCTCCTTCCAGGGGTACTTATATCAACATCCACACATACGCCCTCGATTAGGTACTCGATCGTTTTCCAGTGTCGAATATATCGATATGCCCTGCTTTATCTCGATCGAGATCACTCGCGAGGATCAGCTTAGCACTACACCACACTACACTACACTACACGCATGTCGAGCACACACTCCAGCAAGATGCCACTTGAGAGAGTGGGAATAGAGCCAGAGAGGTAGAAAGGAGTAGTGATGTAGGTACCGGCCTGCCGATCGAGCTGAAAAGCCTTCCGTCTCGTCTCGTCTCGTCTCGTCTCTCGGGCAGTATTCAAGGAGGGCGTGTTGTGTATCTTACACCCGTATATTGATCTGCGCCGACACGACGGTGGTATGTTTTTAATATAATCTCACGCAGTGTTGGTTTTGTAGAAGGGCCATTGATGTGTGAGGTACCTCGCCTTCAGTAAGGAAAAATAATATTAATCCAAGATACTACTTTCATTGAGAACAGACTTCCCTGGCTGTATCTGTAAAAAAGAAAAATAAGAAATACTAACAATCTGGTATCATTCATAGAATAAGTCAAGAGAGAGGGGAAGGAAAAAGGAAAGATTCCGGAGAAAGAAAGTAGTATATAAATGAAACAATAAACCATGGAAAACCAAGCACGGATTTCTCTGCCCGGAGGTGAAGGATTGAGCATGAATGATCGCGACAACAGGTGAGAAGGGAAAGAAAACGGCACAGGGGAATGATATAACCCCAGCCAGACATAAAGGGATTGATTGTATTTAGTAAAAGCCGGACATAGAAGCATAAGGTACTAGTATTTTATTAGAAAGGTGTCACATTGGGCGAGATCCCAGGATTCGCGACTGGCCCCTTATCGGCCCCACATCCTCGCAGAAGTATCGTTGGCTTTCCCAGTGTCGCTGATGGAGGAGTCTTTACTGGACTGATCGCTTCCCTCGCCCTCGGATGCATAGGCGGGTTCGTGGGTGATCTCGATGGTAGTGTGCTGGTACACCTTGCCGAGGGGGGCCAGCTCCATGCCGGAATTTTGTACAATATTGTCCGTCGAGCCGTCGCGCACGGTATGCTCCAGGTCATCGGCGTCTTTACGCGGCCCTTTGCGCAGAGCACTGATGTCGGCGCGGTTGGCCTTGGGGTCTGCGGTGATGGTCGTCAACAGATCCGTCTTCCGGTTCTTGCTGCTGGCGAAACGGTTATAGCTCCTATCGTTACTGGGCTCTGATTCCAAGATCAAGTTGCGACGGGTGAGGGTGTAGAGGAGGGCGTCGACCAGTCCAGAACTGGTGATCATGGCACCCGCAACACAAAAGTATGCTACGTTCGGCGAGTCACCTTGGGCTGTCGCCATTCGACCTGCGGCGAGGGGGAGGGAGAGCACGATGTAGGCGATTGGATAAATAACCATGTATCCAATTACTCGGCGAAGACGCTTGAGACTTTCGGTATGGCTTGGGCCCAGAATGGCGGACTGTTCGATCCGATGGCGCAGCTGGAACCACATCACGGCGTACAGACACACCGTGCCAAACTCGGCTAGGAAAATCCAGATGTAGTGTGTCCATAAGCGGACTGACTCATAGTCTTCACTGATCCAGCACTGGAGACGAGAGGTTAGATATTTCACAATGATATATCAAGGCTTTGACGGAGACCCACCCAAGCCCCTGATGGAATGAAAACGTAGCGTCCATGAGAAGCAAGCGGGATGATGACCAGGACGCCCACAAACACCCAGAGCCCGATCACGAAGCAAACGAAGACTCTGTGGCTCATTTTCCGGCCCAGAGCCACTAAAAGGAAGGTGTGAAAAGCGATGGCGAGCACAAAAAGCCCACTGGCCGGATCTCCGATCTGTAGCCAGAAGCCCTGGAGGAAACAGGCTGCCGTATTGGCGGATATCTTGTCCTCTGCGATCCATTTGATGCATATCAGGAACGCAAGTGACTGCTGGAGATCGGCCAGGACTAGGTTGTAGATAAGAACAATATACTGATTGTAACCAATGTAACGCGCATAGGAGCCTCGCCAAAAGATAAGTCGATAGCTAATGAACGAGATGAGAGCCGCAGTGGCAATGAAGGATAAGACTGCCATGACGGAGACGGCGATAAGACCCTTGCGCTGGATGCTCGGGAGAGGGTCTATGTCCAACGTGACACCATCGTGGGTATACACGAATCGACGGAACAGATCTTTCCCCCCATCGTCGAATGCGCCCAAGGCACGGAGAACTCGTACAGCGCTCATTGTTCAAACGGTCAGAAGCCTTGTGGAGATGGGGTGCCGGGGTGCGCCGATATCATCCTCTTGCTGAAGCGGGAAGGGAAATTGCACCTGGGCTTTGGGAGTAGTCGAGACGATGATGTTGAAGGAGCTTGAGCGTTCGAGGGCGGGCTGAAGCAACTATGCTCTTCGTGGTGTCAACTTAGGAATGCAAAAGAATGGCACGCTGTCGACTACCAGTTTGAATTCGAATCAGGGGCTATTTCTTCGCAGTCACTCCCCACGACTGTCGAGAGAGATGTAGACAGGTGAGAGGAGGAGGAGGAGAGAAAAGGGACATCCTCCGGTGGAAGGAGGAGAACGGGCGAGGCGAGCCACAACGGTATGGGTTGGATTAGAATCAATCACCGACAACGGTGAGTGGATTCTGTGGAGGGATAGCCTTCGACGACGGGTAGCCTTTTGCTAAATTAGTCTAGATAGCTTGCTAGTTGCTACACATCAGGGCAAAGAAGGCACAAGACCAACACCCTTTGAATCGACCATCACTCTACCCCATGTCACGAACGGTCTGGGCCGACATGCTCCGTCCTGGCCCATGGGCTTTGAGGACGAGCCTATGAGGACCACCTTCTCCAAAGTCAAAACAGGAGGTCCCAGTCGGGAAGGTCAACAATGTCAATAAAGGTGAATGGGACGCTCTGACGCGAAGTCGAGGGCAGGCAAGTGGTCCCTGAAACCTTTCCAGCGTGGATACCAGACCAGACACCCAGTCCGCCGCCAAGCTCAGGGGAAGACGCCGACTGTGGTTCAAGTGTTGAGTCTAGCGGGGGCTGTCCGGCTTCGTTCCGGTGGCATCATTGCGAGCATCGACTCCATCGAGCTTAGGATCAATCCTGCCGTACAGCCAGTCGGCCATGGCCATGACCCAGGATCCATGGACCCTCGCCGCCTGCGAGCATGACACGTTCCTGGGGACGGGTCCAAGCCACCATCGTCGGCTACTCGGTCTGGTCACTGGTTATACTGTGAACGACTTAGTGCGTTAGAAGCATTCGGAGTTCATGGAGCTGACCAGTGACCACCACGCCAATACATGGACAGTTCGAGCTGCTCAATAGCGGACAAAGGAGTCTGATTGCTGGCAAATGGGCAAGACTAACAGAGTTTTTTTTTTTTTTTTTTTTTTTTTTTTTACCCCTCTTTTTTATCTCATGGACTTGGGCGAGGTTACAGACAGTTAGTTACACGGGAGTCAGGACTGACCCCAGTCAAAATGGCGTTAGCATGGCCGAGGGACACTGGAGCCTTGGAAGAGGCCATGCCCGATTCCAGAAGCTTGTGGGCCCGCGCCGCTGATCACTTTAGAAACCGAATCCCGGTTACCCCACTTGAGCCCGGGAGCCTGAGAAATTGATTTCCCGAGGTTAGATAGAAAGGGAGGCCAAAGAACGGGACAGGGAAGGGACAATGAATCGATACTGTGTAAGGTCAGGCAGGACAAGTTTCTGGCTTCCGGGACTTGATCGTCCCATGGCGGGAGCATTGGGATTCTGGGATGGGGGTGGGCTTGCCGATGGGACCATGGAATGGCAAAAGCACACGGCAGGGGACCACAACTGGGAGGTACGGGTACAGATTATGAAGTGCGATAGAAGAGCATCTGATTCCATCTGTCACGGCTATAACGCAATGATTGATGTTTACCAGGACTTTGCTCTAGCTTCTATCAGTTTTTTAGTAAGTAGATACCATGTGACATCCACTTAATCGGCTCAATAACTATCCATGCCAAGCTGACGAATCTGTTAAAGAATCAAAGTTCTAATCAGTGTCCATATCACTGGGTCAAGTGCTCTATCTACATAGTGTCTAGTATTATCTATCTAGATACTTTCCCTTCAGCTAAGAATCCTTTGAAACCTAGTCTTCACATCATCCTGTTACTCCTTTCTTCTTTCATTAATGCTTGGGCTTACGATCATTGCATCGCGAATTGGACGGCAGGACCGGCGGGACACTCAAGAGCCTCTCTCTCTATCTAGGGCACTCTGGAAAGGGGTGACGAAAAACCCCTTCGTTTGTCCGGGGCCTTGGCGGTCCCCAATTTAATTCCTTGGCGGCGCGACTTGATGCCATGACTCGGTCTGTCCCATCCCATATTCCCAGCGGCAAAGCCGACAGGATAGATAGATAATTATTGCCTGTTTCAGTCTCGCAGTCTTTTCTTTCGGATTCCAGGCGCACACAAGCTATAGGCAGAGGAGTTGGTAACTACCAGGAGACATGTATGGTTTCTGATGCAATGATGTCAAGGTGGTCGGTCGGTGCTTAGCAGCATGGCAGGCGTAGCTTGGTATACACTATACACTGTACAACCATACAACTGGGATGAAAAGTGCCGGTTGGTGAGTTGTCAACCACACAAAACCCAAATACTAGACAAGTAGACATCTGAGCCAGGTGCACCCTGGTTTGAACACGAGTGCGTGCTGAAAAGGTAGCTTCATCTTTGGTAACCAGACCCTGATCTAAAAAGACAGGTAGAAAAAAAAGAAAAGAAAAAAGAAAAGAAAAGAAAAAAAGTGGCACCGACAATCATTCTGTCTTGAGTCTTGACACCCTCGGAGGGTCTCCGTCGGTACGGTGCCGAAACCTGAGGAAGATTAATTATCATTATTATTACTTTACTCACTCGGTGCGCTCACAAAGTCACAGGTCACAATAGCAAGAAACCATGAAGACTGCGTGGGGATGGGGATAGATAAACTTCAATAACCCGTTCTCCAGCTATGCAAATTCTAACTGGGGAAATATTGATCACTGCGCTGAATCTAGTAATTAGTAATCTCTACCCTTTTAGATTTTGCCCAGGTGGTCGGACCAAACCTTCTTTCCCGTGGGCAGAGTCTGCCAAAGTCCTAGGAAAGTTAGAATGTAAGGTAGAGAACCTCGTGTTGGAGACTTGGAGTATTCCTTCCTATTCTTACCGAGATCCCACACCAGATTGGGTCGCGGAACCGAATAATTAATTAGATATGTGCCAGGTACCTAGGTACCTACCCCATGTGGCTGCCAGGCTGCCGGCTACAAGATCCATCCATCCACCCTTGGGCAGACCATGGACATGCTTGTCTGGGATGCATACGAGAGAGAGAGAAGGAAGGAAACCCAATGAATGAAACAGCTTCAGTTCCTCGTATTTCCCAGCCATGTCCGCACGTCAAACTCGTCGGAGTTTGAACCGGGGAAAGACAAAAGAATGGACAGTACTAAATACTACTAATGGGCGATTCCATGCGACCATTCTTTGCCACTCGTGTACTTATCCTCGTATATCTAGGTACTGCATATGTCCAAGCCCGCCACGCCATGACAGAAGCAATTCTGGCCGACGGCACACGACGAAACCACGGGCAACTAATATCGTGGACCATACTGACTCATTCATTTACTTATTTCCTTACTGATCATATTGAATCGGGTTGCTATATCTCACCCATCGAAATCGCCACAATATAGAACTACTACATAGTTAGCACCTAATAATAACAAGTCTAAAGACCCCCTAACCATCCACATTCCACTCACTCTCAATGCCCCCTCCCCCAGTCCCGGCTCTCTACTATCTATAGTATCTACCATCTACCATCTACTGGTCGGTAGTAGGTACTACGTAGGTAGATAGAACCCCCTCCTCGCGCAGATCCTCATCTGTTCACCATTCACCATTCACCACCAGCTAACTAGCTATGCAAATCCAATATCCAAATCCAATCCCCATAATCCATCCATATCAGCCAATCCCATCAATAAACACAATCCCGAATCCCTGTCGCGAGTCATGACACAATCTACTAGTATACACAATTTCACCCAGTGATACTTTATCTAGGGCCCGCCAGTAGCGGCGATCCATGATCCTGGTGCGTGAACCGACCCCTATTATCCACTCCACTCTGCAGGTCGCAGGATCATTAGGGAAGGGGGGGGGGAAGGGGATCCTTCGTAGTTCGTACGGGGTAGTAGGGTTCCGATTAATATCTAGTACGGAGTGGATAGCAGTACTAGTATCTTGGAAGCTGAAAGTGGTAGGTGGTAGGTGGTAGGTACCAGTAGTGGTGCGGTACGAACTACTACGAAGGATTCGGTAGAACCACTATCGCGGACGCGGCAGGATCAAACACCTGCCTAAAGCGGGTAGGAGGGGGGCTTGGCGGGAGTTCTGTTAACTAGAATATTGGATGGAGCTCGGATGGGGTGGGTGGGTGGGTTGGAAAGGAGAACTGAGGAAGAGAAGAGAAGAGAAGAGAAGAGAGAAGAAAAACTGGAGGGGGGGTGGGTGGATGTGTATCTGATTCTTGCACCTTTCTTGCCTTTACATATTCACACATCACCACTACTGGGAGTACCCCGTAGATCGATGGTAAGCAATCAACTCCCAAAGAAGTCATTTCATTCAATGTTCAACATACTCCATATGTAGCCAGCCATCCAGCTACCCAGCCACCCATCTCCAAACCAGATGGATACTAGTAGGCGTAGGTAACGCATGCATGCACAACGGCATGATATTTGTTATAAATTATAATCAATGTACACCAGATCACCAGCTAAAGGGGAAGGAGATGCGATCAAAATAAATAAATGAGAAAAGTTAAAAGAAAAAACGAGGACAAAACATCATTAAAATACATAAACATTAGGGACATTTCCATGTCATTGTCAATGTTATGCATGCCATGTCATGTCATGTCATTCTGCTTGCTTGCTTGTTTGGTATGGTGTATACATGAGCAACCAAACTGTAGTTGTCGACGATACTCGTCAAGTTGTTCATGCGTTGGTACATCTCGTCTCATCTCGTCTCGTCTCAATTCATGCATTCATAGTTCCATGCGCTCATCAAATGTCGTGTCGTGACGCTGAATGTTGTAGGGGGGGAGGGGGGAATGAAAAGCAAAATCACAAAAGATCATAGGGTTGGGGGAGTAAAGTTCTGGGCAGTTTTTTATCTCTTTGTCGGGGTTTGTTCATAATGAGGTATCTTCATAGGCCAGAAGGTATGTAGCAGTCATTTATCAGAGGTTTTATCTCCTGCGAGAGCCTCGTCGACTGTCGTATACTTCGTCCTCGTCTTCCTCTTCGACAGGGGCGGGGGTCCGTCGTTCGGTGCGGCGTTTGGGTCGACGTCGGCGGTTGGAGCTGATGTTGCTAGCTGAGTCGTCTGGGGCTAAGGAGATGGCATCGTCGAGGAAGTCATCGTCTGCACCGTCATCCCAGCCGCCTAATCCAGATGCGGGGGTTCCTAGCCGAGCTTCAACGAAGGAACCGCGCCGATTTTGGTTAGCAAGAGACAGGCCCGCGCCGCGTTCCCGGAGAGCGCGGCGGACGACCTCGGCCTTGCAGTGTAGAGCCTCAAAGGCGTCCTCGAGAGCTTCCATTCCGAGGTAGATATCCCGCTCAATCTCCGCAAGAGCTGCTATCTCCATCTCCTCGTCCAGTGCGATCGGGCCGCCAAATGATGCCGGTGCAGGCGATGGGGACGTGCCATATGGCTGGCTGGCTGGCCGTGCGCTGCCATCCATTGGACCGGGCGTTGGGCCACGGGAGATTCCGCCAGTGGTGAATGGGGTGTTGGAGCGGCTGTGGCTCCAACGTGGAGGTGTCGAACCAGGACCGGAGGCAAAGGCGTCCTCTGCGCCACTGCGCAAAAATCCGTCAAAGCGGCCGGATATCAAAATGTCCCATTCGTCGTCACTAATAGCTGCGAGAGTGGCCAGGACATGATGCATGCCTGGGTTGTTGAGCATATAGATAGCAGCTTCGGGATCTCGTGGAGCGGACGCCAGCCGATACATCCGTTGGATGGCTAGAGACGAGGATACCAACGGCGCAGGTCGGGGACGTGGTTGTCCTTCTGGTCGGGGAGTAGGTGAGGTGGAGCTGATTCCGAGGAAACCCGAGAAAAGAGGGCGTTCGTCAGGCCCCAGGTGCGTCAAAATAGCAAAGGTTAGAGTCTCGTCATCTACCTCCTCTGGCGCGCTCGTGGCCTGGCCAGGCTGCTCACTGAGCCACCTGTCCACGGCAACTTTGGTCTTCCGCGACTGGCGAATAAAGTGGTCACGGTATTCCTCCGGAACGTCAATATCTAGCTTTTGCATAGGAACATGCTCTTCCCCAGACCAGTTTGCATCGAGGACGGACGGGTTCATTATGAAAGGCGGCCAGCTGGGAAGCTCGCGACGGCCGGAGACTAGTTCCAATACTTCGCCCCAGCTCACTCCCGATGGGCGTTCTTCCAACTCTTCATGGTCGCACATCAGACAATGACATGACTCGGATGATATGTCGCGGGCAAACACAGCCTCCAGTCGATCCAGCAAACGCCGGGCCACAGATCGATACCCTGTCGCCACCGCCAGCGAGCCATTCTTGGTCATGACATTATGAAAATCATCGAGAAGTCGATTAAAGGGGTCGAAGACCTTGCCCGCCGCAAGTTGAGGCTGTGACGACGAGTACGGCGCTGTCTCTGAAACGCCCTGGCCAGAGAATAGCGACTTCTGAGCCCGGTGGTCTAGGCCGCCGTTTTGCAGGAGATAATCCACTTTGGGAATCGAAAGAGGCACCTGTGGGGGAGGAGGCGGGGGAGGAGGAGCGCCATAGGCAGAACTTGCCGTAGGAGGCCGCCCGTAGTCGTATGCAGCGTCAACAGGCGTGCGAGCCCCATATCCCTGACGGTATGACATTGACGAGCGCGTCTGGGTGCGGGAGGGCGGCTTTTCCGGGCTCTTCGGTTTCCGATAAGCAGTAGACTGGGTAGGCGGAGCAACAGTGGCCTCGGAGCCAGTTGTTGATTCAGGACCCATGTCGCGGGCCGTCGCTGGTGACCGGGGCGGAGTGGCATGACTGGATGACCGTTTGGGCGAGGTCGCTTCCTCGACAATTTTCGACTTGGTCGAGTTGCGGCTGGCCGTTCGCGACGGCGAGTCCTTCTCATGGCTTGACCATTTCGATTTCGGTGTGTCCGAACGCGTTGCTTTGCTAGTCTTCGACCCTTCGTCCTTCTTCGACCGTAGGCTGGAGGACGAACGGGTCGACTCGGCCCTGATTCGAATTTTGGTCTTGGGCTTTTCCGGCTTATCCTCTGCCTTTTTATCTTCCTTTCCTCCGAGTGTGCTCTCTTTGTGTGATTGCTGGTCCACGCTTGTCAACGGGGGGCTGGGGGGTGTCTGGTGGTTATCAGAACGATCTTGGTTGTTTCCATTGGTACCTTCTTTACCTCCCTCGGTCAAGTCGGTCGGATCTGGCGTAGGGATACCCGGCTTCCCGACAGCCTCTTTGCTGTGAGCCTTGGAGAACGACGGGTACGGGAGACTGGTCCTTGACTCGAGGAACGAGGCTGTGCCGGAGCGGCTGGCGCTGTCGACACCAGGCATGGAGGAACGGCGCTTTTTGCGGGAATTGGAGGAGGATAGAGAAGGGGTCGACGAGTGGCCCGTGGGAGCGTCGGGGTCGCGTTCCTTGGTTGAAGTGCGGGAGGTCGGACCGTGGGACGAGCGATTCTTGCGTTGTTTGGATTTGGAGGAGATGGTAGAAGATGAGGATGCTTTCCTTTCACCGTGCCTGTCGCGATCTCGGTCATTTAGTCTCAGCGGCAGAAACATGATGTGAAGTTAGGTGGGAGGCTTCGAAATGAGGTGGATGGAAGGTCAGAAGACGGCGAAAAAGCGAAGTCTTTCTTCCTTTCAACCCCTTGTTTCCTGCTTCCTTCCCCACTGTCCGATCGGTTTGTGTTGCGTCTAGTTACCTCGTAGGAAAAGAACAGAAGAATGACGGAGTTGTCAGCTGTCAACAGCGTGTCACAAAAGGGATATCAGTCGGGTGGCCGAAAGCCGAGTTGCTTCGTTTGGCGCTTAAGAATTGTCGAGGAATGCACCTCTGACTGGTTGAATGCTTGCTTGGGTTTTAGGCGCTTGTGTCAAACCACCAAAGGCGCTCCAGAGGGACATGCAACATCCCGTGGGCGCGGGGTGGGGGGAGGAGACGAAAGGAGGAAAGCGAGCGAGATCGAATAGATTGGCTAAGGGGGCCAGAAAGAAAGAAATGGGAGTAGTTCAGCAAGTGTGCATGAGAGAAGATCGCGAGGCGAGTTGATTGATGGAGGATTTTGCGGTGAGGGAGCGGGCTGGAGGATTGGATCCCCCGCAGCGATCGGTAGCCGCCTGAGGACTAGAAGGCCGCCGAAGGCACGGACTGACGTGGTGCCGCTGCATAGAAACCCGAGGAGGACGGCGGTGGTGGAATGATCGCTCGTGGATGGATAGCGTGTAGCGATGCGACTGATATGGGCTGTTCGAGACAATGACAATGGATGATGTGGAGGAGAAGCTGAAGCTGAAGCTGAAGCTGAAGGAGTCGATGAAAGTGACTGCCTGGCAGCCACAGCGGCAGCCTCAGGCTAAATGAACTCAATGCCTGAGGCAAAAGCAGATCGCTGCCCAATGAGTTGGAGTCATCGGCAAGAGAATAACCATATCACGAAATCTACAGGCCGATCAGAACCTGATCGTGTAGCTCCGGTCATTTAGTCGTTCAGTAGCATTGAAAGGCAGACCCCACAATGGACATCTACACGCTCTTCTCTACTGGCCACTCGCTGAACCAAAACTGTACAAGTCACACCAATCCCAGAAGCTGTCATCTATTCTTTCTATCCAAAGAACATCATCATTTATCGACATGAGACCGGTAAACCGTTAATCCAAATGGCTTCCATGGCCGCCAACCCAGTGCGGCAGCCCTTCCCCGTATGCCTAACTCCATGCCGTTAATCCATTCGACGCCTTCTTCACCGGCGACATATCCAGAACCCAGTTCCCGTTTTCCTCATGGGCCACACCTCCCCGGTGCGCAGCTCGCATGAGTCTCGCAGTTGCCAATGTTTTCTTTCCCGTGTGTCGGTCCCAGACCCAACCCTCTTTCAACCACATCCATGTCAGATACGCCCGCAACTCTTTGTCTTGGGGCAAGACCGACTTCCATTCGGGGACAAAGCCTGCCATTGCAGCCCCATTTCCTTTCCAGTCCGATGCCACTCCTCTGAGCTTGTCGCGGCAGAAGATCCTCCAACTATCCAGAGAATAAGGACCCACACCAGGAAGGTGTGCAATTTCCCAGGCTATGCGGGGGTCTTCGTCACCAATGCATTCATCCTGTTTGACATCCAGTCCATCCTGCTTGCAGGGGTAGTGAAGTCTGCGATAGCGCTTTCCTTTGGTTGGAGGGCAGGCGAGCCAGATCTGCGCTATACCGACACACTTCTTTGCTCTCTGGTTCTGAAATCCAAGACAGTGGATAAGAGATGCCAGGTCTGGGATTTCAGCCGCTGCCAGAGCCTCAACGGTGGGATAATGATCAAAAACTTGGAAAAGGACCGGTAGCGCAACGCTTCCGCGGGTACGGTTGAGAAAGATGGTGGCAATGAGTAGTCGGAACGGATCGTGGGCAAGTTGCTCTTGGACTAGCCCGAAAGACGGCGCATCAATAGGTGGGAATGGAAGGCATGAATCTGGGTCGATCAGGGGTTTTGGAAAGTAAGGAGATATTTTCTGGATCTTGGGGCGAGGTACTTTAGACAGGAGATGAACACCCCCGGTGATCTTTTCTTTCGTCGGAGTCATTGGCTCTTCAGCCTGCGAGATGACCTGCACTCGCAAGGGTGAATCTTGAGAAGAAACCGACTTGTTGTCGAAATCACCGGGTACATCACTAAGATCTGAATCGGTGGAAAGCAGGGTGGAGGGCAGGTGTCGTTTATTGGAAACCAATCCAATATTCTCAGGGATTTGATTTTGACCTTCGCTCAAAGAGAAAGATGCTGTCATTGTTTCCTTGGGTACGATGAAATATTTCGACCTCACCTCATCGCCGGTAGTCACGCCTTGCGAATCATCGGCATTTAAAAATCCAGATCCCAGAACATTTCATCCAAGACGGGTGTGTCTTGATCAACTGCAGTAGATTGGCCATCCAATGTAGATGTCCGTTTTTTTGCAATCTGTTTCACTCGTTTCGCAGCTTCCAGTGTGCGGGGCTCGATATCTGCCATTTTGGAAAGGGTTTCGCGAAATGTGTTCTCCCCTTCCTTCTGGTTCATTTCTTGACGTATGCGCTTTTCTTTTTTTGAATATCTTTTCTCCTGTGTCTTAGCTTCTTGGGTTTCAGGTTTTGAGAGGCGCTTATCTCTCTTTTCCTGTATCTCCAGGACGGCTGTTCGTCTCTCCTTTTTTTTGCTGGATAATAAGGAGACTTCTTGAGTCGCTGGGGACTTGGAATGTCGACGACCTGCAACTGATGAGTCATCGCCTTTGGGAATGAACGACTGGATTTGCGGTTCGACAGCATTCTTTTTGCGATTGGTGACAGAACTGTCAGGTAAAGAGCGCTGGACAGAAGGCGGGTCGATCGATTGTCTCACACGGTGGGGAGTTGAATCCTTGGACACATGATACTGTTTTGGTGGTGTTTGAATGTCACGACGATCCCTGCACAGCCCACTGGCCGTGCGAGGCAGCATTTCATCGTCGTCGGAGCTGGCTGAAATTTGCCTTTGAGTGGGAATAGTAGAGTGCTTCGATGAGGCTGGTTCCGAGGCAGGACCATCATTCCCAGAGTTGGATGAAGCTGAAGCAGTAAGTTGTTTTTGAACAGGAATAGAATCCTTGGATGTGACTGGTTCCGGTACAGAGTCGCTCTCATCATCATTGTCGTCATCATCGGGGCCGGCTGAATGTAGAACAGTAATTCGTCTTTGAGCGAAAGTAGGACAGCGCTTTGATGAGGTTGGCTCCGGTACGGAGTCACTCTCATGACCAACGTCACAATAATCATAATAATTATCATCATCAGACATGGGCGAAGGCGAAGCAGTAACTCGCTTTTGATCTGGAAGAGGGGAGTCTTTAGCTGGCGCTGCTCCTTCACTCCCGTCGTCGTCATCATCAGATTTGGATGAAGGTAAAGCAGTAGGTTGTTTCTGGTCAGGAAGGAAATAGTCCTCGCGTGCGACTGTCTGGGGTACAGAGTCACTCTCACCATCATCATCAACATCATCAACAACAGAGTTAGGTGAAGGCGAACGATCAAGAAGAGGAGAGTCCTCGCGTATAACTGTCTCCGGCACAGATCCAGTCTCATGGTCATAAACAGCATCCCTGACAAATTTGGGTGAAGGCAAATGATCGGGAAGAGTATAATCTTTGAAAAGCACTGTTTCCGATACAGGGTCACTCTCATCGTCATCAATATTATCCATGCCAGAATTGGATGAAGGCGAACGATCAGGAAGAGGAGAGCCCTCACGCGCGACTGTCTCCGGTATAGAGCAACACTCATCGTCATCAACTTCATCCATAACCGAGCCAAAACGATCGGGAAGAGTATAGTCTTTGAATGGCAGTGTCTCCGGTACAGGATCACACTCCTCATCATCCTCATCATCCTCATCGTTAACAATGACAGAGTTGGTCGAGGGTATAGCAGTAACCCCAGTCGGATCGGGAGAGCCCTCAGGTGAGCCTGGTTCGAGGAAAGCTTCACTTTCATTATCCTCATCCTCATCCTCATCCTCATCCTCATCATCATTCTCCTCCTTCTCATCATCATCATCAACAACAACGACAGAGTCAATCAAAGGCAATTCAGCAACACCAATCCGATCGGGAGAGTCCTCAGGTAAACCAAGTTCGGGGAAAACCTCACTCCCATCATCAGCATTACTGTCAACATCCATGATAGCCGAGCTAGATAAAGGCGAAGCAGTTAATCGTTCCCGATCAGGAGACTCCTCGGATGAGGCCGGTTCGAATACAACATCACCCTCAGCCTCGTAAACATCATCATCATCATCATGGCCGTGATGATTGTCAGATTCAACAGAGTAGGATGGCGCAGGCGAAGGAGTAAATCCCTTCTGGTCGGCAAGGTTGAAATCCTTGGACGAGAAGTAGACAGGCGGTTCTGGTATAAAGTCGCTCTGGTATTCGTCATCATCATCATCATCATAATCATCACCAACACCACCACCATCGTCATAATCAGCTGAAACCTTAAACGTAGACGGCAAATAAACAGTCCCCTCCATCACACGAGTATCATGATACTCCAGAGACTCCGAACCCGGATGCGATTCCACTTCCTCTGACGCCTTTCGCTTCTTCCGCGTAATCTCCTCCGACTCATCACCATCATCAATATCGCGCTTCCTCTTCCTCTCCTCCAAGCCATCAGCCTCGGGCTGAACCTCAGCCTCGGCCGCAATCTCATCATCAACCTCATCCGCATACTCCTCCCCCTCCGGATCAAAGTCCTCAATCCCACGTTCCTCGAAAAACGTCTCCCTCACACACGCAATGATCACCTCCCTGGTATCCCTCTCCACCCCAATCCCACGAAGATGACGGCGTAGTTTCTTCACAAATCTTCGTCGCGAAGACCGTCGTACCGGGCGATCGTAACGTAGTCGCATGAATCGGCTATCTCCCAAGAAGCCCTGTGTGCTGAGCATCTGGTCTCGATCAATCAACCTGAAGACGGGAGAGTCTTTATCCAGCGCGAAACGGTCATGTTTGTCGGGCTGAGAGGTAAAGCCTAGAAAGTTTCGCAGTTTGCCAAGTTCCTTTGTATCAGTCGAAACGGCCGGGTTGGGGCATCCTCGTGGTGGTTTTTGACGATCGGTCTTGGAAGTCGAGAAGTACGGAGAAGTTGTACTCGAGTTCGCGTTCGCGTTCGAGGTCGAGGCCCCCACCCCTTCAGCATCGACGAACCTCACAGCCTTCTTCTTCTTCTTCTTCTTATTCTTCTTCGTTTTCGAATTACCACTCCCTGCATGCGCCTGTGCCTGTGCCCATTCCTGTATCCGTGTCCGTGTCCGTGTCTGTCCCCGCCCCTCTCCCTCCCCAGCCTCACCCCCAAGCGTCCCCATCTCAAGCGCCTCGTAAACCCCGAGATCAACCAGCGGCGGAGAAACCACGACCGCGAGCGAGTGGTCTTCAATTCTATCTCTATCCCTCCCTTTCTTCTTCTTTCTCTTCATCGGTGAGTCCTTACTGCGCGACACTGCCGAAGACATTTTGTGGATCGGATCCCAATCTCAACCTCAACTGGGAAAATAGTACACGCGAAGGAACGAATGCGCAGCTGCGTACTCCGTAATTATTGTCGACGTATCTAGTAGATAGCGGATCGGTCGTGGAGTGGAGTATGCATGGCAGAGGTCGGGGATGCGAGAAGGAGGGAAGGAAGAGAGGAGGATTGATGGATGGATGGACGGATGGACGACCGACTAACACTAACGCAAAGAGAGAAGCGGAGAAGCGGGCCTGGCCTGTCGGTGAATGTTCAACTTGTTGTTATTCACTGGGTACTACCTACTTACCTACTGTACCGTACAGCCAGCTTATCCAAATGATTCCTTCTTCCAAAGGTGGCCATGTGAGCTAGATAGCTAGAGCGGGATAATTCGCCACAGAGGGATAAATGAGTCAAATGTGAGTACTAGTCCTCTATTCATTGTTGCGGGCCATGGTCCCAAATGGAGAGTGGGTGAGTGAGCTGGAGCTGAAGTGGATGCGGCAGGGAGCAGGCGCAGGTCCGGGGTTGCGTCGGGCGGGCGCACGGACCTGGGAATTTGATGGGTCTACCCGCCGATACGGACGGAGTACTCTAGACCAAGTACTTGCGTGGCGTCATCGGGGTCTGCTCTGCCCTCCGTAGTACCTGTGGATTTCCCCGATGCTTGCGGTTTCATCTCCGGACAGTTTAAGCTTATTGAAGTGCTTGTAGAAAGGCTCCGTATGTTCCCTTTTCAAAGTACATGCATTACTCAGTAATGGAAATGGTTACTATACCTACGATGGGAGTATTAAATTACGCCTACACAAAAGGACCAACTAGAGAGGCATACAAGAAAAGAAGACCAAAAAGAATTGCGAATCCAGAATTTATTAATATATGAACTATATGAATTCTATGCGTTTTACCTCTCTTCATGATGCGGTCGCAGTCGACCTTCTAAGTATCAGCCGTCATATACCAAAATTTCTCAAAGCCAATGGATGCTCAAACACCGTATGTATAGTCCAAACTCCAATGGGCAAACGACTCTCCCAATCTTTATCTTCAAACAGCGAAGCCGCCAGAGTCCGCCTGTCTAGGTTCCCCAGCAGCATCGAATGTTCCATTAGGCAAGACCCGGATTGCCTGGGCTGTGCTTTGGCCAGTGGCGATCCAGGTCACGTTGTGACCTCTTTCCTTCATGAACGCCACGGTCTCATTGTCGTATGTGTATTCGAAGGTTACGTAGTTCGGGATTAGCTGATCGTGAAGACGGGGCTTCGCTAGGGACTCGGCTGCCGATAGGCCTTCGTCGACGGCATGGATGATGTTTTGGATGGTGGCGGTGATGATGCGACTTCCTCCAGCTGAGCCAGCAACAAAGAACACTGTACCGTTGGGGTGAGTCACAATTGCTGGTGTGCTGGACGATAGTGGGCGTTTCCCAGGTCGGATGAAGTTTGCCTCAGAAGGAACATAGCCAAATGAATTGGATGAGTTGGGGATCGAGAAGTCTTGAATGAAGAGTCAGCGTTAAGGATCGCGGGTACAGCGGTGACAAATCTCTGACCATCCATTTCATTGTTCATTATGATGCCGGTCTTAGGAATCAGGACTTTGCTCCCGAAGAGCAGGTTGATCGTGGTGATTGCGGAAACAGCGAGCCCCGTATGATCGATAGTGGCAAGGTGCGAGGTACCAGGACTATATAGGTGAGCTGCCTTGTCAGGATGTACTAGTCCAGGAAGACTTACGTCTCAAGGCTCTCAATGCCTCGTGGATCGTACGCAGACACATCTTGAGTTGCGAAATCGGATATATTCCCTCGGATCTCATCAATCGTTGAGTCGGCCAGCATGCGTGCCTGGTATTCATCCATGTCATCGAGAAACAAAGGATCTCCAAGATTGGTCCTCTTGGCAACGAGTTAGTTCACGGCAGCAATATGCGGATGATGGGGATGATGGGGAAGGTGTACCAGTCCATATCCAAAACGTATAGCCTCGTCCATCCGGTGAGTACTTAGGTTAATATTATCCGGTTCAAACAAGTCGTCATAGGTGCCCAAAACCTTTAAGACATTCATCGCGACAATGCCACTGGACGGTGCCGTGGTGCTCGTGATCTTATAGCCGCGGTAGTCTATTTGCGAGACGTTCCGTATAGCGACCGTATAATTACGCAAATCCTCGAGTGTCATCGTACCGTTAGCAGCCTGTACTGCATTGATCATGGTTTTCGCAATTGCTCCGGAGTAGAAGGCGTCCGCGCCCTCGTTCGCAATGGTTTCCAGTGTATCCGCATACCGCTTCCGTGTGATGGTATCGCCAAGGCCAAGCCGAGTGCCATTGGGAGCGAAGTCAAGCGCCCAGTTAGGGTCCTGAGAGAGGAAGTCCTCCCCATCGCCGACGGCTGACTTCATGTAGCGGACCAAGTCATGCCCGACCGGAAACCCCTCCCGCGCAGTCTGGATGGCTGGCTGCACAACGGTGGACCATGGTAGAGAGCCGTATTTGTTATGAAGATACTCCAGGCCACGCAGTTCCCCCGGAACGCCACTTGCACCATTGTCAGCTGGGCTTCTGCATATGCAGCTTGAGAATATTGAGTCACCTTGCCAGGCCGCCGGATGTGGCAGCATCGGTATTGTTGTCGAACATCTCCTCGAAAGCGGCCGCCGGGGCCGTTTCGCGAAAGTCGATGAATTCGAACGAGCCGTTGGGGGCCTTGACTAGCATGAAGCCACCCCCTCCAATGCCACTGTGGTACATGCCTACCAGACACCGTTCGTCAGTTCCCGGGTTCTCTCAAAGATAGCTCGCAGACCACTACTTACCAACTACCCCAACGCAGAGCATTGTTGCAACCATCTGGTCGAGCAAAGTCAGTACGATAACGATGGGCCGCGGTAAAAAGTCCAGGCTAGTCTAGGTCCTTACAGCGTCGGCAGCATTCCCCCCCATTGTGATGATGTCGGTTCCATGGCGACTGCAGATCGCACTTTCGCTCGCTGCCGCACCGCGCTTGCCATCTTCCAATTCAGCTTGATGTGCTAGCTTGCTAGTCGCGAACTCCAGTGGTGAGGTGAGCGCGCTGGGCAAGTGAAACACCAAGAGGCACAAGAGCAAGCTGGATAGGAAGGTGAACTTGGCCAGCCGGAACATGGCTGAAGCACTGGGGTTCTTATCGGGCGATAAGGACGAGCGAGATGACGCGACCGGAGTGGCCAACGGCGTCAGGAGTGGCTGCAGAAGACGGCGGATTAGGCACTCGGTCGAGGAATGGCGTGGTATCACACAAAGGAGAGGAAAGGAAAGCGATCCGGTCTAAGTACCTGCTTTTCGGCATCGTGGCCTGGGTTGTTGCCCGGTTGGTGATTCTTCATGTTACTCGCGATTCGCATCCGGATCCGGCAGGGTTCAGGCAATGGTGGAAGTCCGACAGGCTAGTAGCGGTCTCGGAGGATCGGCATGGGGGGGGGTAGGGTTGGATGTCACTCTGGAGGGAGGTCAGGATTTCGAGACTTGAGAACAGGAAAGGAAGGGCGACAAGTAGAGCAACAAGAAGGATCAACCCCCAGGCAGAGAGACGAGCGACAAGAACCGAGAGAAGGGGAAGGAAAGTTGTCTTCTCCCGTAGACCACTTACCAGGCGTGCTGTGCTATCTTCCACTACTACTATCGGGGGGGGGTCCCCGACCCGCGCGATAAGGCCCGTGGAGGGAAGGAAGGGAGGGAGGAAGGATGGATGTCACCGTCACCCTGCAATCGCATCGGGCACGACCTTATCAAGGTCGACCAACGAGAACCCCACCCGCCACTACAGAGCCCCGGTCACGCGAGCCCGTCCCAACTTTCGCCATGGATGCAGAAACTCTGCCACCAACCTCCCGTCCTCGTTCCCCGGATCGACAGTCTCCGTGCAGCCTGAACTGGGATGAAATCTCCCGCGACACCGGAATTTACATCAAGAGCCAGGGTTCCGATCATCTCATCTATACCCCCCCCCCACATTCGTCTCCCTCTTCTTCATTCTCCCTCCATTTTTTCCTCCTCTCCGTTTTATCTCTATCTTTTTTTTTCTTCTGCTTAGGTTTTTCCCACGTCCCTAGGGTCTTCATAACTTCGCTGCCTATATCATAGAGTAAAATAATAGCACGAACTGGAAGAAGCAAGCATTGTTTCTCTAGACTCTAGAGCTCCACCGCCTGTCTCGTCCAGGAGATAGTCTCTGCCCACATAGAGGGGATTTCGTCCTCCGACTGCAAGACAGTCTCAATGAGGCGCCTCCCCCAGTCCCGGACAAACCACTTGTCGGAAAGGAGGTGCAGGCCGACCCCGTAGTGAAGAAATAGAACACGGGCCACCCAGTCCCTGTCTTTCAGGAGGACAATATAGTCTTCGCTGATATTGATGGGCCATGCAATGACACCACCGTTCGGGCCACCGAATGGCCATCGCTTGATCGCTTCGTGAAGTATCTCCCACGTACCCTGATATGTAGCTTGGTGTGGCCCGTCAAGACTGGTGTATTTCGCCTTGACGCGGCCAAGGGACTCTATGATGGCACTGGACGGCGGATGTCAATTTTTTCGGGCCGGCTTTCCCCCGGGAAATAAATAGGGTGCTTACCTTCGTAATTTAAGTTGGGAGTCCTGCACGCTAGACGGGGATTACTATACGAATTCATCGAAGAGATACCCCGCGGAGAGACTTACTGATATGGATTGCCATCCTGGTCGACCTCATCGTCTTTATACTTCAGCCACCCTTGTAGGTCACCCCGATATTCCATGCCGTTGAGCTGCTCAAAGAGGAAGGCACAGCCCGCGATGAGCTGGCGGATCTCTAATACATGGGATAGAGGGTCGAATGTATCTCTATCTTGGGTGACACAGGGGTAGGCAGTTGCGCATAGCATGATAAAGATGGAGCAGATGAAAGCCGGGCCACAGCTTTCGGGCGACATCTCCGCCAACACGCGACTGAAGGCAGAACAAGCTCGGTTCTGGTACTTGAGAGCAACCTCGAGCCATTTCGGGTTATCTTGCACCTCCAAATAGGCAAGGTGCAGGGCCGACAGGGCTAGAAGGCTGTCTAACAAAAACGTATGAGATACCGCAATGCGCGGGATGACTACTTGAAAATGGTTGGCGTCCAGGCGCCCTTGACACAGCGTGATGTAGGTCTCGGTTAGATAGTGATGGAACAGCTTCATCTCAAGCATCCGCGTAGATGGTGTTTCACCATCAGAACTAGATGTCGCTTCGGCGGAATCCTGCGGCGGGGAGTGATGCTGGCTCTCGGCATCGCTGGATGGCGGATAGGTGCAATCAAGCCTTCTTTTTTTGCATAAGCCACATCTGGGTGACCCTTCGTCACACTGTGTCGGATACGATCAGTGGGAGGACAGTAAAACGCCAATGAATCCACGCTGGGCCAGATAGGAGAAGAAAGGGCGAATGGTCAAGAGAGCACCGAATCATTGGCAAACACTTCTAGGAGCTGGCCATAGGTGTCCCAATGGCTGCGGATAAGAGAACAGGGGACAAGAGAACAAGATAGAAAGCAAAATTGAGAGCATTGGAAAGGGGTCAGCGGCAGACCTTGACATGTCTTTTTTTACATTGGAGGCACCCCCTCCGGGACTTGGTATGGCTGCGACGTGAGGGCATCCGGAATGCAGCGACCAGATTGAAGACCGACGCGTGTGCTTGAGCGCGCTGGCTTGCTCTCTGGTCCCTAATAGAAGAGCAAGCACCTCTGTTACCTACCTGGGACCTACCTTAGATATCTGCTGGAGAAGAAACAATAATAGTCACAGCCCACGATCTAGTCGGTGGCCAGATACGGGTCCAAGATATATGGGTCATTAGATCCGCGCGACACAGTGGAATTGGGGTAGCCAGAGTGGATGAGGAGCATTGAGAAGGGAGAACTGGAAATTTTACAATAACAATAGTGCCGTCAACACGTTCGCTCGCGAATCGCCTCTAGAGCGATCAGGTTGTCAGCCGTTGCCGCGGAGGGATTCTGATCGAGCATAGCGTTTCCCTGAAGGGTCCGCGAGGCAGTTGGTGCCGAACTGCCCGCCAACATGGAAGGTTCAGCCGGGCCCAGCTCCCCCGAGGGCGATGCTGATTGGCTGGCTGTATTCTGACTAAGCCCTGTGTCTAGCATAACCCGGAATTCAGTCGATGCTATATTGGGATGATGTCCCGCTGTCAGTCCTGTAATTCCAACAAATACTCTCTGCTATGGGCTATATTGGCGGCTTTGAAAGCCTCGGGTATTGTGTTTGCTGAATTTGTCTCATCCAAGCTGGTTTGCGGTGCGGCGTCATCCGTGATTCTTCACCTGCAGCTAATTATTCGGTTATGTCGCTGCCTGGCGAATGGGGCTTACTATACATAGAAGTATGGACATCAATGGACATGAATGTTGCTCTAACATCTCACTCATTCTGCATACCTAGATACAAAGTACGTAGCGTAGCTGGCCACTGAATGGCCCAAAATCCTAGTGGGCTACATACACGCTTGACCGCAGCAATGGCAAACACGGTCCGGCAGCCGATAAAGCCCCCTGCGTTGGATGCCTTCGAAACATCTTTGTGGCTCTCTGATTCCTGGATCAAACACCATGGAAGAAAAAATGTTTCCCGTCCGCTTGTGTTTTATCGTTGGGTTATCTTCGGTTTGAGCATTAAGCCATCAGTCAGTCCACTTTGGATATTCGGTATGTCACTTGCCAGTTACTTATATATAGTATACTCGACTAGTAGTAAGTACATACAAGGTGTGTCTACCCACCCCCTCAAAATCCTTTCAATACAAGGAACTCTTCAATTCAGAGAGGGTCATGTTATCTGAAACTGCATTAACTCCCAATATCCACCGGACTTCATCCCCATAATGCCCTTAATCATCCCCCTCCCCCACCAAACCAGGCGGCCCATCTCCACCCCCAGTCCCCCAGCCACTCTCCTCCTCCCCCAACACCAACTCCAACACGCCTCCCTGGGTAAAGAACTCATGCCCGATCCAATTCCTGGTATAAACCTCCCCATCCAATGTCGCACTCTGTACATAGATACGGCGATACTCGGGATCGAAGCCCACATTCCTCACAGTAGCGGTGCAATTGGTAACAGGGTTCGTGACACTCACCTGCGGGAAGAACGGGGGCGTGATCAGGTAGACGTTCTGGCCGGGGTTGGGGAACAGGCCGAGCATCGCGAAGACGGAGAAGGCGCCCATTGCGCCGGAGTCGTCGTTGCCGGGGAGGCCTGCGGAGGAGGCATTGAAGAGGGAGGGGATCAGGGTGTGGATGCGGTGGGAGGAGAGGGCCGGGCGGTGGGCGTAGTGGTATTGGAAGATGGTGAGGAAGACGGGCTCGTTGGATAGGTCGGCGAGGCCGGAGGTGTGGAAGAAGGTGAGGCGGGAAGTGAAGGTGGATGCGCCGCCGAGGTGGGTAATTAGACTGGGTATATCATGAGGGACGTAACTGGGATATAAGATATATGCATTAGATGGGAGGGAGGTGTTGATTGTGGGGGAGAGGTTACAATTGGTATTCCCAGATGCTGGACTCGAAGGTCTCAGAGGGATTGCTCGTTAGAGAGCACCATGAAGAGGAGAGAGTACTGCAGGCGATCGGATCCTGATGGCCCCAGGTTCCGTTGAGGTATTTGGGCTGGAAGAAGCCAACGAAGCCGGTATCGGTGCCATTGGTGAAGAAGGAGGTTTGATCGGCCTTGAAGAGATTCCGCCAGTTGTTTGCGCGGGCGAGGTATTTGAGGGAGTCGTCGTATTTGCCGAGGCCTCTGGCGACGGTGGCAAGGCAGAAGTTGTTGTAGGCGTATTCGAGCGTGCGGGAGATACTGCGCGAGTTGGTGCCGAATCCCAGGTAGTCGAAGTCAAGGTAGGGGATGTAGTTGAGTTGTTTCCAGCTCTGGAGGCCGCCGCGTCCCTCGTAGGACCACTCCTGGGGCTCGTTCTCGGCGTCGTTCACCATGGCTTCGTAGGCGACATCCCAGTCGATACCGGTAAGGTTCTTGACGTATGCGTCAGCCAGGACCACGTCGGCGTTGGAGCCGCCTTGCGTCCACCCTTTGCATAGACTCATTCGACAGTCTGGTAGCCAGCCTTCGTGGCGATATGTGTCAAGGAGGCTGCGCACCATCCGCGACTGAGTGTGCGGGTCGATGATCGTAAGCAGTGGGTGCTGGGCTCGGAAAGAGTCCCAGATGCTAGGGAATACAAGTATGAGTGTGCGTCTGCGCCGGATGATATGGGCTGGGAAGGGAACGTACCAGTAGAACGAGTCAAAATAGGGCTCGCTGCTCTCCCAGAGCGGATTCTCACCGGTCAGGTCCTGAGGATCCAGCATGGTTCTATACACGCCGCTCCAGAAGGTCGTCTGAATCTCCTCGCTCACACCCCCGGTCTCCAAAGAGATGGGACCCAGCTTCTCTCTCCACGTGTTTTCGGCGTACTCCCGGATCCGCTCGAAGTCGCCCAGCGGGTCAGGTATCTCCGTTCGAGCATTCTCACAGGCCTTCTCCGTGCTGATATAGCTGACGCCAACTCTAACCGTCACGGTCCCATTATCTGGTCGTTGAAACCGCACGAAACCACCGGCTTGGAGGTAGAAGTTATTGAAACCTCGAGTAACAAACAGCTCCTTGGGCTCTGTGCCCGCGCGATTGTTAACCCAGATGCCGGTGTCACGTATAGAAGCGCCCTCGAAGTCCGCGCAAAAGTACGACATGTACGACCCCGCACCGAAACTGGGCAAGAAAGTACCATTTGCTTTGATCTGGCCCGTTTGGGCATCAACACTGACCGACGCATTCTGCCGACTATCCCATAGATCAGTCAAGTCTAGCAGAATCATCGGACTGAGCGGGGCGCCCTCATCGGTCGTGGCAGACGGGAAGTTGAAACGATACAGCGCCGCATGGTGGGTGGTTGTCATTTCCGCGTGAATGCCATTCTCCAGCGAGAGGGCAAAGTAGCCCGGCCGGGCCACCACCGAGTCATTGAGGTAGTGGACGGCGCGCGCGGCCTTTGGGAACTTGCAGTTGTCGAGCGCATCGTCTGGGCAGAGCTGGGGAAACAGGGGGAAGTTTCCCAGCGATGGATTCCCGCCGGTGCCGGAATCGTGCAAGGCAGAGAAGCCGGTGACGTTGCTGCCGTCAGTCGAAAAGCCTCCGGTGTTTTGGCCGTCGACGTCGGCAACTGCCTTGGCCATTCCGTAGGGGAGACTTGCGCCCGCGAAGACATTGCCTCCGTTGGTGGAGCCGATGAGTGGATCGACGAATGTGAGGACATCCGGGCTGGTGGGAGTGTTGTTGCCCAGTACAGTGGCCACCCATATGGGCAAAAGACAGAGGTATCTCTGAAATAATACCATGGTGTGCTGGGAGAGGCGAGGCATTGGCCTTCCACTCCCAAGGCTGGGTCTTGCGCAGAGGCGGACGGTCAGACGAAGACAAGGCGAATTCGGATAACATAGAGCTGGATCGCAAGCAGGTGATGCAATGCTGGTCAGTCATGCGAGCGATCAACGGGCGCTGGAGATTCAAGGCCGAGTATGCAGGGGATAAACAAGGAGGGGGGGAATGGGACATGTAAAGTACCCATGCAAGTGCAACCAACCCTTGTATTCATTCACCACTACTGCTGCAGTCGGACACAGAATCCACCTACTATCATAAACAAAACTAAAGAGTAGAAGACATTCATTAACTTATAAGTAGAAGTAGATACACGCATAATGCCATCCACCCATCCATCCATCCATCTATCATTTCAAACTTTTGATGTCTATGAAAGTCAAAAAGAAACAAGAAGAAATCCCCGCTGCTACCAGCCAGCCAGCCAGGCATGAAATGCACGCTAACTGAACAACAGTACAGTACAGTCAAAGGAAATACAATACTATCATGGTCGATGGGCATAAAGCAGAACAAAAAAGTAAATCCAGACGCAGGCTCACATGACCGAGCCATTCATCGAACGTCATCATCAATCCCACCATCATTATCCTGGGTCCTCGGGAGGGGGACGGGGAGAAAATGACCAGGTGAGATGCAGTAAATGACCTCCGAACCGACTAACTACTCCTCGACCTCCTGCTCCCAACTCTCCACCACGGCATCAGTGGAACTACTCTGCCCTTTATCCTCATCCTTGTCCTTGTCCACAGTAGCACTAGACGTAGACGACCCCTGCCCCAGACCGCGCAGCTGCTTGACCCCCGATCGAAGAACGAGCTTCTCCTTCTTCGGGTGGCCGTCTGTATCATCGCCCGCCAGGGCCGAGAACATAGTCGAGGACCACGGGGAAGCAGCAGCCGACGCAGTGAGCGGGGTGGTGCTGCGCGCACTACTAAGGCCGGAATTGCTCTTCCGGGAGGCAGCCACCTGCGCCCAGCCGCCATCGCTTGCCCCGTTGAGGTGTGCGCGCGCGGCCTCCCGTTGGGCCTTGATCTCCGCGGCGGCGAGGCGCTGGGCTTCTTGTTCCTTGGCGCGCTGGCGCTCGCGGAGCTTGACGCAGTCGGCGACGCTCATGCCGCCGATGCCGATGGCCGTGCCGTTACCGGTGCCGAAGAGGGGCGGGGTCCAGATGGTGGGCTTGAGGATGAAGACGTGGCGGTGGGGTTCGGGGTCGAAGCTTTCGCTGGCGAAGCCCCAGTCGGCGGCGAGGGAGTGGGCGAAGGCGCGGAGCGGGGATTTGGCGGGCTGGAAGCGGGTCGAGCGCTGGGTTGTGCTTGTGGCGAGGGCGTGCAGGGTGGATTCGAGGGTTTGGAGGGTGGACAGTGGGTAGGAGGAGGAGAGTTGGATGTAGATGTCTAGGGTTTCGGCGGAGTAGGGCAGGTTGGTGGAGGTGAGGGTTTGGGAGACGGTGGTTGATGGGTTGATGTCGACGCCGAGGGCTGAGGCCAGAGACCGGTTTCGCTCAAGGCGGCCACATTCGTCATCGCAGGTCAGTGGAGTAATGGCTGGGCCTCGTTGCGCCTGCTGGAGCTGGCCCTTGGAGACGACGGCCTTGGCTGCGTTGCAGCGGCGCTCCTGGCGGAGTCGTCCACAGCCACATGTTACCGTGATCATGAACGTGCAGGGCGTCTTCTCGGAACATGGGTACGGAGCATGACAGGGATCGGCACAGGGGTGGCCGCACATTGTCTTGGTCTTTCCACATCCCTGCTGGCAAGGCCTCAACGCATCCTCGCAGTCACCGGGTCGATGGCAATGCTTCTGGCACGTATGGGAGCCGCATTTGAGCAGCTCGCCGCAAACCTGGCCGCACCGCGCGTCTGCCAGCCAGCAGGGTTGGTTCTTCAACACCCGCTTTCCGCACAGGCATGGCTTCTCCGTCAGGTATGGGCACTTGGGGCAGCTTTCGTCGTCCGTGTGGCAATTATGGGGCGTCTGAGGATGGCCACAGGGTTTGGGACGCTCGCACGGAGACGAGCACGCTGGGGGCTGTGTCCCGCAGGGCAAAGGCGGATGCAAGATAGATCGACCGCAGTTACACGAGATCTCCTCGAAAATCGCCTCCCTGCAGGTGTTGCAGGGCCCCTTGTGACAAATCTCCGGGCATGTGTGCCGTCCGCATTTCAGCATACGGCCACAGATCCGGGTGCAGATGTGTTCGGCCTCGACATCCTCGTCGCTGGGCCGGAGATGCGATTTGAGCTTTCGGCGCATGGCCTGACGCTCAATCGCCTTCTGCTCGCCAGCGCAGCACCGCTCGGTGCACGCATGGCGGCCACAGTGTAAACCAGCTTTGCAGATGCGGAAACACTGCGGTGGCTCCATTCCGCCCTGAGGGCAAATGGTCTGGAAGGTGTTGCGTCCGCAACGGCATTGTATGGGAACTTTCTGCATACAGGGGCCGCAGGATCCAATATGGCAGATCTTCTCGCATTGGTGTCCACATGGCAGCAACTTGCCACAGGCTTCTGAACAGTGGGCGATCGGATCCTCGCAAGATGTCCGAGGTGAGGATCCAGGAATGCTAGCCAGCGGTGTCTTGCCGCAAGGGCAATTTGGCACCACGTCGGGAGATCTTGGACAGTGAGCAGGGTGGGCATCTTGCGCGTGGCAGCTCTTCTCGCAGAAGTGGACTCCGCAGTCGAAGGGGCGGTTGCACTGATCTCCACAGTTAAAACACCCTACCCATTCCTCGATCTCTCCCTCCCCTTCGGTTTGACCCTCATGCAGCATCTCGCTGTCCAACTCCTCGTCCTTGGAGCTACACAGCATCTCGGACTGTACTTTTCCGCAGTAGCAACGCGCCTCAATCTTGACCTCGCAGGAGCCACAGAGACCCTCATGGCACGGGCGAGAGCAAGTATGCTCCCCACAGGGCAGCAGGTCACCACAGATCTCCCCACAACTCCACCCATTGTCGTAGTCGGTATCCTGGCAACGCTTTGTAGACGAGTTGCGGCCGCAAAAGCAATCCTGCGTCGGGCCCATAGCAGTACAAGGCGTACATGGCCCGGCATGACAAGTCGCATCACACGGATGCGGGCATCCTTTACGCGCACGCGAGCACGTCTGCCCGCACGAATGTGGAGGAAGACCAGGAAGCGGGCGTGGATCTACCTCCTTCTCGCACCAGCACGAGTAAGACGAGGGAAACACCTCCTGGGGCAAATTGCAGCCAGGACAGCGCCACGCACGAGGCGCACTGCTCTCGCCATCACCCTGTCGGCGCGCCGCATCCTGAGCAGCCGCGCCCTCATTCCTCGACCACTTCTTCACGCAGCTCAGATGGAAGACGGTCCAGCAGAGACCGCACGACCAGACCCGCGACATCTTCCCCAGCTCCGCCGTGCAGATCGGACATTCGTAGAGGTTGTGCGCGATATCTTCGTGGATCCGGGTGGCAATATCGGGGGCGACTGATTTCGTGGTGACTTTCGGCGGCGGCGGCGGTCGAGGCTGAGGATTCTTCGCTCTGGATTTGCCTTTCCCAGCACCACCAGCAGCAGACGCACCCTTGGGAACTTCTTCCGCGGGCTGCGCAGCTCCTCCTGGCACGAACGTTGGCGCATCCGCCCGCAACCCGGCGTCCGTAGCATCCTCCGCCCCTGCACCTGCGCTCCCCTGTATCTCCTGGCCATCCTCCACGGTGTGCTCTGCTTTCGTTAACCGGCCTTCGAATCGCCGGCCTGTGGGAAGGGTTGCCTGGTCGCCGCCACCGCGTGCTCGGCCCTGCCGTCGGCTCACATTCGAGTTTTGTGCGCCTGCTCCTCTTCCGCCTCTTTTGCCTCCTCTGGGTCCTCGTGGGGGACGTGGTGTATGTCCAGACGTGTGTGATGTCGTAGCGTCGGCGGGTTGTTGAGCCTGCGGTTGCGCGTCGGTGGATGAGGGTGTTGGTGCCGAAGTCGGTGCCTGTGCTGGGGTTGTGTGTCGATTGGACGAACCACGACCGCCCCGGCCTCTGCCTCGTCTAGAAGGTCTGGGCCGCGAGGAGTTCCCGTCCGCGGGGGGTGCTGGAGGTAGCGACATGGTCTCCCGGGTCCCTGAGAGTGGGTTGAAAGTTTCGAGGGGTGGGAGGACGAGCATCCACTAGGAGTAGCGATAAAGCGGGCGATCGCGATAAGAGCGAGAGGGGAAAAGAAGGACAACCGCCACTCCTGGTCAAACGAAAAGAATGGGCTTTGAGATGGGGGGTTTGCGCGGGGGGCAAGAGAGAAGAAAGAAGCGTGCGGAAGAAAGTAGATAATGTTCGTTCCTGGAGCTCGAAGCTGGATCGGGTGGCGGCGGGTTTGCCTCCGAGAGGGAATGGATGGATACAACAGGAACGGGACTAATATTACTACTACCAGTCTAAGTAACTACCAGGTTCAGGTTTATGAAGACCTGCTCCGATAAGACAAGTCAAATGTCAGGCTCGGAATCTCAGGCGCTGTCATTATGAGTCATGGTGGACAGGGCTTGTCTAGTGCTGCGCCGTCGAGTCATTTATATCGCAAATTACTCATAGCGGGACCCTCGAGGGAGGGAAATTGTGAAACTCCATGTACACATCTGAGTAAATCTTGAATCTTCAGATAACAACCATCAATAATACTCGCTATGCACCATGAAACAAAGGACCAAGAAAAAAAAAAAAAAAAAAAAGGCATCCTCCCTATCCTACGATTGATCAGAAGAAAAGCACGACCTCGCCCCGCTCGTTCTGCTTCACCCGCAATGTCCGCCACAACTCCTTCTCGTCGTCGATTCTCCGTTCCCGATCCGCACGACTGTCGCCCTGGTCGCGTCCACGGTCGCCGTCATACTCGTCCGTGAAGTCGCGATGGAACCGCTTCAAGACCTTGTTCATCGAGAATCCCCGCGTGCTGTCCGGGCCCTTGGTTACCAGGGACATGAAGTGGGCGGCCATCTCTCGCTGCAAGCCATCCGGGACGGTGCTTTGCTGGTAAACCACCACCTCGCGGCCGTCGTCGCCCTGGCGAGACTCGGAATACTCAACCTGCTTGAGGCGACGCGAGGGCCGATCCCCGTCGGTTTGAGAGCTACTCTTACGCTTGCTCTTGCTAGCATCGGATGACGTGCTCTGCCCGTTCGAGGCGGTGCGGACCTTGGGCAGTTTCTTGGACCGGCCATCTTCATGACGCCCAGCCTTTGCCGAGGGTTCGCGGCTGTTCACACTGCTTCCGGAGACGGAAGACCCACCGAACATGGATGAGACGAGACGTTCGGCACGGCTCTTCATGGAGATACCCAGGCCGGCGTCCCCATTGCCCTCCTTCTCATCGCGCCGGGTGCGCTTGATGGGCGACGAAGGATCCTGATAGCGCCGACGAGGGTGGTCCTCGCGCCCTTCATCGTCGACAGACGGCGAGCGGAGCATCCGGTTCAATCCCCCCGTCAACCCAGAGTGGTTCAGCATGGGAGTGCCCGGGTGGTTCACGACGCTAGACGGCGCTTCCATCATCGGCGTATCGGCGTCCTCCATGTCATGGTCCTCGGTGCGACGCTTGCGCTTCTTTTCGCTGGTGGTGGCGCTGGCCTTGGCCTCGCGCGAGCGATCCTTCTTCTTCTTCGGCGCAGGTGTCATGAATTCCACCGAGGCATTGGCGACCTTGCCCGACTCCTTGATGGGACCAGTTCCGTAGGAGAAGCCGTTTTCCTCGTATGCAACATCATAGGCTTTGCTTTCCTCATCGGCATCAGTATCGACGCGCGCCAGCGAGTCACTTGGCTCGAAAACGGAACGAGCGTTGGCCACCATCTTCATCTGCTCCTTGGACCCGCCAAGAGAGACTTTCGACGCGTTGGGGGTATTCTCCGCGACCATGTAATCGAATACGTTGACCGGCTTGTTGCCATCGGCGGCGGGGGCACCCGAGGTCTTGCCAGCGCCGGCCAGAGGGGGGGATGGAGCCGGCGGCGGGTTATCGGTATCGTTCGCATCTTCCACGTAGGGAGCACGGTGACCATGGGGGTTCTGCTTCTGGTTCTGCTTGGGATTGTTTTGTTGTTTCCGTTGGTTCTTCACAGGCTTCTCCTTGTAGAGCGCGCCCTGGTACTTCTGCGCCTCGGACATGCATGACTAAAACAAGGCAAGTCAGTCCCCAACTCATAACAGATTAGGATGTTCGATCGACAAATCAAAACGAGGAGCGACGGGCCTTGAGTGCCACACCAGCTAAACCGCCAAAGACCCAATCGCGAAAAGAGCAGACACATTATTCGGGGTAGAGAGATAAAGCGAACAAAGAAGGATGAAATCGTACCGTGTGCGATCTGTATTCAGTGCCCCAGAAGTGCACCATGCAGTCGATACAGGTGAAAGTAGCGCCGCGACATTGGTTGCGATGGGGATCGAGCTTCTTCTTGGTGAGGATATCACCGCAGGCCTAGAGACAAAGAGAGAGGCAGCAAGTCAGCAATCCATCCCACTCCGCGAGCAAGTAGAGTTCCGCGCTGGAACCCACTTGTGATGTGACAACCGAGACACAGACAACTCACCTCGCAGGAGAAAGAAACCATGTTGATTGACCGGGCGATGTAATGCGCGTACGAGTGGATAAGTGGCTGCGCGACTTGAGACTGCCGCGGGAATGGTGTAATCGAACTGGATCGAGATAGAAAATCGAGAAGGGAAGAAAAGAAGACAATCCGGGCTGGCACTAGTCCTTTTGGACCCGCAATGAACCTGTCGGGGAATAAGCCGACCAAGCGATCTGGATTCCTGGCGACTGGCGACAAATGGATGGATCCCTGCGCGCGACGACGACCAGTCCAGGAAGTGAGACACGAGACGAGGCTCTCCGGGTGTTGTTGTTGTTGTCGGCGCAACAACAAATACGAGGGGTTGTAGGACAGCAGGAGCAGATTAAGAATAAGCAACTGGGCGAGATAAATAAACCACCGCCAGATCCCAGGAACGAAGCACGGCGCCTACGGAATTCTTCCTTTTTTGCTTTTGCTTGTTCTTTTCGGCGCGACAAAAAAAAAAAAAAAAAAAAAAAAAAAGCCAAAACTCAACTCTGGATCGCGTTTGTCCCTTTTGGGACTAATTGAAAACCTCGGACCACAGACTGATACCTGATACCTCAGGCATTCAAGATGTTCCCCGCAGGCCGCAAGACTAACCGACCATCCAGGTCGAAGCAACATGAACACGCCTTCATGCCAGATCCACCGACGATGTTTTAAAATGGGCTCCAATCGGACCTCCTGTCCATCCCATCAGGAACTGTATCTACGCACTTTCCAATTGTCCCCTTTACGCCATCATGCTGGCCTGAACACCCGGCCCAGCGACGAACCTGGCGGTCAACTAGACCTGGGAACCCATGCAATTGCTGGTATGATGACCCGTTGATCAGAGGCCAAGAGGGAACAGAACAGCGCCTGCGCATCCAGACACAGCACAGACTCGTCAGGAGACTCGATTCCGTGCAGCAAGAAGGGCTCATCAACCAGTTACCAACGAGCTTCACCCGCCCCTCCGGTTAGTGTAGCGCTGGCGTGGAAGGGCGATACGATCCCACGGATGATAAGAAGCTCTGTACGGCGTAGCTGATTAGACTTTCGGTTCGAGCCAGCCTTGGTCTGGTATCCCGGGATCCTTGGAGCCTGGAGGTTGTTCATGGACCTCGTTCGCCAGTAGGGTTCTGTTTTGGTGGTAGCCCGCGCGTATCGAATCCCCGGGGGTTTTTAGCGTTTACCATCTAAACGCTGGGTTTCAGCCGTGTCTCTTGCGACTCGAGGCTATCGCTATGTAGACAGATGGCTGAACTGCTGCGATTTGTATACGCTGAGAAGACCGTCGGTCGGTTGTTTAGGTGGCGGATGCGACAATTAATGCTTTCCTTGTTATCGGATCCCAACTCACCCCCCAGACTTGGTCAGCCGCGTCAGTCAGATGCGTCGCTACAGTCATGCGCGCAGTGGTGCATATCTTCGCAACTTTACCTACCACACCTATCATCATCTGCGCATCGCTTGCTGAGTCTCCTGGCGGGGGGGGGGGGCTTCTTTTACATCTGTGCGACTGCAAAAATCCTGTTACCCTGACGTAGGGATTACTGCGCGGAGGGACAGATCCTCCCCCGAGATGTCCGTGTGCTTACAGGAACAGGATGGTTCACATGCAAAATACGACTTGACTTCCGTATGATGTATGCGGAACTTCAATGAGTGTGACTGTAGTGGAGTATACGCTAATGTAATGATCCCGGTCCAAAGCACTCAGCGATCCTGCGCTGGTGGAATATAGAAGATAAGTGATGGGTATAAGATACCGAATCTGCAACGCAACCAAGTGCACGGGCAGAACGCAAAGTTTCTGGGTCCTGTTCATCCCGTGTCGTCCTACATCGTCGGATCAGTACCGTCTCCATGCATGCGGTATGGAGCAAGGGAAATACCAACACTTCCTAGGATATCTCGGCCGGAAATGTCGCGTCTTCGGCATCATCGGCCTCGTCTCGAGTGGCGGCCTGAGCCTTATCTTTCTTATCCGTCCCAGTCTCCTGGTCGTCTTCTTCATCCCCGGCACAACCGCAGTCGTAGAAGTCCCCGATATTGTTACAGTCAAAAAGCGGTTTTTCAAGCATGGTATTGACCTCGTTGTGGATGAAGCAGCCCCATCCCGCGGCGATGTTGCGCGACGAAACCTGCGGCGGGTATTTCTTCAGATGGCCTTGGAAATGGGATGCGCATTCTCCGCTGAGTGACCAGTTAGCTCCAGCGACGAGTATAACGGAAGGCAGCAAGAAGGCTATTTACCATGGGTAGAGGCGCGCGAAAAGGTAGATGAATGATCGAAGCGTTTCCTGCTGCTCCTCCGTGGGATCTTCGGGATACCGCGCAAGCATGGTGTGGAAGTACTTCCACGTCGCACGACCCAATTCCGCCCTGCGATGTTCCCCCTTCGGTCAGTAGAGTTGCGGACGAGGGGTGGAAGTGTAGCATACTTGGCAGTTGCGTTCCCCAGTCGGGGCATCACAACCTCTCCCTTGGTGAGGTCATCTTTCGACAGCACAGCCGGCGCAGACTTGTCGATGTGACCCGGGGCACGGATCGCGGGGCTAGGAGGCCCGTCGGGCTTGATGAAGAAGACGAATATCAGAAATATAGAGATGGCAAGGCTGATGAGGATGCGCCGAGTAATCTGGCGGTTTGCCATGGTGGGTACAAGTGGTGGGTTTCAGGGATATCGCAATTCGCAAATCAATAGAAGCCGTCAATGGCGGGCCAGATCGCCAAGTGGCCCGTCGAGGAAATGCTTGGTTTAGGTTTCCAAGATTCGCGGGCAGATCTAACGAGAGACAGAACGAAGGAGAGACACGGGTAGAGACCTGAAACAACAAATGAGATAGATACAGTGAAGCAGCTCAAAATGGGCCAAAAGGAGAGAAGTGGGAGTTGCCAGCAATAATGAGCGGCTTGTTAGATGATTGGCAGCAGGCGATACTCCGTAGTTTAGTGAACCTTGCATGATGGCATGAGCCGTTGTTCAGTAATTCCGCCCGGATCCACGTGGGGCCGTCTGGTTATCCAGCGCCACTATGCTGCTGAGTCATTGTGTCAGCTGGTCACTTGGTTACGCAGGACCACGGTTTCTATCAGATTCAGCAGCATTGATTGGTATGTGTTGAAGAATCAATGCCATGAATGGCTGAGTGTGAGTGTAATCCAAATCTGGAGCTCGTACTAAGTACCGGGGCCTTGCTACAGCCAATAACTACCTGATCAGCTTTTGTAATCTGGTGAATATGCGACATGGCTGTAGTATCTTGATTGACAGTCTAATATCATAATCACATCACCAAGCAGCAGCATCAAGCCAGAGCGCCAGCTAGCATGAATTATTGTGTCGATACAGGTACAGTGCAACATCATCGGATCATACAGCCCATCCAAAGGAAGGGTGATTTTGACCACCAGCTAGTTTCTAAATCTAGGTCACATGCATAGATCCTTCGCCCATAGATACATGAGCGCATCCAGTCGAAGACAGCCAAAGGAAAGTCAATTCAAAACACCATCGGGGAATCAGAAATCAGTGTAAAAGGTAGTGCCAGACTCAGTAACGCCCAGAAAGTCAAATATCATCACAAGGGGGAACGGAGCAAGCCCCACGGGGGGAACAGAAAAGGGTTGCGAAGCGGGAAGCAGACGATCGCTGAAGCATGGTCGATATGAATACATAACTCGAGTCAATGCCATATGCGCAATTAAGAGGCCCTAGAAACATTATCACCTCGGGACCATCGGAGGATAAACATGCGGGAACAAGCTATGAAGACAAGGAAAGGTAAACAAGGGGGAGCATGGAAAGGTTGACACAAAGCGTGTAATCGAAGCGGCTTCTGCAGAGGCTGCTAGAAGAAATCTTGCCAAAGAATATTACAGATCGGCAGGCTTTGGGGACATTTTATCGGTAAAGACGCCCAGGGGGGTCAAATGTTAGTCATGAATTCGTGGGCTTGTTAAGTCGAGAACAACCGAAGATCCGTCAGTGTTATAGAAGCGGCCCAAAGCAGCCGACGGTACAAGTTCGTATAGCATGCGCTGAGGGGCCTTGTGGCGGATCTGTCCTGTAACTTCCATGGCAAAGGGTGGCTCACTGCTCATTTGCAAGGACTTCCTCCGTCACAAAAGAGAGGATATGCTCAAAATAGCCCGGTTCAGCAACGCTATCGTTGTGAGCGCCATTGGGAAGCGTACGCCAAATCTTGCGGTCAGATTTGGAGATGGCGAAGAGCTGGGTCATGTTGGACGGACTATTCACGCGTTGATGGCATGTCAGTAAAGCGCTCACACTGATTTATTGCAGATGGTTCGGGAAGAAACTCACGGGACTATCTCATCCTTCAATCCACTGAGGAAAAGGATGGGCACTTTTGTAATTTTGGGTATAATGTCTTCGCTAGTCCAGTACTGGTGGCAAAAGCGGGCAAGATACCGCGCAGGAGGGAAGACCCTGAGAAAGTCAGCTCTGTGTCGCACCTCTCCTAGATTGATAGCTTGGATGACTATCCGGAGGGGTTTGGAACATACGATGGAATCAACTTGCGAATACTCAAGAACGTGTTTTCGAGGATCAAACCTGCAACCGCGCCATTGTCTTGGTTATTGGCGACCAAATTGATGGATACTGCTCCTCCAAGACTTTGTCCATACACAATGATCTTGCTATCCCTGGTTTCGGCTCGTTGTCGGATATAGTCCAGCCCTGTCTGCGCGTCGCGTTTCAGACCGGTCTCATCCGGCGTCCCCGTAGACAGACCATAACCACGATATTCTAGCATCAATACATTGCAACCCAGCATGTCCTGCAGAACTTTTGCGATGGGAATTCTATGGCCAATGTTGCCTGCGTTCCCATGGAACATCAACACGGTAATATCCCGGCCTGGGAGTTTGCGTGAAGGGCGGATAAAAAAGGCATGTAATGATTCGCCGTCAGGAGTAGGAATCTGGAGGTCCTCGAAGTCGGTGATGCCGAATTGTTGTGGCTTGGGTACATTTGTGCGTGCGTCCACGGGAACGTTGCGGGGGTAGATCAGCTCGCTGCATAAGGGGTCAGCTCGTGGGCATCGGCTATAGACATGCGTCTCCACCAGAGGCAACGAGAGGGTAGCACAAACTTTTGCTTGAAATATAAGAGACCGCTGGCGACAACAGCCAATCCCGAGGACGCCAGAACAGGCAATCGTAGAAACTGGACGGCGCTGTTGGCCATGCTAGCGACACTCCAAGACGGTGGGGGCGGCGACTCCGACATGGCTGTAGAACAATAATGGTTACCTGGGCAGTATAGTTGGCGCAGGTGATCGACTTGGCGGAGATAGGTCCGAAGAGGTGGCTCGGAGAAACCAATCTGGGCAGCTGGGGTCAGGGGGGAGGTGAAAGGCTAGGTGATGCAGTTCGCAATCCGGAGAGATACCCCTTCAGCGGGAGATAATGTATCGGTTTGTTTCATCGGGTGGTCTGGCTGGGGGGAAGGGAAAGGGAACCGCCCAGTAGGAGAGTTGCGGTCGCTCACCGCCCGGCGGAATCAGCTCCAGCTGCCAACGTAACGCGTTCGCCTGCCTTGAGAGCTCCGTCAGAGCTCATAACCACCCGACCTGTTGAGCAGCCAACGAGTTTTCTTCGCACTCTTCATACTATACCACAAACCCAGCCTTTTTTCCTTCCATCACTTGCTTCATTTAACGCAGTCTTTCTCCTACCTCCCATTCTCTCATCAGACACCATGGTCGGTCACGGTATGACGGGGATGCTCGGCGAGGGTGAGTCGAAGTTCCATGCGGCACAGCAATGATGCATCAGGGTAGGAGGCAAAGGCTGATGGGCTATTGCAGATGGTATCCATGTCGATATGAATCACCTGAAGAGCGGAGAGGTGAAGTATGTGCCCACAACCAACCCCAGAAACTCAAGCATACGATGGCTAACTCATCTGTACAGCCTAGGAACTTCTATGTGAGTGCAATCGTCTTCGATTGCCATGGATCTCATGAGTTGACGGGAAATAGCATGGCCATCAACTTTAAGGATGGTGTTATATTGGGTGCCGACAGCCGAACAACAACCGGAGCATACATCGCCAACCGAGTCACCGACAAATTGACGCAAGTGCACGACACAATCTGGTGCTGCCGATCGGGATCAGCTGCGGACACCCAAGCCGTGGCGGATATCGTATCCTATCATCTCAACATGTATTCGATTGTCAACAACGAGGCGCCCAGTACCCAGGTCGCGGCAGCACTGTTCCAGGAGCTGTGCTACGAGAACAAAGATATGTTGAGGTAGGCAACTCTTCCCCATATCCGGGATCGCAAACCATCGCTGACCATCGGGCCACAGTGCTGGTATCATCATTGCGGGATACGACCCCAAGCACGGAGGTCAAGTGTACTCGATACCTCTGGGTGGATCCCTCCACAAGCAACCATACTCCATCGGCGGATCCGGATCAACCTATATCTATGGCTACTGCGATAACCACTGGAAGGAAGGCATGACGGAGGAAGAAGGTGTCGAATTCGTCCGAGGAGCTCTGCAGGAGGCAATCAAATGGGATGGCAGCTCGGGAGGTGTGATCCGAATGGTGGTGTTGACGGCGAAGGGAGCGCAGCGGCACCTCTACCTGCCGGACACGGCCTACTCCGGACCGGGCATTACCAATTAACGAATGTATCTATACGGGACGATGACTTATTGTTGTTAGCTGCTATTTGATCTATGGATTTCGGTTCCATCCGAATAGGTGTTTCGTTTTTGTCTCGCATACCAAGAACCAAGAAGCTCCTGGGCTCAATTGATCCATCCATGCGCACCATCATCTTCACTTCACCAAGAGGGACATGGGCCTATATGTGGGGGACTACCGATAGATTGCCATACGCCTAAGCCTCTGACTAGACACATATCCTGGACTATCATAGAATGCCTGGGCATCTAGTACCTATATATCAACCTACTAGTTACTGGTTACTGCTCTGTAAGCAGTAGCGGTAATCACGCGTTCCTTGTCTTTCATGGGACGATAATAGTTAGGACGGGGCTGTGGAGGAGTCTAGGCTATTATCTCCACCACTGAGTGTCTACTCCGTAGATAGGTTTAATTAATTATTAGGGAGAGCAATCCGGTCCTGCCATGGTCAGTGATGGGCTGCCATCGCCTTGAGTCCAGCTGGAGCCGCCACCAATCAACCGGCGCGCCTGGACACCTGGGCGGCGGATGAGCCGCCATTCGCCCATCGCACCCCCAGGCGGAGGATGATCCTGAATGCGACCATCGGGTTTGGTCTGGGACCAAGAAGTGAGTCGTGGTGAAAGTGGTGATGATAATGAGGACAATGAGGATACATTGGCCATTCTATTGCAGAATGACTGTTCGGTATTACTATGAGGGAGATTTTCAGCATCCACGGGACCGACTTCTCACCTCCTTGGTATCGCCGCAAGGAACCTTCATCTGTAAGGATCGCGCTCCCGAGCTACTACGTAAATCGTAAGTACATAGCAGCAGTAGACCGAACCCCGGCGCCCCTCCAGATGATGGATCATCTTCCGGTATCATATCACCGCCAGGTCGCATTCCTCCGTCTCACATAAGTACATATAGGTAAGTCAGTCCATATCAGGGTCAGGGCGGACGTCGCTGGTTTGCTCCATTGGGATCGTGTTGAGCCAGAACAATCCATTGATCATTACTCCGTATCTACAGTGTAGATCCATAGTTAGACGGGAGACTCGGGTGAGGTGAGTGAGTCGTCGAGCCTTCCCGGTGTGGAACCCCCCCCAACCTTGCCGGGACGGACGAGTTTCTTGTTCCCTTCCTGCATCATCATCATCCACCGGTCTCCGCCACCCTATCCATCCAGTCCATTCGCTCCCTCCCTCCCTTATCCTCCGTTATTAGTACTATCCCATTCTATCCCCGTTGTTATCTCCTCTTCTTTCTCCCCCCTCTCCCCCAGATTATCCCTCGCTGATTCATCGCAATGGACCATCCCATTGCCAGCTATCGCCTGTGATTCCCTTCCCGCTTCAGGCTTGGGTCGGGCTCACCACTTCCTCTCCCTCCCCAGTGCTCTGACCCTCACGCCGCGATCTTCCAGATCCAGGCTTCTCCCCCCCCCCCCTCCCCAAATCCCCGGGGCATTGACTGAAGTTAATTAATACTCCTGTACTTCCTCCCTGTCTTTCTTTTGCTCTGCCCTTGCTTTTGAATGAATCCTTTCGTGTTCGGGGCCTCCAATGACCCCTCTCCCTTCTCTAGCCTACTTCCGTTGCTGACCTTCGGCCGCCGGCCCTGTGGCTTCTCCAGAATCGACCGCGCCTTACCTCCTCAAACCCATCGGTTCTGATATGGGATCGGTCCTCGTCAATCATCCGCGATCGGAGTACATGGATACCTCCTACACAATGCTGGGGGGCGCCATCACTTCTTCGGAATCCGTCTATCGATCCTCGTCTCATCACCAGGCCTCTCACCACCCGTCGTCACACCTGGAGACCGGCAGCTCTAGGTCGGCCTCGTCCAATACCACCCCCACCTCGTCCACAGCCCCGCCATCAACATCCGCCGCCGGCTCTGCTCGCCTACCCTCCCACCCAACCCATGATGTACCGGCTTATATCAACCGGCCCTCTCACTCCAGTTCTCAACCCTCCACGCGGGCGTCTTCAGCCACTCCGGGATCAGCCTACACCCACCCTCACCCTCCATCAGCCTCAATGACCTCGACCACCACCTCCAGCCATCCATCGCGCCCGGACTCTCTTTCTCATCCCGCAACACACCCGTCTCACCCCACCAGCGGTGGCCACCATGCAACCGCGGCGGTACCTACCTCGGTGCCGCACCCGGGCAGCCAGTCATCACCAACATCGCCCCAGCTGAGACCAACTTTTCAGTCCCTGCGATCGCTGGGGGGATCCGAGGCGAACTCGCCGAGTCGGATCAAGGTCCGGGATCTGTCACACATCCAAAGCTTTGCTAGTGAAGAGTTCTTAGCGCAGAAGGATCGGGCGCCGGGGCAGTGGACACAAGAGCGCCAGTACGAGATTAGCTCCATGCCGGTCACGGACATAATCGAGATGGTTGCTGGGCTCCTGATGAAGATCACGACCACCAACGATGCGCATCATGAATCCGTCCATCGTCACATCCCTCCGCCCGACGGCACAACCAGTCTCAGCCCACAAGCAACAAGTGTTCTTGCATTCCATGGCAAAAACATCCCGAGCATTAGTATACTCAGCTATTTGACTAGGATACACAAGTATTGTCCTACCACCTATGAAGTCTTCCTCAGTCTGCTGGTATACTTTGACCGTATGGCTGAGCTGGTCAATAAGGGTCAACTCGAGCGATTGCGGCGTCGCTGGGACCGTCCGGCTGGTGGCGATGGTACTAGATCCTCATCGTCTGAGCAATTGACAACCCAATCGATGCACGCCTCGCCCATGGTCACCCCACCTTCTTCAGCTGTGATAGCTGCGCAAGACCCGTCAACACCGTCCTCGGTATCACCCTCTCTGAATCCGCAAGAAGACGAAGATCAGCTTTCCCATTTTTTCGTTGTCGATAGTTTCAATATTCACCGGCTAGTCATCGCGGGCGTGACTTGTGCCAGTAAATTCTTCTCTGACGTCTTCTATACTAATTCTCGCTATGCAAAGGTAATTGGCCCTCTCACTATCTTGGTTCCCTTTTTCTCTCGGCATATGGCTAAACAGTATTGGTTTCTACGCAGGTTGGGGGACTCCCACTGGTTGAACTCAATCATCTTGAACTTCAATTCTTGCTGTTGAACGACTTTCGCCTGTCGATTCCTGTCGAAGAGCTCGAGGCATATGGAACCATGCTTGTGGAGTTTTACGCTAGAGAGATTGTTGCCCAGCAGCAACAGCAACTTTCCCAACCTGCGATTCCGCGTTCAATAAACCCTTCCACGGCGCCCGATTCCCAAACAGAAGGGATGTACATGCGCACTCGCGAGAAGCATCGGTCTGATCATCCCGAAATTCAGCAAACACCTACACCGCCCTAGCCAGTGTGCGCCTTCAACCACAGCGTGATGGGCGATTTACAGCTTCTCGCGTATGCGATCCGCCTTTTCTATCCGAGGTAGACTACGAGCTTTGAGATCCACGCCCGGGTGTACGTATCCATTACTGAATATCTCTCCTTGTGGGTATCGCATACCCTATTTGGTACATATCTTCACTAGTCCTGTCTTTTTCTCTCATGTTCCGGTCCTGTTTCCTGATAGACGTCGACGGTCGGCACTCTAACTCATGGTTGAATCTTCTTGAAGCTTTCTCGGCTCTTATTCTTCCTATTCTTTCAAGTCTGCCTCTGTGTACACAATTTCTGTCTCTGCATATTGTTCATTTCTCACCATTGGCTGGCGTTTCGGGGTTTCTTTCGGTCTGTCCTGTCCTCCATTAAACTGACTACTACTGTACGGGAAGAACGGTTGCGAGTTTTGTCCACTCCGGGTTTTGGATCACGCTATGGAATTATCTTTGCGACTACTAGTTACCTTACCAATCCGCGTTACCAGCGTTCACGCTACCTGACTATTGTCTTTGTTTGCGTATCCGCGGTCGCCCCCTGCCCTCTGGCCCGGTGTGTATTGCCTCCACCAAGTACTACCCTAGTTAGTACCCAGTAATGAAGCATCGAGTAGCGAACGCGTTCAAACGAACGCCACTGTACTACCGGCCTTGGATTGGATAGATACTATGCTCGGTATCCAGGAACTGCCCCATGCATCCCGAGCAAAGCCTGGCGAATAGGATGGGCTAACAACCGCCTGCTGTGATGTTAAGATACGTCATGCACCGAAAGACCTCCCCTCCCGTGTCAGGTCGAACGCAACTGAACCGGTCATGGATTTGCTCGCTAAGGATACTAATATACTAGCACTTTGTAAGCGTACATTCGTGTACTTTGTAGGGGTCTATAGTAGACACTACCTTTACTTGTTTGAATGGACGTGGCGATGTCCTATGTCCTCGGTTACATCATAGCGTGCGCTGATCAAGACATCAATCATATCACATCACATCACCATGATCCTCACTGGCTAGCCACCTCGTTTTCGTTTCGTTTCGTTTCCCACCGCACAATATTAATGTTAATGTCAATGCTACGTACTTCACTAAAAGTACGAGTATACACAGTATGACTACAGAGTACACTGCTGAAGCGTGTAGAGAGTATCTTCAAGTAGGTAGCTCTTCTAGTGGGTGGGTGGTAGTTATGTGTATACTGGATACTGTATACTGCCAGTGGATACTGGATACTGTGTACTAAATAAACACTGTAAGTAGGTAAGTATAGTAAGTAAGGTAGCACACAGCTGCAACCCTCACCCCACCCCAGCCCCCGGATATTAGTATCTACCCCTTCCATGCAACGCGTCAACCCCACAATCGATCGATCAATCATTCATTCAATCAATCGATCATACCCCAGATCAAGTTTTTTGTTTCCCTCTATTACTCCATACTATGGAGTACTTCCCCGATCGAACCTCGCGATTTCAAAATCCGAAGCAAGACCAAGACCAAACACGTGGCTTTCGAGATTCAGTTTCGGTCGGGTACATCAAACCAAGCAAGGCAAATGGGTTGGGCCCGGCATGTCTTCTCAGCAATATTGCATAGTACATAGTAGTTAAGAGTAAGTAGTGTTCTGGGTTGGTTCTATTACTGCGATTTGGTCTTTGGTCTCTGGTCTGGTCTTTGGGCCGGAAACGGGCCGAGCCTATCTACAATGAACGGGGGAATTTTGGGCCAGGGGAATTAATTGAATGGGAACAGGAAAACAGGAGCGTATTATTTTGATCAGGCGGTTATAATGGTAGAGTAGAAATATTCATTGTGTTTTCTGGTTGCGTGTAAGGCATAGTCATCAGTTAGTCGATCATCTTTGCTTGTCTTGAGAAGTTGTGCTGTTTGTGTCAACAGATTCATTGTTATTGTTGAGCCGAAACAATGTCCTTAGGCCACGCAGGTCTTAGGGGCTAGTTGTCCTGATATAAATAGCCCTTGTGTTCACTAACTGCAGATCAAATAAAGGGTTAGTAACAAATACTTAACACGCACGACATTGTCAAGCATATATCTGTTTCATGCAAGCTTGGATAATATGTCAATATCTTATATTTATTGATGCCGTTTCTTCGGTCAAGTCTGTTCCCGACTCTGTCTCGGTTGTTTCTGCGGGATTGCACTTTGCTGTAGGATGTCTTGAAGGGGCAGAGGCAGATATCAGGAACTTAAATGATTGTGGGGGTAAACTCCACGTAGGCAGAGACTGGTACACTCTCGCGGGACTGGCACCTCACTGTCGCTGCTCCTGCTACAGCAACAGTGACTTTGACTTCAACTTCCAACTCAAGTCCCATTACCAGCGGCCTTGACGACGTTCCTATTCTCCGACACGAGTATCTCCCGGAAATACGGTCTTGTGCACCGAGTTTTACTCACAATCAGGGAATTCTTCCATGCCTCGTTGGTCACCCTCGACACCCGCATGCTGTTCATATGCAACCGGCTGGCTGACCGGTGTAATGCTTCTCAATACACAATAGATATCCGAGTGGCAGGTGCAACAGGGTCGCCTTGCTGGCCAGGCTGCTGCGGATCTGTGGAACAAGCTGAAGGGGTAGATGGGTGGTTGGATTGTTAGCTGGGTAGCAATTATGCCGCGCTATACGCATCTGCTAGTCCCCTAGAGCTTTTCCCCCTCTTTACCTTCTTGTTAGTATATATGATCCGTTGAATCAATACCCTTGGGAATACTATCTCTTCTCCACCGCCTATATTTTCCTTCCTGTGATATCTTGTTGTCGTAATCAAGACTATCAAGAGGAGGGTAAGAGCCTTCCACGCCTATATGAGCCGGGCATCTCTTATGGGAAAAAGAAAGCTCGTAGAGGCCATAGCAGAGGCTATAGTCTCGAACCTTATTGCCCAACTCAGTCCCGAAGGATGGATCCATAGTTCAAACATGGCAGACGTTGCCAAGCTCTGCCGCGCCAGCCAATCAGAAGGCTCCCTCCGCGTGCACTGATCAGCTGCTCGTTCTCAATCTTCTATTCTGTCTATCTTCATCCTTTCTTCTCCCATCGCCAATCTCCCTTTCACCTACATTTATCGGTCTCCAGGCATGCAGCAAATCTCAGCAGAAACAGACTTATCTTCTCCTACTAATGGTAGTACTGAATATCAATATCAGAGCAATCCTTTTTGAAGTGCTCCCGCCACAAACCTATCGCTCCGGCGTTAGTATCTTGCCCATACCCATGGAAGAACGCAATGGGACAATGAGATAGACGTACTCCAAGTCCCTCTGCTACTGACCCCCGAACCGAACGACAACAAAGCGAGCGATGACTCCCCCATGACGATGACCCTAGGCGATCATGAATCGAGCGATGAGGTTGGTGGGTATAGGGAGGCATCATCATCGGCGGCCTATCCATAATTGCCTAGGGTCACCATTTCTCAGGCTTGTCATCCGGGGGCGTCGTCGGTCGGTTCGTTGTCAGTCGGTTCATTGTCAGTCGGTTCGTCGTCAGTCGTCGTCGGTCGTCCGTCATCGCTGGGGTCGTCATCTCGGGGGGGGGCGTCGTCGGGGGAGTCGAAGTAGCAGCAGTGGGGACGGCAGGTTGCTGGCACTCCAGGCGAGGAACTACGACTTACTTTCCGCGTACGGGGGTGCGCCATTACCCCTGTTCATAGGGAACCCTCTTCTGGAATCCCCTTGATTCTGTTAGTCAGTGGAGCTTAGAAAGGCTGGTGCTCTCACCTCTTGTCCGGTGCAAATGTGCCACCAGTATCACAACAGGATATACGCACAGCCCGATCTGTTACCTGGTAAACAGAACCTGGTTGGACATCCCAACCAGGGCCAATGGGGGAAACGAACGGACGACATGAGAGTCAGGGCTACAAGACGAGTGTGGGCAAACGAGTGTGGAGGAGCAAATGAAATGAGTGACAGAGAACAGAAAGACTCACAACCGGAATCCTCCCCGCTCTCGAACCTGCTCCCGGAGCCGATTCCAAACCATAAACACTGTTGCAGGTCCCCACGCGGGCCTCCTGGCGGCGATCCGGGCCAGTCGGTTCCACGCGCAGTCCTGGCGGTTACATGGCCTCGAGGCGTCGTGACTGAAAGTAAGCATCACATAGGAGTCGGAACCCCAATATGTTGCATACTTCTCCATCTCTCCGTCCTCGTCGGGCTCCGTTAGAGGCGTGACACTCCATCCCTGAAGGTGGCCCATGGCCGCAATCGGGGCGGGGTACACGTGCTCTTGCCGTACAATCCAGCGGGAAACAGGAATGACGGTATTCTCGCCGAAACGAACAACCTTCACCGACTTGTCCTTACGACCCGCACTGGTCGGAGCCAGAGCGGACTTTGCAAGGACCTCGTCGATGCGCTTGATCGCCCTTTGAGCACGCGTCATGTGTGTAGCTGGTGGCGACGGCTTGGAGGGAATGGCGGCGAGCTTCGACCGGTGTCCCTCGAGGGACTCGTTCGGACTCTGCGACCTGGGCAAAGCCCAAGGTCGAGATCGGGCCTGTCGAGCTGCTCTTCTTTCCTCCAGGCGGGAAAGGGAGCCTTTTAGCGAGCGCACTGCCCCAGTGGGAGCTGGGGCAGGTAAAACAATGGAACGAGGGGCAGGGGGTCTCACACAACGAACAGGAAGATGCGAACACTTTCGCATTTCCTCAAAGGAGCGGACGCCAGCTCGTTGAGACGAGACAGGCAAAAACGAGCGGTAAGAAGGAACCAGAGGGTTCCGGCGGAAGACGAAGCGAGCAGTCGGGGGGCAAGGGAACGAAAGGAAAGCGGGCTGCGTCGTAAACCGAGGAACCAAAGGAGCCTTCTTGTAAGGTAACCCAGGAGTATAGAGGTGAGACATCTAATATTCCTGGACAAAAGCGGATAAAAAGTTGTGTGGGGGAGGGCGGAGTGAAGAGAACAGGGACAAGGCAGCTGGAGCAAAAGCTAGAAGCTAAGCAAAACACGGATGGGCTTGACGAACGCAGAGCGTGAAGAATCACGATACTAGCATCAAACAACCAACCATGCGGTGTTGGGGAGAAGAAGAGGAAGAAGAGGAAGAAGAGGGAGAAGAGGGGAGGGGGGCTTTTTATATAGACTAGGGGTGTTGGTACGGAAAGAGCACTCTTGCGGCAACCACCCTCGGGAATGGCTTGAATCAGCAACAGCGTTCTGTGATCGCGGCTGTTGACACGGCAAGAAAGACTTGACGACAGTGAGCGTCAAGATCAGACGGGTCGGGGCCAGGAAAGACCAAAGAGCATCAGATGGTTACCATGCAACCGACTTCCCTCACGAGGAAGGAACAAGAGAGTAGAGGTAGCTGTCTATAACAATCCCCCTCTTGGGAACAATCGTAGATTCACAGTTGCTGAAGGGGTATACCTTGACGATATGGTCTCCACATATTAGCCCTCCATGATCACGACGACAGAAGCTTCTATGGTATCGTAGTATAGCAGCTGGGACACTATCAAGGTCTGTCATATCGAGCCAAGCTCCTTCCATTGCGAATGCCCGTCGATCCCGCTGCAAGGTAATGCGCAACTGCCGAGGACGCTTGGATGGCAGTCACATCCCTCGATTAAAATGGTATGGATGTAGAAACTAGAACTAAAGAGGGATCTGCCCGGGTACTGTATACTAGTGGTTGATGCGGCCAGCGCAATTACTAGTAGTTGCTTACAGCGCGCAGGCCTAACCCGATGTCAGTGCCGTATCCGGTTAAGTATCTAGAAGTCCGTAAGTCGTTCCTTCACACTTAGACTTCAAGCCAGATCATATGAATGAATTCACCAAGACACTATTCTTCCTGCTAATTGAGATCGGTCTTGTATCCGCGCTCCGGCCCGGGGCTCCCTACGTCTCCTATCAGTGGCCAATCAATTGGGCCAACATATTACCTTCACGTAGATAAAGATAGATAGATAAAGTACTAGTAGTCAGAACTGGATCGATTCCCGAGGCACACTACTAGTACTGAGCTAGCAAAGCTGGCTAGCACTAGCCTTACCCCGGAATCCCATTCCAGCGATAGTGACATCCCCCCGATGTCCCTTGGTTCGTCCCTTGGTTCCATCCAATATCCATCAATCATCTGACCCAGAAACAGACACTACAATTTACCCTTTTTCCGCCAAGAGAAGTACCTCGGGTTAGAGCGAGGGGGACGAACGACGGCCGCTGCCACGTGAGGGTCGCGCACCGCCACAGGTGACGTGACGTCTCCGCGGCGGGGTGGCTGAGGGAGGAACTTCTCCTCTCCTCGATTATTCGTCTCCTGCGACCACCCCAGTCGATCAATTGTTTGCTTTGGCATCGACGTCACCTCGTCTGCCTTTCCCTCCCTGCACAGCCCCTGACCTCTCCTGTGTCGAACGCGATTTAACCACGGCAGCTGGGATCGATTCCTTTCCTTTTCATCCCTAGTGATCGAATTCCCCGCCAACGGACCTCCGAGCAAACAGGCGGTTCATTCCCGATTCCCGATTCCCCCCCCCCCCCCCCCGCCTCCTCTCCCTACGCGATCGATCGATTTGGCCGTCGTATGTACATGCCCATCGTATTCAGCCCGGGATTTTATCATATCAAGCGTGTTTGTCGTGCGTCTGGTCACCGGGTTAGACCAGACCGCCATCCCCACGCCCCGCGCGATCTAGGCCGAGGGTGAGGACGGACGGACGGACGGACAGACAGACAATACTGTACTTATTCGGAAGGGATCACGATGCGGGACGGTGGACTTGGGAAGCTGCATAAAAGGATGAGGAGGTTTGGCGATACAGTAGGTCGAAAGGACCCCCCACTCCTCTGACTATCCTATCCTATCCGATCCGATCCGGCTTGCCTGCTCTGCGTGCATGCGTGGATTTGTTGGCGCAGCCAAGGGGCTAAATCAGACGTAGTTGAACCCGGATGATGCGTATTTAAGTTGTAAGTTCGATTCCCCCGGACTGTCTTGGGTTCGGAGATGGGTCTAACTCTGGAGTTGGCAGACTACGATGTTCGATGTATGTTTCCCGATCGCGAAGATATTGATCGCCCTTTATGATGGATTGGCCGTGACGTCTGACATTGGGTCTAGTAACAAGAGGGGATATGCAGTCACTGAAGAATGACTGGCTAACAGATAATGTTCGTGCGATGCAATCACGCACCTCGCGACACACTCAGGAAGGAAGACTGGCTAACAAAAGCCTCCCATCGTATAGGTCATCTCCTTCTGGGAAGAGTAAGTCACCCCTGCCGATGGGGGTGACCCCGACTCACAAGTCACAATGGCAGATACCTCGAGCGCGAATTTCTCGCGCAGTACAAGTCATCCAACATCGTCCTCCTCCGACCCAGCATGTCCTTCATGATCCTCCAAACCCCGAACCCGCTCTCCCTGCGCGAAGCCCTGCCCGACTTCTCCCGCACAACGCACGTCTTCCTCCCTATAAACGACTGTCGCAATGTAACCGAAGCAGAAGGCGGCACGCACTGGTCCCTGCTATTGATATCGATCGTCGACGGGATAGCGTTCCACTATGATTCGCTGCCCCCGGGAAACTACTATGAGGCGCGGACCGTGACAATGAAATTCGGGTCGCTGCTGAACCGTCCGATCCGCTACGTCCACTTGGAAGACTCCCCCGTTCAGGAGAACGGTAGCGACTGCGGAGTGTTCGTATGTCTGAGCATGCGTCACCTGCTGCTGAAGAGGCTGCTGACCGCCAACGCCAACGAGAAGGTCAGCATGAGTCTGGGTGGAAGGAAGGTCGATGCTCGGTCTGGGCGGAAGGAAATCGCTAAGACCATCGAAGGATTCCGGAAGGAAGGCGAAAGACGCAGATCGTACGTTACATTGTCCTCCCTCATCATCAGCCCATAGCCCATCCATCCCCCACCCCAGCCCCAGGACCAGCCAATACTGACAATGTGAATGCAGAGCCAGCCTAAGTCCCCTCGGCCACAAATCCACAAGTCCCCCCCGAATCGAATAATGTCTTTACTACCCACATACAAGGCCAGTCCACTCAGCCGGCCGCCTACAAGAATTCCTTATTGTATATTGGAGTTAATACCCGGTCTTGGATAATGCAATGCATACACACCTACCCTACCCCACGGGAAACCCTACCGAGACCAAACCCCCATTACCGTCGTCTCGGGCTTCCTTCTAGCTACATCATTTCCTTTTTACCCAATGTGTCCATGTCCATCCATGGTCATCATTCTTACCACTGCGTCTGTTCTTGTCGCTGCTGTTGTTGTTTTGTAACATCGGGGAGCATTCTGTGCCTCTTTCTTCCATGACATTGTCTGAAGTCCATACCATATCATACCATACGGCTTAATGAGATACGCCGAGCACTGACCGAACTGTATTGAGTTCTGCGTTGCGTTGCGTTACGTTGTATTGTCTTCGCATTCTAAATCATCCATCGGCATCGTCATCGTCATCGTCCGCCTTTACCTTCTGCTTTCCGTCCTTCTAAAGACCCTGCCTGCTATCATGGTTTGTGATTTGTGATTGCCTCCCTGCTCAAACTAATGCCCGTCTATACTTATGTAAGTTGTCCTGTCCTGTCCTATCCTTCTTTGCTAGGACTTTTGTCGGATATAGGAAGAAGCCTTTCTTTCTTCTAGTAGTAATATATCAGTAATAAGAATTCCACTCAAAACGCACTTACGTGTTTACTATTTTATATGCATGCATACAAACACCACCAGATCCCACTAGTAAGAAGCGCACCACAACAGACATTTATCAACTAAGTAATCAATCCATTCACTTTAATTTAATCAAGGGGTATCTAAAAGTACATATCAAGGTAGGAAGTAAGTAGTAAGTAGTCAGTCGCTCTCTCCTGGGACGCGACGCGAGGCAGCGCAGCACAGGAAACCTTCGAAAAAGGGGACACATCAACATCAAACTCCTTCCTCTGTGGCGTGTGCAAGCAAGCATGCATGCATAGTAGATACCTAGTCCATAGATAGATATTCCGATTCCGCCCAGTCATCCAGAATATTGAGATTGACCTCAATATCATGCCATATCATATCATATCAAGTCACAAGGACAAGCCGCAACCTGGTATTTCGCCAACACTGTATCCCACTAACCCGCTGAACGTAAAACAAGAGAGAAAAAAAGAGAAGAAAAGAAAAGAAAAAGGAAACAGAATAGGTCAAGGAAAGGTGAGATTCGACGGATGAGGCGCGCACATCGGAGAGACATAATGTTATGTCAACGTACGATGGCGACAAATGGTTGTTGAATGGTGAAAAGATAGAGAATGAAGCGTATCAGAGATTCCAGGTCTATGACGCTGGTGGTGGAGATTGCTCGGGAAAATGAGTGTCAAGGATGGAAAAGAAACGGAACGCGTTGTTCATCCAGCTTAGTTCGAAAGCTTCGCAAAGTGTTTGTTCCAGATCCATCCAACTTGGTGTGTAGGGTCATCCTGGTTCTTGGCCAGCCAGAGCTCCCCTTTCTCGGCGATGACATCAAAGATTTCCCCGGCCACGTATGTCAGGTAAGGATAGCCAGCCTCACGTCGGGCGCGGTCGATATTGAATTCGTAGATGCTCGCAGCGAGGAATAATACTGACGGCTCTTTGGGGGGGGCATTATCAGCACGTGGGTTGTTGTTGTCTTGGGGGTTGTCCGACATGGGCATCGCGGAGGAGAAAAAGCTCGAGTATCGGCCGGGGGAAGCTGGGGGCTCTTCCTCGGCTTTTGTATCGTCGCTGGAGGGTCCGATTACGTCAACTAGGAACGGAGAATCGAGGCTCAACCTAGGTAGGCTCGGGAAGGACTCGGTGTTGGGGTTAGATGCCGCTATGGAGCCAGATGAAGCATTGGTGATCTGTTGCAACATTTGGCTTCTCGGTATTTCAGTCGTCTCGTGCATAGCACGACCGGAAAAGGTTGAATCGGCCCTGTGGCGCCCATGCGATACCTGGGATTGAGTATCGAAGCTGGGTGAGTGGAAGGAATGGATGCCGCTGCCGAAATCCTGGGACACCTTAGGTGAGTCTTCCATGGTCGACCCTACGCGGGTGCTGACGCTGTTGACTGTAGAGGGTCGCCGAGGGGAGCTGATGGTGGCCCCAGTAGAGGGCGTGTTGAAGTTGACAAGGTTAACGGTGTCGGCAAGCAATGAACCATTGCAGATACCGAGAGACAAAACTTGCGCCTCGGAGCAGTTGAAGTTGGAGGACCAGTCCTCTACAATCTTCTGGATGTCGTCTGGGAACGACTCGAACAGAGACCCAAGCTTGTTCTGCATCTGCCGGAACCAAGTGGTCTGAATGTTAACGAAGTTTTTCAGACACGCCTCCATCAACTTGGCAGTCAGAGCATAGAGCTTGGGAAGTTCGTCCTTGAGGGTATCATTGAGCGCCATGAATTGTTCGCCCTGCTCAGTTGTCTTCTTATCCGGTTTATCGCCTCGGTCCTTTATGCTTCGAAAGCGAGCATAATCCATAAGACGCTTGTCGCGCTTTCTCATGACCCTCTGAGGTCCATCGTGCAGTTTGAGCAACGTGACCATTGGGTCAATGACACTCTTTCGAACCACCGTAAGCTGAAATCGTAAAGACAACCGGTTAGCGACACTAGAATCCATGGAAGGTAACGAATCATGGAAATCCGACTTACATGTTCGGGCAACGTCACCGTCATTATATCCCGGACGGAGGCACTGAGTTCATGCCATTTACCCTCGAGGTCGACGTAGTTTGATTGAGACACGTCAACAAACCCTTCAATCGCCGTCACGAATTCATTGAACCCGTCCATCGAAGCCTGGACCTCGCGTGTGTACATCTCGGCGTCGCGCATCACCAGTTGCAACTGGAAGAAGTTATCACCAAACTTTTGGGCCAATGTGTCGTATTCCTTGTCTTCGAACATATCGGAAAGTCCCACTTGCTGCTTCAACTTCTCGGTTCGTCGGCCAAAAGCTTTGGACAACCCCGTCCTCACGTCCGACTCTTTCCGTTTTCGACTGACCACTTGGCCCACCAGGTCGGCCCGTTTCTTCATCTCGTTGATGCGGACTGAGATACTCGTAACCTCTTCCAGGGCATGTTGGAGAGCCGTATGGTCGGGATGGTCGCTTGGGGTTGAGTCGAGCAGTTCGCTCAGCAAGAGAGGGTACTTCAAGATTCGTTGCACAGGCTTTACCAGGAGAGAATCCAAATCCCAGGCAGTAGTCAGGTCGGACGCCCAGTCTCGGCACTCCTTGAGCCAAATGGCAACCTTCGGGTTTCGCTGCAGTGTCTGAAGCTTCTTGTTAGCAGCGTCGTGGTTCTTCAGGTAATCGGCGTATATCTTCTCCATATAGCTCATTTGGTTGAGGAAGGCCTGGCCAATGAAGGTCAGGTTGTCTTTGTCCTGATCCGACAGGCCTGTCGTGCTCGAATTTTCCGACTCAGTCCTGGATGCAGGGTGGCGCGCACTGCGTTTACTACTCCACCGTTGAGATTTTGGCATCACATAAACGCTCTTTGCAGCATTCTTGAGTGCATCCTGAAACGCCATGGAAAACTGTACGACCTGGTCTGAATTTGCGAACAAAATCTTGACATCCTCCGCCGAAAGGTCCAGGCATGAGCTTGAGGTTCCTTTGTAGATATCGTCGACGACTTTCATGTCTCTTCCAAAGGTGTATTCCGTGTCAACAAGCTCCTTGATCACATGTCGCCGCTTCTTCAATCGACGTTGCTCTGGTGAAGGGGACTGGGCCTTGAGGCGAGGTTGCTCTAAGGTTGAAGGAGCCAGTGAAGTAGAAGATGAGCCAAGCGTCTGGGGAGAGGGTGTAGGCTCAAGCCTGCGAAGAGATGAATCTTCGCTACTTCCGGTGCTCTGGACGGGATCGAGCGGTGCAAATATGCCAGATATGATGGTACTGAAACGTTGCTCAGCAGCGTGCACGGTTGGAGGCAGCTGTCGCGGCTGTCGTACGGCGTCATTCTCTGTCGGCGTAGCTTCAGCTACCGGTTCTGCTTCATGGGATGGCAGGGGAGGTAGTTGCTTTTCACGGGAGTCGGTCTCTTGTGGCAGGTGTAATTTGATGGCCAACCCTAAGCCACGTTCATCGCCCTCGTCTGAGCACGAAGACTGCAGATTCGGTGTGGCTAACCGCGGTGTTGGAGCGCCACCGTGTGTTATATAGGCATCGCCATTTCGATCTTGCAAAACTGACCCATCTTCGGCAGCAACCTGCATCCAGTCCATAATAGATGGAGAAGCATGTTCCCAGTCATCGCGCAGGACTAGGCTTGCCGTTTGTCCAGGCCGATCCGAAGCAGAGAGATCGCCAATACGAGATACGACAACGGGATCGTCAGTCAAGCTGTCTGGCCTTCCATCTGCCATTCTATCCTCTGGGGATGCGCGAAGTGCAGGTAAAGGAAGGTCATGGCCTCGGCCATTAGCCAGTTCCTGAAGATAAAGCTGACCAACTCGTTTTGAATCCCAGCCGCCTAATCTTGCCAAGCTGGACGCGTTGGAAAATGCAAAGAGGTTTGCTTGAGACGTCGCCTCGCGTCTCGACTCGGGTGTGATATCGTTGTTATGTGAGAGAGAGGTCGGAAGCGGGTGGTCACTCATGGAAGGGGTACTCGAAGACGCAGAGCAAGATTGCGTCGCAGCTTCGCTGTCCTCCGTACACTGTTGTAGCTGAGAAAAGTCATCCCCGCTGTTCTCGCACTGCTCGTCTGCGGAGTGCTGGTTGCGAAGGGAAGACGACCAAGAGCTCATACTCCATCGGTTGGATCTCACCCCGTTAGTCGCTCCGTGTCGTACATAAACGTCGCATGACTCTGGGTTGTCGCTGCTGTCTACATGCTCATCAAAGCCAAAGCCGTTTTTCAGCATGATCGGTAGGGATTCCCTGTCATCATTTTCCGAGAAGCTACAATCCTGCTCATCGCATGATGAGCTGCTCGGACTGGACTCCCGGACATTCATAATCTGACTCAACAGAGCCCTGTGCGAGCTTTGTATTTTCTGTCGTGATAATTCGACTTGTGGCTCTATGTCAAACGCAGTGACATGGGTTTCGTTAGAACCAGTGGTAACGGCAGACTCGGGAGGCGCAGGGGAATTGGACTCGAATCCTAGCTCCCTTTCAACTATACCCGGGTGTCCGAGAGTTGGGGAATCCATCGTCATCAATTGTGCGGTGGACATCCGTTTGGAGTTCTCCTGCGTATGCACATCTGTATTGACATGGAGCTGAGGTAAGGCTTGCAGGTCTTCCGTGTCTTGTGTGTGTTGCGGTTCCTCATCGAAGTCGGCTACTTCCTCAATGACGGTTGCGTTATCCTCGATCTGGGAGTCCGGTTCAACTTCTCGCTCGGCTTGTTGTGGTGCTTCTGGTGTAGAATCCTGGGAGTGTTCACGATTGCCTTCCTGTGCCTCAACTTGACGTCGGAGCTCAGCTGCCTTCTCTTCCTTCCTCTCATTCTCTTGGACTGTGCGATTAAAAGCCTGCTGGATTCTTTCTCGCCGAGTCGCAAAGTCAACATGGCCTAGCTCCGGTAACCTTCGCTCACGTGGCCTGGGGTTCCTCGAATCTCGATCGCGGTTGATCTGATTCTGGAAATTCGATACCGTTTCAACCACTTTGGACCGGGACGTGAATGTGGAAGTCTGCGACACGGGCTGGCGCGGTCGGGAGCTGCGCAAGGCGGGCGACTTTTTGGGAGGGGGAGAGGCTATGTAAGCTTCTAAGAGCGCATTCCTTTCTGGAGGCTGATGACGGGACCGGCCATGAGAGACTTCCCGCTTTGCGCGTGGTGACGAGGAGGCCGCAACTTGGGATTGATCATCCTTAGTCATGTCACGCGGAGATTTGGGCGATGGTTTGGGAAGGCGGCTGGTGCCCTTCGGCGGCAGATGGATTTGCACGGCAGCACGGTTTCCGGAACTTGTGCCAGACCTTGAGGGGGGAGGAGAATCGTCCGAAACGGAAGGTGAATTGAGGCGGTGGGACGAAATCGGAATGCGTGATTTGGTATGTGGGTTGTCTGGGCATGTTTGGGAATTGGGCTGCAAGGGGGCCGGGACCGCCATGTGGGAAACGGAAGGGTGCGCTGTCTCTTCGACCGACCAGTTTCCAGCAAAATCGCTCCTCGTTCTCCGATGGGTATTGGCGCTGGATTCAGTACTCACGGCCTCGAGAAACGGTGTGCGTCCCAGATACCACGCAGTAGGCGTGAGGGGGGTCAAACCAGCTGAAGGATCAAGATGATCTAGGAACGCTGTGTTTGGGCTGGGGATGATCCCATCTGAACCTCGACGTCGCAAGTTCGCCGAATTTCCATATCCAGGGCTCGTGTCCAGTTTAAGGCTTGCTCCGAAAAGAGATCGTCGAGGAATCGATTCTGGCCAGTCTGGAGTATTCAAAGAATTGCCGTCGAAATCAGTCGTCCTCAGCTGCGGTGAGACAAGCTCTGGCGGAGAGTCGGAGCCGAATGCACTCGCAGGACGCCAGTGGTAAGTTTCTTGTTTCGTCGAAGTGCTGGGTGGTTCTCGTTGGCGAGGCAGAGCTCGAGGTTGGTGTGCTGCAGTAGGGCTAGTCGGGCTAGCAGCCCTCGAAGTCACCCGCGATCTGACAGTAGAAGTGGATGGAACCGGGAGCACTTGGTCGGCGTTATTGTTGAATTTGTTGATAAGGTCTTTGAATGATGTCTGCCCCGATCGTGCTGTCAACGCCCGCGCTGATGACCCCCAGGTAGATTCGTGCCCAACGCCTTTGTATGATGAGTCGGATGCCGAACGGTGCGGGCCAAGGTTTGCAGTTGACAAGTCTATCGAATGTATCGGTACCGATGATACACGTTGGAGATGTTTGGGGTGTTGTTTCTCTGCGGGAACCTCCTCGTTGACCTCCACCATGGAACGACCATTCGAATCGACACCACTCTCGTCTCCGGCCGCCAGGGTGGGCAAATGTGGTCGATAATAGTCGTCTGGGTCGGGCGAAGATCGACCGTAACTGTCGTGAGGGAGTTCCGGGGTTATGCTTGTAGGTGCAGGGAAGGGTTGCAGACTTGTGAGACCCGGCTGAGTAGGATACGTTTTACCCGACAGCGAAGGGACAGGAGTGGAGGACAGCGCTAGAGGGTCTTCGCGGGAGCCATTCGAAAGGGCGTCATAGAAGTAATCGTCGGTGTTGGGGGAGGATAGGCGCTGGAAATGACGAGGACTGCCGGCGAAGATGCCAGAAACGTGCTCGACATCACTCTCGGACATCTTGCATTCTTCAGGCAGAGAATCAGCGGGATAGTTCTTCGTCTTTTTTGCATTTGAGAAACATCAAACGGGGGGGATGGCAAATAACGGAAATAAAAATAAATAAATAAATACCCAGCAGATTGGTTGGTTGTGATTGTTCCAGTTCAAGGGTGCTAATCTTGCGATGCGTTGTCCACAGCTGGTAGGTCACAGATGCTATTGCAGGTTGTCCGGCCAGAACTACAAGGCAATCGTCACCGGGTAGTACCACCCGGGCACGGCGTCATATTTGGGATAAAATGAGACCACCAAGCCCACGGGACGATCCTGGACCTGTATCCTGAGGACCGGAGGATTTGTCCCACTGCGAAGCTCTCCGAAATGAACAAACGGGTCTGAAGCCGATAGGGACGAAGGTCCGGGGGGGAGGGGGGTTAGGGAGGTTGGGTTGACAACGGGGATGACAAGCAGTTCGGGGAGAAGGAAAGGAAAGTGAACGGCGATGGATAATAACAGCCAAAGTCAGACGGGCGCGGGACAAATCGTTTGCACGGCGTCTAACAGAAACAGGGGGATGAGGGGGAGGGGGAAGAAAGGAAGAAGTGTCCGTCACAGGCGGGCCGGGAGGGGTTTGGTGAGGTCAAAGTGACAGACAGTGTAATAATGAGAGGAAGTGAATGAGAGGAAGGGAAGAGGGAGAACGAGAGAACCGGGATGATGAACAGTGAACAGGTAAGGTCGGCAGTAAATCATACCCATCAAATAGTAGTACGTAGTAATGAATGAATCCTGGATGACAAGCCCCGAATCGGCCTGGTGGTCCTGTCGATTGAGAAGGGCTGCAGGTGGGCCAACAACCAGCAGCCAGCCCTGTTTGAGGGTGTGTCCGTGTTTCTACTTATTTTTATTCTGGTATGGAGGTGGTCATGACTCCGGTATTAATTACTTTGCTCAAGACTAGCCGACTAGGAGACTAGGTACCTGCTACGCTGCTAGTCTACGACGATTTGGGTTTGGGTGTGGGTGCGGAGAAGGTGGATTAGGGGCCGGCGAACAATTAAGAGGAAGAGAGAGGGGGGGTAGAAAAAAGAGGGGAGCCAGAAGAAGCTGGAGCCACCCAAACCACCTGGCATCAGGTACATCCTGTGTACGTGCTCCGTACTCCGTACTCCATGCTATAATAATGGTAGACTGTTACTAAAGGGGAAGTGAATGAATGGCATGCTAATTAAGGGAGCCAGAAAACTACAAAAGTAAAAAAAAAAAAAAAAAAAAAAAAAAAAAAAAAAAGGTTGTATGTAGGTAGGGCCTCGATCCCCGATGCCAATGCTTACCTACTTACCTCCCTAAGTAGGGACTATTACTTCTACCTACTACTACTCTACAATACAACTGCATATTAACTTATCCCGCCTGAAAAAATATGGTCCCAAAGCCAAGAGTGATCTCGAGGGAGGCACTGTCTGAAAGAAAAACCTGTCATGTAAGGTAATGTCAGTACCTGAAACTTTTGGCCTTGTGATGATAGCATATTTTTTTTGTTATGGAGCACAAAGCACTAAGGTAGGTAGTCGACGGTCTAGGTCTTTCAGACCTACAGTAGTAGATCTGGGCAGCCGGGTCTAAGGCGTAGGGTGTGATGAGGCAGGAGAAGGCTCTTGTTCGGATAGAGCCCGAGGACGGAGTTTCTAGGCAAGTATATACCTACGGAGGAGAAGTTGGTTCGCGCAGACGATGCCTTTGTTGGTGAAGCCCAGCCTCGTCATCCTATTTTCTCTTGCCACTTCCCCCCTCCTGGGCATGGAATCAACGAGAAAGTGGAAAAAACAAACGAGCGAGCTGGGTGATCTATCTAGATCATCTTTCATTGCCGATCGATCCCACTCAGTTAGCGGCCGGCTCTCCCGCACTCTGCAGTGACTGACTGAGCCAGGAAGGAGGAAGGTACTATGGGGCAGAGACCTATCCACTGCAAACCCATTCTAGCGCCTGTCAATTGTACGGTCGACATGCGAAAGAAAATTCCTTCGCGGCTTGCTAACGCGAAGAAGCCGAAGCAGAAAAGAAAGAAAGAAAGAAAAAATGCGCGGGTTGTTCGTTGCCCTTTTGGTTGTTCCATGGAACTTGATTCCATGCGCCAGTCTTTGGACGATTTACCTTTCCAGGTCCGTGGTCCTCGGCCATGTCGAGGAGACAAGGAATCGAACAACGCTCCCTCTGTCGTCAAGATTTCCCTCTTTCCTCCCTTCGTTTGCTGCTGCTGCTTTCTCCCGTTCATACACCGAAGGTCTGATGGTAGGTTGTACGCGATTCCTAGGTAGTAATCATCCAACGAACCCAGTACCTGTAATACGTATTGGTCGTGTAACACACGTTGTTTACATACCTGATACAGTAAGGTAATCCCGCATCGAGTCCCCATATAGGGCCGCATCATATCGGAGCTTGCTGAAGCCTGGCTAAGACATTAAGTGCATGGCCGTCATGTGCGTCCTGATCAGCTGGAACAGCCTTGAGTAGATGTATGCGCGATGCTTCAAAACGTTATTTCTCTCCCTACAATCTCTGCGTTTGCCCGGGAGTCTGCCTTGCCGAGTATCACGATCAGAAGCTGCCCAAGACCAACCATCCTTTGTCCTTTCGGGAGAATCCGATAGCAGCAGTCCTACCGATGCCACTACGGAATCTGACTCCTCTCATTGAGCTACGGGACAGATAAAGTCGAGTACATATCTCTCATGATCGTCCGTTCTTGTTTTGCCTTCCTCCGACTGCGCCGTTGCGCTCTTCCACCTGCCTTTCTCGTCTGCTCGACAGTAGTATTGTAGGAGCAAGGGAGAGAGAGGAAGGGGTCATGTTGCCCGCGGCCCTGTCGGTGTGTCGTAGACCAGTCGAAATAACTGCGCAAGTCAGTGCAACTGCCGAGTTAGTATACTACTAAGCTGTAGGTGAAGTAGTACACGGTACGGAGTACATGCAAAGCACCTATTGTGCTACCTACCTAAGGTGGTCGTGGTTATTGGTTAGCAACGGCCAGATTCCAACGGACCTACTTAGGTACTTAGTTAGTTAGTACTCGGTTCAAGGTAGTCAGGCAGCCTGTCCAAGCGGGCGAATCTACGGCAGATAAGCGTGTTATTAATCTATCAGCGCGCAAATCAGCGCAACTGATAGGTTTAGTGCAGCATGAAGGGATTTCCAGATCTGATATGCGTACTCCGTACAGAGTCCTCCGTACGACAGTCCCAATCCCCGACATGCTGTCGGGCTAAGCAATTGCGCCCATTGGGCCTGCTACACAAGACATGTTAAGCCACCGGATGCCTGGGTCTGATTCATATATATAATCAACTTTATTGCTTTTGCTATCGTTGGCGGTATGCGTCTGTCAATATTTAATTGCGTTTGCAAATCATCGCCCGCAAGAATCCACGGTTAGCCCTGACGTGCCTGGTTGACCCCACTGCTGCCCAGTATTTGGGAGTGGTCATGGAAGCGTCTAGTCTTGTTTGGAGCGGTCCACGGATATATACTTTTGAAGTATGGGGTCCCTCGCGGTCGTGTTGCAATCTAACTGGACGGGCAACCTCAGACAGGCACCCGAGGTCATTTTTTAGAGAGATGTCTATCCATCTCTATCTACTTATTTCCTTGACCGTGGACGGATGGGGTGCATATGATCCATACAGACGGAAGCCGCCGCGATGCAGCATTGAGTTGTGGTGGTGTTAGTATGCGGTCACACCGCTGATTCAACATTGGTTGTTTAATTGGCATCCTTACTGTGCGGATATAAAGCATCAGCCATCTGCATGCTTCAATTATAATCGGCAGTTTCATGCAGCGACATTTTTGACGCCCTGCTCATTCCCCTCCCCTGCCCTCCGGGGCGTTTGAGAGCGTTGGGGTTTGGGAGCAGGTACACACGATGCAGCAGCCAGGAGGCGGTCGACAGAAGCCTGCATTGCATGCCTCCCTTCCCCATCCCCAGGGGCTGCACGGTACTCACTTAGGCACTTAGCCCGGCTGACACGGTGGGGACGCAGTCGCAGTCCTTTGCGATTGAGCGACCTCCCCGGGAGTCGGGAATGCTGCCACTGTGCTAGGGCCTAGCGGCGACCTTTCTAGACCACCGTCGTTCCAGGGATCTGGCTCAGCTCCCCATCCTTGTCCGTGCGAGGCCGCAAGCACCGTGGCTGCGATGGTAATAATAAGAAAAATAATAATAATAATAATAGTAATAATATTATTGCCAGTCCATAACCTCATTATGATTTCTATTATTATCCGACAGTCTCGTCCGGAACAAAAGATCGACAGGTCATTCTGCTGATTGGGCAACTTTCCTCTTCCAGCCCCCAGCCACAGTCACATCCGCATCCGGACCCGAGTTCCAGGATTACTGCACGCTGTCGTTTTTGTTCTCGTCCTGTTGGTGCATGGAAGAAGAAGGTTCACAGGAGAAGGGTTAAAAAATCGATGAAGAATACAAAAATGAAAAAAAAATGAAAAAAAATATATATATATACACAAAGAACAATGTTAGAACAAGAGAAGCTGAGATCACAGGATTATTCGACCTATGCACTGTGGGCATTGTGATGCCCCCCCAGGTCATCCATCTCCCAGGATGAACCTGGCATATTTACCCACCCAATCCTTGCCACTGAAGGGTCATCTTCTTGGCCGCAATATACAACTTCAATGAACTTAAACCAATATTGACCGCTCAAGGAGGCACTCCGGCGGCCCGCCGGATGTCGCTTTCTTGCATCCGCATCCTTTGACAGACAGATATGCCAGAGTTTCTTCTGCCGTCTGCAATGTACTACTATCAATTTTACGGTTGGGTAGACAACACGGCCAGGCACACGTCACCTTGTCTTCAGCAGTACTTACTCCGTAATCTGTAAATCTTGGGTATTCCATTCATGCAGATTGGGATCATGCAAAAATCTCTTCCTTGTTCAAAGTACGGCGTAGAACTGCCCAGCGAAGTATCGGTAACGATCGGCGGTCGCTTACGCTACATTGAAGACTTTTTCCCCTCGAAAAGGCGAGAATTACCGATGCGATGCTGTAGACTGGCCCGTTGAGATGTCTGGTAGTCCATACGGAGCGAGAGACAGCATGGTTCTTTACACTCTGGTTCTCTGGGTTGACGGGTTAAGGCCGAAATTAACGAGCCACGAACCGAAGACCCTGATCGTTGCCACCTCTTTGGACCGGATCTGCGTTCCTGATCGACTGCTGGTAGTTTCAAGAGGAGAGAGCATCGCTCTGAAAGGGCGCCGACTCAATGAGGCTCCCCTGAGTCGTCAGTCGACAAATGTAATCGACAGGAGCTGCGCCTCAGAAGCCAAAATATAGAGTTCGGCGTGAGACACCTTCAAACGGCCCTTTCAAGCAGGTTGGCGTTGAGTATTGCCCTATCGAGCATCCAGCAGTTCCCTCCTCTTCTTCCGAGGAATGTGTTCGGTCGGGCTGGACTCCGTAATACATAATAAAAATAATTCTAACTTCGATTATTGACCGTTAGTGTTGTGCAGTCGGGAAATGCGTCGGCGAGTGGAGAATTGTTTCACTTCAAAACACCATGCCCCCCCATGCCCCATGGCCTTCCATCGCTTCGACAACTAGCGTCCTCCCCGATTGTCAAGGAGTGGAAACAAGTTCATGCTGGATGGACAGGGTCCTCCTGGCCGAAAGGCATTTGCCTGTGGCCCGGTGCATTGTGCAAGACAAGACAAGACCCATAACGTCATGACAAGAACATGATCTTTGCACGGCCAGTCCAGAACGCGAAAGGGGAAGCCGACGAAGGCCTGAGGCCGTGGTCCCGTGATCTCCGAGGGCCGCGTTACGCGCTTCCCCTTTCGGGTCATATCAACACAACGCCGCGGACCAACTTGGCATCTATCTGCATCTGCCATCAATCCGGAGTCATGGACGCTGGAACGATGTAAGCGTCAGGCGACCATCAATGTGAGGCGCACCGTCCCCTGAAGTCACCCATCTCGCCTTTGTTTGAGACGCCTAGCTCTCCTCGATGGGAAAGAAGAGGAAGAGACCCGTCAAGGGTGATCGTGCACAGGACAACTCGTCCCAGACAGATGTCACTACAGCACCCACTTGTTTCAGGAACCAGAGCGGCCTCTCCCCTGATCATCCTGCAGAGCACTCTCATCCGGTCATATCCTTATACTATCCCCAGGTTGTGACACTGCGGCAATACCTTTTGCGGCAGATATCGACGTCCTCCAGGTCTCGTCGTCGAAGAATTGCGTCAGTACGTGATGAATATCCTGACAAGGTGGCCAGTGACGATCGCTCGGAGACCCAACTTCGAGGACTTGCCAATTTACTCGACTCAACCCTAGTGGGGATATTGAAGGAGTCGCCTCCCACGTGCAATCAGGAACGACGACAGGAATTTGTCGCATTCACACAGTCACAGTCTAGGTCTGGACTCACCAGCACAGACACTGGGCCACCATGTGCGCAAGCAGAGGTAAGACCTGTCGACTTTACTACCAAGCTTCCTCCTCGACTATGGGGTTGTCGGTTCAGAGGTCTGATGTGCTCTCCCACCTATTACCATCGGTGTTTGATTTGGGACGGTATCTGGGTTTCGTCACAGCACCTTATCTGTCCTGGTAACCGCTAACGGTATAGTGTAGATAGTGGATTTTGTTGTGTCGTCTCTCTTCAAACGCTACGGCTTCTCCCGTCAGAATCAAAGTCATTTGTTGATCCGGGGCTTTACATGTGCGAGTGAGGGAGACAAGAATGGCGCACTTGCATGCAGCATTCCAGGCCTTGTGGCACGATTTCCAAATGACAATGTCCAGAGACTTAAGCAAGCGCCTTGGACAGAGGTCCTTGGCTTGCTGGGAAGCAACGGAGAAGAGACGATGTTGAGACTCTTGCTTGACTGTGGAGTATTCATGGCCGTGGACCAGCAGAAAGGTATCTACTTTCAACTCAGTGGTAAGCTCTTTTTCCCTGCAGAAGTAGTAGTAATATGCGCGCTGAGACCTCGTTAAAGGGCTCCCCCTATCGGCGCTTTATCCCATATCCAGTGATCTATTGCCCAAGAACACAGCTCCCCCTGTAAGGAATGAGTCTGCCTTGGCTTCTGGCGTTAGAGAAAAAGCCGCGATTGGCCATAAGAAAGCTTCAAAGCCACCGACTCCCATTATCTTCTTCCGTCGACGCATTCTCTACGCATCCCCGGTGTTTGATTCTACAGGGAGAGTGCAGTTTGGGTTGAACAATCATGTCCTGAGCCGTTTCCCTTCATCTGGCTGTTTAACCCAAACTATACACGTTCTGAAATACGTTTTCCCCAGACAGTTTGGCCTACGTAATGTTTTCACACGTATGGCAAGAGGTCCAGACATCCAAGCATTCAAAGACTTTTCATCGCGCGAGGAAGAAATTTCCAAACTGCAGAGGCAAATGCGACACCGGCCAGGTGCCGATGCAGGCGAGGAATCTGCATGGGTCGAGATACCGAAAAGGCTCCGTAATGCTGTAGAGCTGGCCCGGCAGTTGCAGAATCGACACAAGCGCTGCTCATATGCATCTTTGGTGAATTATTATTGTCCTTCTGAGGTATGCTCCGAACACCATTCAATTAGGACTCGGGACTGATGTTCGCCTCTAGCGTATTGGCCCGTGGTTACTTGGCCCTCATAGTTCTCAGCTTGAACCGCTGGACGGTGAACCAGAGCCTTCAGCGCCAGAGTCATTAATCACACAACCACGACTCTCTGGGCAGCAGGCTTCTTTGTCGCAACCAAGTTATGACGCCTCAGCACCATCAGACGCCTGTCTTCAGGTTGGTAGATCGGTGATCCGAGGGCCAAAGGCCAGCTTGACAGACTACGCAACCCCAGCCTCATCTGTATCTGCGTTCTGTCGCGCTGCATTGAAGAGCCTGATCCCACCTCAATTCTACGGGACCGGTCAACATAGGATTCGTCATCAAGATATTGTCTTAAAGCATGTCGACCGGTTTGTGCGTATGCGGCGGTTTGAGAACCTGAGTCTTCACGAGGTGTGCAAGGGCATAAAGGTTGGTCCAGCTGTCCTTATTTCTCGTATGGATTATGATTTAACAGAGGTGATATCCTGTTCGCAGATTACGTGCATCCCCTGGCTCGAGCCTCCTGCTGGTCCTAACTACAGCCCCTCACAACACAAGCTTTCATGGACTGACTCGCAGAAGCGCATGGAACTGCTCCATGAATTTATCTACTACGTGTTTGATTCAATTCTGATTCCTCTCATCCGTGCAAACTTCTATGTCACTGAGACTCAGTCCCATCGGAACTGCCTATTCTACTTCCGTCATGATGTCTGGCGTAAGTTGACGGCAAACCCAATGGCTGAACTCAAGGCTTCGGTTTTCGAGGAAATCAAGCCAGATATAGCCCGGGATGTGTTGGGGAAGAGGCGATTGGGATATGGGTTCTTACGGCTTCTACCCAAAACGACAGGCATCCGTCCCCTGTTGAACCTGAAGCGTAGAGTATCGACGCCAGGTCAGCCCCGGGGAGCCAGCGTGAATTCGACTCTGGCTCCTATCCACAGCATGCTGAGCTATGAGAAGACGCGAGCACCAGCTAAGCTGGGTGCATGCATTTCCTCGATGGGAGAAATCCACTCTCGACTGAAGGGCTTCAAAGAACTCCTGACAACGAAGCAGGAAACCCCCCTGATGCCGCCATTCTTTTTTGTGAAGCTTGATATCCAATCTTGCTTTGACACCATCCCACAGCAAAGACTGGTCCATTTTATTGAGAAACTGATTACCGAGGAGGCCTACCATTATACCAAGTACCTCGAAATAACACCATCCGATGAGTTTCACGACCTGGTGCCACTGGAGGAAAACCGACCAAACAAGCCTCGGCGCAGGTTTGTCGGCAGAGTCACCTCTGCGGCAAAACCACAGCACCTAGCGGAAGCGATCGCCACTGGTGAAATGAGAAATAGGCGAAACGCGGTCTTTGTCGATAAGTTGTTACAGAGGGAAGAGAATGCAGAGGATCTGCTGGACCTTCTTGATGAACACGTACGAAGCAACTTGGTCAAGATCGGGAAGGCGTTTTATCGACAACGCAGTGGCATCCCTCAAGGCTCGGTTTTGTCCAGTATGCTATGTAATCTCTTCTATGCAGACATGGAGCGGCAGGTGCTGGGGTTCGTGGAGTCGGAGAAGGCCTTGCTTCTTCGGCTGGTCGATGACTTCCTGCTCATCACCACCGATTCCGCCCTCGCCATGCGCTTTCTCCAGGCGATGCTCAAGGGACAGCCAGCGTATGGAGTCTCAGTCAACCCAACGAAAAGCCTGGTGAATTTTGCCGCGGCTGTGGAAGGGACGCAAATCCCGCGGCTTGTTGACACTCGACTGTTCCCTTACTGCGGGACCCTGATCGATACCCGTTCATTGGAGATCTACAAGGATCACGACCGGCTACTGGAAGGAGGCCAATCAGCCGCCGCGAGCCTGTCCAACTCGCTCACCGTCGACTTTACAAGAGCATCCGGCCGAACCCTTCACCGCAAACTGCTCGGATCATTCAAGCTCCTCATGCATCCCATGTACCTGGACACCGGGCACAACACCATCAACGCCGTGCTGTTCAATCTGTACGCGAGCTTTGTGACCTCGGGCATGAAGATGTACCGGTACTTGAAATCACTTGCAGGCCGAGCACACCCTACACCGGAAGTTGTGGTGGATATCATTCGCAGTTTGATGCAACTTGCCAACCGGCTGGTCCAAGCCCGAAGAGCGATAAAGCCACCAGGCGAGGCGACACCCCAGTCCTCGTCTCAATTCAAGGTGCACGCCTACGAGGTGGAGTACTTGGCAGCAGCGGCATTTCGATTTGTACTTGGACGCAAACAAAGCCGGTACGCGACGGTGTTGCGCTGGGTAGATGTGATCTTGAGACAGGCGCAGCCCAAGGCCAAGGCACCAGCCGGTCGTCTTGCTCAGGTGGTGCGAACAGGTAATTCGACGTATAGCGGCTGGAAATTCTAAAGCCATTCATTCAATAGTGAGATTCAACGAGGGTTGCGACCCCTTGCTGGGGTATGAACCAACCCTTGGGTGGATACGAGAGTTACATAGTTAGTACATTTAGACGTCAAGGGGGAGAGAAGAAGAATAATAATAATATTTGAGACCGAACAGATGTACTGTATACATCCATGGTGGCCAACTCTAAGGCCCACTGTTAAAAAACCGGCTGCAGACAGACAGCCCGAATCCCGCCGAGTGATGTAATTCCGCCGCACACTTGCAGGCCGGGGTGCTGGTGCTGGCTGGCCTTGGAAAGTTGGCACAGCCATGACGATGTGATTACGCTGCCGTGTAACGGTGGAGGAGGAACAGAACAAGGCGATCCCTCGATCCCCGATCGATCGTAAAGTAAAGAGGAGCCTGGTTGGTAAGGGAGGGAGGATATCTCCCCACGAGACAGATACTCCGTAGTCCGGACAGTCAAGCAAGAATGTATGAAGTAGTACTCCGTATCGTTGTCAATATTATTATTGTGTAGTGTGTAGTGTGTAGTGTGTAGTGTGTATTCCGGTAGACTTGTCGAGATGCAAACATCCACTGACCGAATGAGTGGAGTGGGGCGTACCTGCGATCGGTGGGCACGACCTCGAACCGCCCATGGTTACGGTAGGGTGACCACGCCCAGGGCGCCCGGAGCCGTGGGACTCCGGGCGGGCAGAAAGAAACCGCAGGTGGACCACAACAAACATACCACGGATCTGGTGGCTGTTCACTACTGGATCAGGGGAAGAGAGAGCCAAGGGGGAAGGGGAGGGGAAGGAGAAGGAGAAAGGGGGAGGCGAATGAATGAAATACCGGGACGACTGTCTAGCAACCAAATGTCAACAACTGAGTATTCATCTGGGTGTTGGTTGTGACTCCTTGCGAGTAGGGTTCTAGCATAGTAGTAGTGGTTGGTAGTGGTTAGGTTATTATTATGTTTGATGAACGATGTTGTTAATCGTTTATCCCCGGCAGTTGGAAGAATCGGACAGGAATGAGAACCCGACTAGTATTTTGTGGTTGCCTTCCACCCGCGCGGGTGTGGCGGTGCGGTATTAACTTCCATACCACTGACACTGGGGCTAGAGACAGAGCAGCTAGACTTGGAGTCTAGCAGTCTAGCAGTCTCTTCTTCGAAGGCTAGAAGTCATTACTATCCCTAATAGTCACGCCTAATCAAAGTAGCCAGCAAACAGTGCGCTGGCGAGCAGGAATCCTTCTGGAAGCCAGCCAATGAACTCGGGCCAGGCAGGTTCTCCAGCCCTGCTGCTAGCCCGAATGGGCGCAAGTGGCCCGCGTGGGATTGGCCAGGCCTGGTCCTCGCGGCCTGAGGCTCTCGCCCGCTTGCAGCTTCAGCCTTCATTCGGGCCTGCTTTGCATCCGGCCGCTCGTTAGTTTCATCTTCCATCCCATCCCCATCCCATCCCATTCCCCCCCCATTCATCCCCATCCCCTTCTCCTCTTTCTTCTTTCCCTCCTCCTCCTTCCCACCCCCATTCCTCTCGTTCTTCATCCGCCTCAAACTCTCGTTTCCCTGCATTCCGATCGTTCGATCTAGTCCATCGCTTTGATTTTCTCTCTCTCTGTCTTTCTCGTCTCATACCTCCGTCCATCTCATACATCCGTCTTCCCCCCCCCTTCCCGCTCCGGCCGGCCCCCAATGCACTGCTCGCTGCACGATTGACTCCTGATCCCCCTGTGAAAGAAAACGCCCCCCCGACCACTCCCCAGAACTGCCACCTGGTCCGCCTCTCGATTGCATGCGGAATTCACCCTGCGATTTCGTCACTCCTATTAATACTGCGCCCTCTGGAGCCGATCGTCCCTCCCTCCCCGTCCTTCGTTCCTGATAACGGTTTTCTTTTGTCTCCGCTCACGACGCGATCGGGAGTTCCTGTGCTCGCTTCCACCCCCTCCCCCCGCCAGCGCTTTCCGATTGCCTCGAGTATCTTCTCTCACGCTGATCTGGGAGAAATCTTGAAGCTTCGGTTGCTCTCCCGAGATGACCACCGTCATAACGACCCCGAACTCCCCTCCCGACCTATCCGGGTCCAAGTCCTCCAAGTCCTCCTCCTTCCGCTCCTCCTCGCAGCACTCCGGCCCCGAGGCCATCTTCACCGATATCTCCAACTTCGAAGAGGTGGATCTCCAAGATGATGCGCGCGTGGCGTACATGAATGGGGCCCCGCCGTATGCCCGGTCCGCGGCCCGCGCCTCAACGACCGTCGTGCAGACAAAGTCCGCCGCGGCGGTTGTCACAACTCGCGACCTGACAGCCACAAAGACGAGGCCTTCCTACCCGGCACAGGCTAATGGAACATTGGGACAACCGGGGCGCGGAGGCCCTAAGCAGAGGGCGGGCAACAAGCGGGAGCCCGCGGCAACGAAGCAAGCCCCCCTTCAAGTGGCCCAGCCTAATCGTTCGCGATCGACTTCCCCGCTACGGCCAGGTTCGAGTCTTGGTTCGTCGCCATCTGCCAACAGCCTCTCTCTCTCTTCAGTCAATGCTAGGACGCTCAACCGAAAGCCATCCTGGCAGCGGACCCGCAAGTCCCTGAAGGACCTGGAGGCGGAATACCATGACTCCGATGAGGAGCTACCCGAAGACGCGAGTTTGTGGAACGTCCCCATCTCTCCGCGGCCTGTCCAGGATCGATCCCCGTCGTCCCGGGCTCCGAGCCCGAGTGGTCGGAGTCCAGGCCCTCGTCCTCTACCCTTGTCGCATTCGGTTTCGCAAACTACCATTGCTCGATCGCCTTCCGGCTCCCGATCTCCCACCTCCCGATCCAATCGACCGATCGCGCGGTCCAGCTCAGCAGGACCCGAGCGCGGGCAGATCTCGCCGCGCAACCCGCGTGCGTATTCGTACAACAATATGATGTCTGATCTGTCGGAAGAGGCCAAGATCATCACGGAGGCCCTGGAATACCATGCCGATGAGCGCGATCGCAAGCGCGGGGAGAGCCTTCAAAGCGGACTGTCTTCGCTAAGATCGAGCGAGGAGTCGAAGCGAGCATCGAAAAACAACATCGAGCTCCCCCCATTGCAAAAGTCGAACATCATGATCGATCCGCTGCCTCCAAGCAAGGAGAAAGAGAAGGTCTTGACGCGGACGCGGCCCAGCTGGCTGCCACCCAAGGATCAGAAGGAGGAAAAACGGCACCTCAGGGAGTATAAAAGAATGATGGCGCAGTCACGAGAAGCAGGTATGTTTCGCCCGTTCCCTATGGAGTTGTCGGATCATGTGGCTGACAATCAGCAGACAAGCGCAGGGCTGCTAAGGCTGCTTCCGAGAAATGCGAAAAAGATAACACTCGCGAGACTCTCCAGCAGATCTGGGACGAGTACGTATGCCCGAATTGGGATAATGTCATTAATGAAACCCGCACGCGGGAGCTGTGGTGGCGAGGTGTGCCGCCCCGGATCCGGGGACCGACCTGGCAGCGTGCTATCGGCAATGAGCTGGCTCTATCCGAGGACACGTTCAAGAAGGCTCTGCAACGGGCCAAGGATGTGCGATCCAGGCCCGAGGGCGACTCCGGGGAGAGCAACAAGCGGATGAAGGAGTGGTTTGACACGATTGACACGGACGTGTCGAAGGCGTTCCCGGACCTGAACCTCTTCCAGGTCGGCGGGCCCCTACGCGATACGTTGATCGATGTCCTGCAGGCGTATTCCATGTACCGGAGCGACGTGGGCTACATCAGTGGGCTGCACGTGAGTGATCCCTGACGCTGTCTGTTTGACTGCGGCGACTGACCATTCTCCCAGACAATCGCGGCCCTCTTGGTCCTGCAATTCCCGTCGCCTTCTTCGGCGTTCCTTGCCATGGCCAACGCGCTCAACCGGCCGCTGCCCGTTGCTTTTCTCACGTTAGACCGTGGGGCTATCGGTCGTACCTATTCACTGGCGTCTGCGACGCTTCGGTATAAATTCCCCCGCCTGACGACCCATCTCTACGAGACGCTTCGCCTCAGCGACGAGGAGATCTGGGAACCGATGTTCCGCTCCCTCCTTTCGAACGGTCTGGACCTGGAGCGTCTCAGCCGGGTTTGGGACTGCTGGGTGTTCGAGGGAGACCGAATCATGATCCGCGCTGCAGTCGCGATCCTGGGTTGCTTACAACTGCAACTGTTCGGTTACACGAAGCCTGACGACCAGAGCCGGAAGGCCGCCAAGGACATTCTCAGCTGGGGCCCCCGCAACGGGGGCAGGGCCAAGGAGCGACACAGCGCTCCGGTGGCTTCTGCGACTGGGTTCGGCGGCGGCCAGCTTACTCCGGGCGTGGGTGACTACTGGATGCTCACCTCGGCGGGCGACGAAGACGGATTCATGCACGAGGTTCGGGAGGCAGGCAAGGTTCGGAACGGTGGTGCATCCGAGGAACCAGCCGCCGCTTGATGATCCGAACTGCCCCTGGCCCGGTCCGGTCCTCTTTTACTTCTTTTCACATTCCTTCGTTGAACATATTTACTACTTGGCTCGCGGCATTACATGTACCGGGGTCTTAATGATGAGCTGGGGTTATGGTTGTGGTTCGTTGTGCCGGGCTCTCTTGCCATCCGAAATGGTTTGTATGATATTGTATCCATATTTCCAAGACCTGACGTCGATGGCGCCTGCTCTAGGTACTTTACTTGAGATAAAAGATATTTTTCCGTATGAGACCCTGCCAGCTATTTAACTCTATCTCTACCTTTTTTTTTTTTTTTTTTTACCTTGTTCTCGTTAGGCTGTACTCCCCATTGGCCCCGTAATTTCCTCAAGTCATCTGCTCTGCTCTGCTCTTCAGAGCTTGTTACCGCGGCAATCCAACTACGGTCCCCCCAACCCGGTTCCGCGGTTCACAACGCCACATCTTTGGTCCGGGAAAATCCCTCAGATCAGCCCCGCGTTTCAGTCCCAAGCCTGAGTCTCTCGAAAGTCTGAATTGAACATGCATGTGTCATGCTGATGCATACTACTACTAGTATGCTTTCCCTTCCGCCATCGCATCGCAGCGGTGGACACTTCCCCTTCCCCTTCATCCCCTCCTCCCCCCCCTTGCAGACGCCACCCCTGTCCGTCCTGTCTGGTTAGTGGTTTGTCCCAGAAAGCAGGTATCTCGTTGGATGTGTTTTCCAATCGGACTTTCTTTTTTTTTTTTTTCTTTCTTTGTTTCTGGCTGGGGGTGTGTGTGTGTGCGTGTGTGTCTGTGTTGCACGTACGCCAAACAGAATACTGAATCATGCGCATGATTGATGGATTTGACTCTAATATCCCCGCGCACGGTCCCAGGACCCTACCTACATATATGTTACATATGCGTCTGGGTCCAAAGCTGCAGGCTGGATGGAGACGCGCTCTAGACTGAGCCACTGATCCTTCGACCCTGCGCGGGATTTTGTCTTTGGGCCGTGGCCAATAAGCTGGGCTTTTAGGGGGGGGTGCTTTGGCTGGTAGGTAAGGTAAGGTACTTTACTTTGGTGTCTGTCTACCGTACCTGGTATTGAGTGAGTGGATTGGCAAATGCCTCATAGGGTAGGGGGGGGGGGGGGGTTCTAGGGGTTTCTTCCTATAATAATGGTAGGTCCCGTATGTCAATGTCGATGTCAGTTATAATCATCATCACACTTTGAGATTGTGTCATATCGAATTTAAAAAGCATTTTGTGTTGAGCTTGTCCAATGCGCATGCACTTATTATAGCATTGCATGCAGCAAGAGGAGAAATCATAATCATGCTCTTGTCGAAACAGCCGTTGTGTCTCTTTCATTTCCCTTCACTTTGGGCTCGATGGCAGCAAGCGCCTGGGCCGGAGCCTTCCCCTTCCCCTTTGCCTTTGTCTTCGCCTTCGCTGTCGTCGTTATCTGGGCCTGATTCTGACGAGGTGGATCTGAACGAATCCCGTCCGCTGCTTCCTGGTTATCATTGTCCGGATAGCTTGAGCAGTCAGACCTACCAGACCAACATCCAGATCCCCCCAGCCATCTCCCCATCTACAACCACCACCTACGGCACCTGCACCTCCATCCTCCATTACGGCACAAACAGCTGCATCCGTCTCTACAAATCCACCACCACCACCTCCTCCTCCTCCCATCCCACCAAGAACCCAGCTTCAACCCCCCAAAACCTCAAGAAAACCCCCAAACCACCACCCAAATACCACGTCCTCAAGACCCAACGGCCCACCTCCTCCACCGCCCAAAAACTCCGCAACGCCCTGGAATCCCTCCTCTCCACGACCCTCACGCACCCCTCTCTCTTACACACCATCGACGTCTTCTCCACCACCTCGCCGCAGTCATCTCGCCACCGCAGCCCTAGCCTGCGCTGCATCCGCGGCCCCAGCCAGAGTTCCAGCCAGAATCACAGCCAGAATAACTGTTACAATTACAATCACATCCCCATCCCCAGTCCCAGCGAAACCACCCTCGTCACCGAATTCTCCCCCCTCGGCGACCTCGGTCTCTACATCTCCTCCCAGGAGCAAGGGGTGTTAGGCGCCGATGAGGCGGCGTGTATCCTGAAACAGGTGCTGGGTGCGTTGGGGTATTTGCATAAGTGCGGGGTGGGACATGGGGGGGTGAGTGTGGAGAATGTTTTTTTGGGGGTGGGGGAGATTGGCGGGGCGGGTGGGAAGGGGAAGGTGGAAGTGAAGGTGAAGGTGAAATTGGGGGATTTGGGGGGCGCGGTGGTTTTGGATTCGAGGGATCGGGATACTTATGGTGAGGGGGAGTGGAAGGGCAATTGGGCCTTGGCGAGGGGGTTGTCTGTTGGGATCGGAGAGTTTGAGGAGACGGAGAGGATGAGGATGAGATCGAGGTCGGGGTCGAGGTTTGGGGGTCCAGGTGCCAGGAGGTTTCTGGGGCCGTATGCGGCGCCGGAGGAGATGGGGAGGTGGTCTGCGTGGTCTGGTGCTGATGCTGGTGCTGGTGCTGGAAAAGAGTACGATCCCCGGCCGGCGGATATCTGGGCTGCCGGGATCGTATATCTGGTTATGCGATTGGGGCGCATTCTCTGGAGGCGCGCGGCGGAGGACGAGGATGCCCGGTATGCCGAGTATTTGCGGGGGAGGAGGGCCACGGAGGGGTATCCGTCGGTGGAGGGGCTGGGGACGGTGAGTCTCTCTTTCTTTCTCTCTCTCTCTCTCTCTCTCTCTCTCTCTCTCTCTCTCTCTCTGGGTATATGTGTGTTGATGCTGATTCTGTAGACCCAATGCCGCAACGTGGTGTATGCGATGCTGGATCCCAACCCGGCGCGGCGGATTAGGGCTGCGGATGTGTTGAGATCGGAGTGGTTGTTTGGAGTGGACGTCCCGGAGGAGGTGTAGATAGATATCATTATCATGACCATCAAGCAGATGCCACCAGGCATACAACTAACTATACAAGTATACAATTTTACCCAACCCACAACTCAATTAACCGCCCCAGCAGCCAAAACATACCCCCCATCCACAACCACCGTCTGGCCATTGAGATACTGATTCGAAGCGACAAACAACACCGCCCCGGCCATATCCTCCTCCTTCCCCGGCCTTCCAGCCGGCACCTTCCCCTCAAACTTATGCTTGGGCACCTCACTCTTCTGCGCCTCATCACTCTCCCCGGCAGTCATCTCACTCGGGAAAACCCCCGGCGCAATATTATTCACGCGGATCGCCAACCCACTCGAGGCAATCTCATGCGCCAGCATCTTAGTCAAATGAATCGCGGCCGCCTTGGACGCATTATACGCGAAATGATGCTGCGAGACCTTGACGATCCCGGAAATCGAAGTAATATTCACCACCGTACTCGACCACCCATGCTCCACCTCCGACCCCTTCTGCAGCAGCGGCAAAAGCCCCGTCGTCGTGAAATGCGCCTGCACCACGTTCGTCCGGTACGCGCGCTCCCACTCGTCCATCCCCGCGGGCGAGTTGAACAGGCTCTCGCGCAGGTCGTGCGGGTCCGTGTCTTCGGTCGTTTCGTGCGCGCTGCTGACCCCCGCGTTGTTGATCAGGATGGAGAGGTGTTTTTCGCGCGATTCCATCGTTTGAACCAGTTGCGCGATCGACTCCTTTTGCGTCAGGTCGCACACGATCGGGATTATCGTGCCCGGGATGGAAGCGTCGTTGTAGAGCTCCACCACCCGGTCCAGCTTTTCTTTCGTTCGCCCTGTGATGTATACTTTTGCGCCGTTGACCGCGAGGGCCTGCGTCGCCATTAGGCCGATGCCCGAGCCGCCGCCTGTGACTAGGGCCACTGTTTGGTGGTGGTGGTGGTGTTAGTTTTGTGTGGTTGTGGTTGTGGTTGTGGTTGTGGTTGTGGTTTAAATGGGAGGGAGGGGAGGGGAGGTAGTGGGGGATGTGCGAACCTTTGCCCTTGACATTGAAGAGATTCTCCAATTTGAAGTTGGCGTTGCTGTGGGCGGTCATTTTGAGGAATTTGGATTTGGATTTGGATTTAGTGGACGTATGGATAAATTCAGTAGTAGAGAAAGGTAAAGTTGGTGTAGATTTAGATGTATAGTAGATGTGGGGATGGGGATAGGATGTCGGGTTACGTTAATGTTATATAGGATTGGACGACTGGTATGGCGTAATGGGTTAAACATAAGTAACCTTTACTGTTAACAGCCCGTGGCAAGGATATGCGCGCAGAACCGTTCGACGTGACATGGTGCGGGGTGGGTGTTCTGTCCATGGGTCCAATCCGGTTTGGTTTATATTGTTGTTGTGGATTTTGTGGTGTAGGGTCTCTCATCAGCATGACGTTGGGGGTGTCGGTGGATGGAGTCATTGTGGTTCCGATGGGCTGGGCTGGATCTGATACCCTTATTCGGGCGTTTATCGAGGTACTCTCGGAGTTTATCTGGATTAGCGTCTTCAACTTGTTCTTTTATATGGTTTGTTCGACCACAGGAGAGCTTTCTTTTTTTTTTTCTTTTTAAAAAAAAATTATAAACTGATCATGATATCCGTTGATTTAATCTACTACAGCTTGGCCTTGTCGTCAATCGCCTCACTCACAGGTACCACCTCCACCATCATCTTGCCCGTGTTCGCGCCCCCGTACAGATCCACCAGACCCTGCGGCGTGGCCTCCAGGCCTCCCTGCACGATGTGCTCCTTCCGCTGGATCTTGCCCTGGGTCAACCACAGGCCCAGATTCTTCAATGCCTCCGGATACTGCTTCGCGTAGTCGAACACGATGAAACCCTGCATCTTGACTCGTTGCGACTAGGGACGAACAAACATCATTAGCAACGCACCCTCCCACCTCATCCACAACGGAGATCACTTACAATGACCTGCATGATATTGGACGGACCCTGCGGCTTCGCGACATTATACTGGCTGATGGCACCGCAGATGACGAAGCGCGAGAACTGCGCGGCCCGACCCAGACAGGCGTCGAGAATCTCGCCGCCGACATTGTCGAAGAAGACATCGATATACTCGGGGGTGGCGTCCTTGAGCTGCTTCATCCAGTCCTCGTCCTTGTAGTTGATCGCGTAGTCGAAGCCCAGCTCGTTGCGCAGGAAGTCGCACTTGTCGGCGCTGCCAGCAATGCCAATGACTCTCTTTGCGCCGTGGATCTTCGCGATCTGGCCGGCCACCATGCCCGTCGCGCCCGCCGCGCCGGACACCACCACCGTATCGCCCGCCTTGGGCTGGCCCACCTCCATCATCCCGAAGTACGCCGTCAGTCCCGTCATCCCCAGCACCGACATCGCGTCCGTCGGCCGACACCCCGTCGGCACCGCGATCTTCTGCGCCTCCTTCGCCCCCAGCACCGCGTACTCCTGCCACCCCGAGTAGGCCACCACCCAGTCGCCCACCTGGTACTGCGACGTCAGCCCGCTGCCCACCCGGATCACCTGCGCGATGCTCTGTCCGCGCATCACGGCGCCCAGCTCGACCGGCGCGATGTACGACCGTTTGGCCGTGAGCCATTGCCGCATCGCCGGCTCCAGAGCCAGGTAGTGGATGCGGAGGAGGAGCTTGTCGTCCGGAACATCGTCGGGGAGGGTGATGGTGTTGATCTTGAAGGTGCCGGAGGTCGGGGAGGGGTCGATGGCCGGGGTGGGCGTGTTGGCGTACAGCAGCTGTCGATTCGTGATGGTCATGATGGCTGGCGATGGCGATGGCGATGTGAGGAGTGGGGGTATAGTGTAGAGCAGAACGAAACAAAAAACGGTGAAAAAAACGAAAAAGGAGGAGAAGGGGGATGTCTTGTTGTTAAAGGAGCATGCCATTGAGGCCAGGAACCTCGGCTCGTCCGCTGGCGAACTAGGCCCTCGCTCTGTTTAGAGTAACTCCTCCGACGGGCAACCCTGGAGTCCTTTTTTTTGAGGGGGTCCGTTCCCGAGGTCTCTTTCCCTTGACTGATTAGTCGGGTCTTGTACGCGCTGCACAGAACAGTTATGTCTGAAGCACAATTTGGTACTTCACAGTCCTGCTCACAGCACGTAGTAGTGGTGTAGACTAGTTAGTGGCTGCGATCCATGACATCATTGCAAACTTCTTATCGATAAGGTGTCGGTCACATGACACGCTCTGGGATGAGAGTGATTCTCTTCTACATCTGGTGCACTCCGGAGTACATAGCAAAGGATCCTTCCCCGAATGGTGAATGCGACTGGTGTCGTAGCCCTTGATTTAATGCAAAGAGGCTTGAGGCAAGTTGTGAGACAACGGCAGTGATTGTCGCCCCTGCGCTCAGCCTGACGTCACAGACTCGATCGATGATGTCGAGGAGCCCCCCGACTACTTTGTATATAAGATCGAGTTGTGACGGTGGAGTACGACGACCGTTCAGGGACAGTACTATCGATCTGAATCTCTGAACATTGAATATTTGCATCTCTTCAAAAGTAAATCCCATCAATCTATCTATCAATTCATCAACCACCACGATGAGCAGCACGCAGACTCCCTACCACGGCTACACCTCCGGCCAGCACCCCAACGCAACCACCGCGACCGGGGCGCAGACCGGAGGCATCACCAGCACCGGTCAGGCGAGTACAGGCCCGGCGTCCACCACGGCTGGACCGCATCAATCCGATCTGGCCAACAAGGCCGACCCCCGCGTCGACAGCGACCTCAACAACCGCGCCCAGTACGCCCCCGGCACCACCACCACCGGCAACGTCCATCCCCAGGCCACCCAGGGCGTGTCCAACACCCAGAGCTCCACGGGAGGCCCCCACAAGTCCTCGCTGCTGAACAAGCTGGACCCCCGCGTCAACAGCAAGACCGGCGAGACCTCCTCCAAGTCGACCAACCAGGCCGGCACTGGAGCCATGCGGGAACCGACCGACACCTCCGGGGCAGCTGCTTATTCGAACCCCAGCAGCTCGACTGCCGGGACTCGAGGCCCCTCGTCAACCACCACGGCGGGCTACAGCACCGCGCCGGTGTCCGGGTCGCAGACCACCAGCGGTGTGGGATACCAGCCTGCCCAGTCGTCCGGTAGCACCTACGGCAATACGACCACGGCCGGATCCAAGTCGGCGCAGACCGGCGAGGAAGTCGGCCGCGGGGTCAAATCCGCTGCGGCGGGGATTCATGTAAGTCCAGTCCAGCCCAATCCAATAATCCAATCCTCCAGGTTCCGAGGCTCCTCTCCGAGACACCTCTCCGAGACACCCCTCCGAGCCACCACCACTGCCCCAGCCTAGCTTGCTGGCTAGCTGCTAGCTATCTATATTCTATCTACCTATCTAGCGGCCGCGCGGGCTATCCGGCGCTAAGGACGGCTGATGCTAACTTGAAACAGGGAGCGGGGGAGTCGCTGCGCGGCGGGCTGAATGCGGCGGTCGACAAGGCGTTCGGGCATGAGGAGGGGGCCTCCAAGAATGCCGCCATTGCCCGAGGGGGTGAGCAGGAGATCCAGTCGGGGAAGTTTGCTAGCCAGCGGTGATGGTCTTGCTGGGAAGTTGCGATGCGATGATACCGGGCTTTTCCTCTTTTCTTGACGTTATGAGTGATGAATGTACACGACCTGCTAGTTCTATCTAATCTGTATCTGTATCTGTACGGTATTTGTTTTCCCATGGATATGATTTGTCTGCCGCACTCGTACATGACGCGAATTCCTTTCTTAAGTTGGTCATCTCTTCGTCGCAGCTGGAACTGGAGCTGAAGCTAGCTGGTAGCTCGGGGGGGGGGGCTGGGCCTAAATTAGCACGCAGCAGGAGGATTCGGTTCGATGGCGCAAGGCTGACTGGCTGGCTATCTAGTCGGCGATGATGATGAGAGTGGCAGTATCAAAGTAGTTCGTTCGTTTAGCTAGACGAATAGATATTGTTGCTGGAGCCTCAAGGATCAGTCGCTCATACGGAGTAGATACTCGGTGGTGCTATGCCAGCAGACAGACTCGTGTAGGCGGGTGGCGACTGGGCCGATGGGCGTCCCCTGATTGGCGAGCCCCTCGCTTCTCTTCCCCCTCGAGCCCACTTTTCCTGGCTCTTTCACCCACTCTCACTCACGGAGAACTCCCTCTGGAGCATCATTGTGCTCATGATGACGACGATGCTACAGCTACTCCGTACAGTGCTACTGTTACAAAGTACTACTCCCTCCGTACTGTTGTTATCTGCCAGGTCCGGGGCACCTGGTGCTTCTGTTCTGGCATGATCTCATCGTGGACCTAAGGAGAGAACTCGTGGGCCGTGTTGAGTCGGAGTCTTCTGCAGACTGCAGCAGCCCAAGCTGACCTCAGCTCCTCCCCGACCGTCCGTCCGATCAATAATCAATCCATCCATTAATCTTCCCTCCAGCGTCCAATATCCAGCCACTGACTTAACCTCCAGCCAAGCATCTCACTAACGCTCAGCGATCCTGGCCTATCCGCCGCGATCCATCCATTATTACGGAGTCTTCTCCTTGGCCGCCAGGTCCCAGATTCAGAATAATCAATCTTACTATCAAATTCCCCCCTCTCCCTCCCTCTTCCCCCCCGGAATTAAAAATAAAATCGTCGCGACTGACAGGAAGCTTCTGCCGGAACCCTCGGAGGCTGTGCGGTGGAACCTCTTTTACCTTTCGGCCCTCTTGCTTTTTTTTTCCCTCTCTGTCCCTCTCTCTCTCTCTCGCGCGCGCGCGCTGCTTGCTTCTTCGTCTTTCTTATTCTTTCTTCTTTTTCTCTCGTACCTGCGTGGTACCGGTTCCCCCTCTTCTCTTGAATTACTTAGTTATTCATCGCCCTGGCCGCAGTCGATGTTACTCGCATCCTTCTTCCTCTTAGGCTCCCCCATGTGCCTGATTTGCTGATCGCCCCAGCACCACTCCAGCCCGGCTCCAATGGAACCACCCTAACGCGAATACGAATGCTCCATCTAGACATTCAAACCGTTAGTGTACTGCTGCCCTGCTCCATAATCTATCAATCAATCCACTTTGGCATGTGATGGATCCGAATGGGCTTTCTCTCTAGCCTGTCTCATCTTTCCTGCATCTATTCTTATCTTCCCTTGGCCCTCCATCTCTGTACTCTCTCTCCATTTATGGGTGACCTATAAACCTCATCCCTGCTGCCCCCTCCTCTTCGCCTGTCCCAACCATGGCGATTCCTGTTCACCCGGCGGGGGCCCACGGTCAGACCCCTGCCACAACACACTCCTCGCCAGCCCTGGAGCACTCCTCTCCGACCATCCATTCCAGTTCCGACAGCGAGGGTCCCATTGTCCCGGACGCCGCCCGGGAAGATGAAGCCAACAACGTGATCGGTGTCAGTATCAGCCGCACCCAAAGCCGGATGAAGGCACGTCTTACGCCGGCGGAGGAGAAAAGTCGAGTGATGGAACGGCACGGCGGCTACTTCGAGCCGATTCCCGACAGCGCAGATTCGGACGGTCTCTTTGCAGCTGAGATCACCGATGAACCGGACAATTTGCCCGAGGAACCTGCGCGCAAGCCGGTGCAAGCCCCGGCTCCTGCGTCACGGCAGAAAGCGTCGCAACCCGATGGTTTACGGGTGTCGAAGGACACTGGTTCTCGGACCAGTTTCACCCGCTCGATCTTGAAAAACGGGCTGCCATTGCGGCCCCGGGCGTGGTCCGGCGACTCATTGACCAATATCAAGTTCAAGAAGTTCCTGCCAGAGAAGTTCCTACCAGACAAGTTCTTGCCAGACCTGTGGACCCGGCGTTCGTCGCTTTCCCTCCGACCCGGCTCGTCATCACAGATCCGGTCCCGCAGTCAGACCCTGAAACCCAGATCGAAGCTGTCGCTGGACCTGGGCAAGAGATGTCCGACGCCACGGCCCCGGCGCCAGTCATATTCGGATCCGGATTCCAGTAGAGATAGCCCGGAGGAGCAATTGTCTGATCTCGACCCGCTCGGAGGCGCATCGACCGCCAGGCACTCGTATGCTCGAAGGCCCAGTGCGACTGTCTCGGGGGCGCCTCCCGTCCTGCGAAGAACTTCGTCGGACCAATCCCTGTACCTGAGGGCGTCATCAACGGCATCGTCTCTGGAACAACGACCCCGCTACGAGCATATCCATTCGCAGGTCAACAGTCGGTTCAAGGCTATCAAGGACAGTCTTCAAGATTCCAGCAGCCGCCTGCTTAGCATGCCCCAGCTGCACTTGCAGGACCTGCGGAGCGATTGGGGCTACAAGCCGTTCATGTCCGATGTAGCCCATCGCAAGGGCCACACATACGCCACCCCGGAAGATCCGCCCGAGGCACGAGAGATGACCTCCGATGATCTACCGCCGCCCCGGGCCCGCTCGCCGCGGTCCAGTATCAGTGTGCAGCACCCCATGTTGACAGACGCCATGTCCGAAATGACGGGCGACGTTGTCATCCTAGGCGGCTATCGGGGGTCTGTCTTGCGGTCGGCCAAGCCACCGCAGCGCCAGCTGTGGGTTCCGATGAAAGTCGGTTTGAATCTGAGGAAGGTAGACCTTGAGGTCGGCTTGAACCCAGAGGACGAAGAGCGTATGGAAGAGACCATCATCCCATCCGGTGTTCTGTCGCATGTTGGCCCAGTCGATATCTGTCGTCGCCTGATGAAGCGTCTTCAAAAGTGTCCAAATGCCGTCAACGGCGACCTCCGAGTGTGGGATTACGGCTATGACTGGCGGTTGAGTCCCCATCTATTGGCAAAACGGCTGATCAAATACCTGGAGGGCCTGCCCAGCAACTCCCCGGACGTTCCCCGCGAAAAACGAGGGGCCTACGTGATCGCCCACAGCCTCGGAGGTCTCATCACCAGACATGCCGTGAATCAACGGCCCGATCTCTTTGCAGGGGTTCTTTACGCTGGTGTGCCGCAACACTGCGTCAATATTCTGGGCCCTCTGCGTAACGGTGATGACGTGCTGCTCAGTTCCCGCGTCCTCACGGCACAGGTCAACTTCACCTTCCGTACCAGCTTCGCCCTCCTTCCTGAAGACGGTCATTGCTTCATCGACAAAAGCTCCAAGGAAGAGTACCGGGTGGACTTCTTCTCCGCCCAGTCGTGGGACGAACATCGACTTTCGCCGTGCATCAACCCTGCCCTCCCGCTTTCCAACGGCCGGGGTTTCAAGGACAACCTGCCTCTTCTCGGCAAGCGAATCTCCACCGTCCTAAGCAGCAAGGAGAACCTGTCATCGTCGGACGATGCCTCTGGCGATCCAAAGTCCCCGCGACCAGGCACTAGCGACACACGCAATCACACGCGCAACCCCAATGAAACCGCGAACCCGCCCTCCGAGTCAACAGGCAAACCCGCCCCAGTGGCTCCTCCACGGGTAGAAGGCCTAGTGGGTCCGACCTCCAATCTACGAGGCTCCGCCAATACCAAAGCCACAACCGCCACGACCATCCCCCGCGCAACAGCCCTGACCTACCTCGAACGCACCCTCAGCGAAGTCAAACAGTTCAAGCAAGAACTCGAATTCAACCCCTCGCATCAGTCCCATAACGAATACCCACCGTTCGCGGTCCTGTACGGGAAATCTGTCCCCACCGTCTACGGCGCCCGCGTCGAATCGCGCGAACGCATCAAGTACGATGACGCGTACGATGACCTGGCCTTCGCAGCCGGCGACGGCGTCTGTCTCGCCTCCGCCGCCATGCTACCCACCGGGTACCGCATCATCAAGGGCGGGCTCGTAAAGAGCGATCGCGGCCACGTCGGTCTCCTCGGCGACCTCGACGGTGTCGGCCAGTGTCTTCTATCGTTGATCCGAGGACGCAAAGAAGGCGTTGGTCTGGGCGACTCGCACCCTTTGACTTGACCTGACATGACTCACATGCCGACGCGCAAACCCACCATATATCTCCCCTCTCCCCTCCCCCAGCACATATACACAACACACAACACACACATATATATATATCGCCTGCATCTTTCCGGAATACCTCCATGCATAGAAACGATACCCCCCATCATTTCTCGTCTCGTCTCGTCTCGTCTCGTCTGCCCGCATCCGCATCGCACGCATCTGTTCTTGAGTTGACGACGTTGAATGAATGATTTACGAAAGACCGACCTTCATATCTGATCATGATCCTGATCTTGGTTTCTGATGAGACTCTGCATTGAGTATAGCAACAGAACAGCAACAGCAACAGCAGTAACAACCAGTGTTGGACAGTAAACTAGTGTTGGATTTCCCCTGTTGGCTTGGCTTGGCTTGGCTTGGCTTGGATTGCCATAGATCGATCTCCGGAATTGAATGGTCACATTGAACCTGCATGCAGTACATAGGCATCTCTGTACAAATATCGATGTTCATATTATACTAGCATATACATACATGTCTACCTACCTAGATTTGAAAATATATACATCCAACTAGAATCTGAATGGATGAGTACCGCCACTACAGCATTCTGAATGGATAGTAGTTTATATATATATGTAGATACTACTAGCAGCTAGTAGTATTCACCTCAATTCTAACTGCCACTGCCACTGCCACTGCAACTGCAACTACAATTGTAACTGCAAAATGCATTATCGTGATGGCGGTGACAACTTCATCATGGCAGTTTTCTACTACCGCACTACATGTATACATACATTGATATATAAATATAGATATAGTATCTACTTGAGATAGGAGTCGGAGCCCTTGTGTGTGTATATATCTATATATATATCTGTGTGTGTTTATGTGTGTGTATATGTAAAAAAGGCAAACAGGTAGACAACATCTCTATACTTTTATTTCTTCCAACCACGATACCCAGATATCTAATCATCTAGAAAAGATGTCCATGCCGAACAGAAGAACGTAATATATAATGCGAGAAAGAAAAGAAGGTAAGAAAAAGTGAAACACGCCCTATATCACAGAGAAGGAAAAGAGAAGAAAAGCAAACATCATGACCGAAATGACACACAATACATCAATCAATCCCCACTCATACTTTTTCTTTTGGTTTGATTAGAAAAAAGAAAAGAAACAAAGGAAAATATAAGAGGGATATTGGAAGAAAAGGGGAGAAGAAGGGGAAGAGGAGGGAGAGGGAGGGGAAGGAAAATCTAACCCGTTCTTGAGTTGGCGATGTTCAGGACAAGAATATCCGTCGCGCCAACCTTGGTCAGCTCGTCCATGACCGTCGCGATCTTCTTCTTCTCCACCATCGAGCTGACGGCCACCCAGCCGTCCTCCTCCAGGGCGGTTACCGTGGGAGCGCGCTTGCCGGGGGTGATGCCGGAGGCGGTCGCCAGCTCGGCGCGGGGGATGTTGTACTGGCAGAGGACGTACTTCTGGGCAGCTGCGCGAAGGAAAGAGGGTATTGGTTAGCTCTCTAGTACGGTGGAAAAGTGCAGTGCAGACAAAACTTACTGATAACACCGCGTATGCGGGAAGCGATCAGATCCACGAGAGTGTTCTTGGTGTTCCTGGACTTGACCAGAACGGAGGTGGTCTCGACGACGGTGTCGATGGCCTTCAGACCAGCGGCCTTCATGGTCTCACCGGACTCTATAAATCGAAAGGCGCAACACGGTCAGCGCGCTGAACGATGCGCAGAGATTAGTTGGGAATAATGTTTTGCACGCACCAACGAGATCGACGATGCCATCAGCCACGCCCAGAGCGCAGGCAGCCTCAACACTACCACCAACGTACTTCACCTTGGTGCTGAGCTCGCGCACCTCGGCGGTGTCCTTGCCCTCAAGGTTGGCGAAGAAAGCCTCGGTGAGAGCAGTGAAGCTCGTCACGATGTTCCGGCCAATCAGCTGCTTCGCCTCAGTGATATCGCCCTTCTCCGGGACCTGGACCTGCAGCTTGCAGCCGCCGAATCCGAGGTCCATGACCTCCTCCACGCCGGAGACTTCGCCGCGGGGCAGCTGCGCATCGTGCTCGGCGACCTGGTCGCGGCCGGTGATACCGAGGTCGACGCGGCCTTCACCCACGAAGGTCGGGATATCTGCGGCGGGGAGGAAGATGAGCGCGATGGGCAGGTTCTTGACCAGAGCGATGTCGAGGCGGGTCTCGCGGCGGAATTGGATGTCGCAGCCCGCGAGGAGGTCCAGGGTGGCTTGTTGAAGACGGCCCTCTGTTTAAGGCAAGCAATTTGTATTAGTCCGCGTGCTTTTGGGGTTCTGGGGCCAGTTGGTGGTGGGTTTGGGTGGAGCTGGGAGCTTCTTGCGGTCAGGGAGAATGACTCATGGCGGGAACTTGCTTTTGGGGACGGCGAAGAGCAGTCTTCCTTCGAGGCTGAAAGCGAGGTGTGTGTTAGTATGGAGGAGTTAATCATCGAAAGGATGGAGGGTGGTGTGGTCTGAAGTTGAAGTTGTTGGGAGAGCAATTGACTCACTGGTTGACGAGATCCATGTTGACGATCACCGGCGCGCGGGGTAAATGGACGGGGAGGGAAGTTGGAGTTGGAGAGAACGGAGGCTGGCGCAAGAGGGACAATTAAAAGGTCGAGGGATAAGTGGAAACCCAAATAGATTGTAACTGTCCCGAGAGAAGGCAATACCACGCACGGAGGAGTTGGAGAGAAGGGTAGAGGTAGAAAGAGGGGAAGAAGAAGTCGGACCCGCCGGTTGAGATGCGCAGAAAAGACAGAGTCTGAAATGCCGCCGGACTCGGAGGGGCCCGACATGCCTGAGGCAGTGACCTCGTCGATGCCCGGTAAGCTAGGCCGCAAGAAAAATATCCACGCCCGATCTCTCAGGCTGCCATGTCACGCCTGCTGCCTGACGGCTCAGGCAGCATTAGCCCTGAGCCCTCGCCTTTTCCCCAAAACAGAAAGCCCGCCCACACAAGCCGCAAATCCCTCGATTTTCCCCGAACGGCTTCAACTTCTGCCAACCCCCCCAAACGCCATCTTCCTCCATCCCGTCAGTCCTTCGCTGTCGTCAAGCCCAACCTCAAGATGGATTCCGCCAAGCAGCCCGCTAAGCTCGTCAAGGTCACTCGTGTCCTCGGCCGTACCGGTACGTCTTGAATTTCCTCGATATCGCCAGGATATACAAATCACAAAATTTCTCCGCGCGTGGTTCCCGTCTTGCTGACAGCTATACTCTCCCCAGGATCCCGTGGTGGTGTCACCCAGGTCCGCGTCGAGTTCATGGACGACACCTCCCGCAGCATCATCCGTAACGTCAAGGGCCCAGGTATGCGATTTTCCGTTTGCCGTTGAAGTCACTCCAATTTCCATCCACATCTACATCTGCTCCGTCTGTGCTTGGTCCGAACACGTCCCCCCGGAAAGAGATATCCCACGAGAGAGAAAGAGCCTGGAAATGGACCCGGAAGGAACCCGAACAGGAGCGGGGAGGAAACATCCGGAAATCTCGACCAGGAATCAGGAAACAGGGCCGGAATGGTTTCGCGGGGATATTCTCAGAACGGGTGGAACTTCGGCCAGCCAGACGAAAAAAAAAAAAAAAAAAAAACACGCACACCTACACACCATCACCATGCAGTGTCGCGGATACAGAGAAAGAAAACAAAAAAGGCTAACCCATTTTTCTTCCGCAATTCTACAGTCCGTGTCGACGACATCCTCTGCCTGCTCGAGTCCGAACGCGAGGCCCGCCGTCTTCGCTAAATTCGTTTTCCCTCCGAGTTTTCTTACCCTTTTCCCTCACGAGGCTATGTACCCTTGCTTGCGTTGGAAATGATTCTGGGAGGTCGGGAAGGCGAAAATAAAAAAATCTTCATCTCATGGGCTGATGCGGCATCCGGGTTGTGATTCTCTTCGCACTTGAATTGTTTCTTTTCTATCATTTCTGTCTTGTCTGTGTCCAACATACCGGGGTTTTAGAGAGAAACGAAGAGATATCAAACCTGACAATAAAAAACGAAGGAAAAAAATTTGAAATCCCACGGGCGCGAGATGATCCTTTTTTTTTTCATTTCATCTTCTGTCTAGCTTTCCTTGTTTTCTCCCTCGCATCGCTTTCGAATCGGACGATGAGATTTGGTGATTTCGTCACTGCTACGGGGTTTTGCGGTTCGACCTTGCGCAGTTTTGTGATTCCCGGGTTTCTGGTCTCATGAGTACTAGCAAGCTTCCGACACCTCGTGGATTATGTCGTGGAATGAATAGAGGCGGATAAGGGAGATGCAAATGATATCCAATGACGGAAATTAACGACAATATTGATCCCTATATGCACGGTTGTTTGCCCGGTTGAAAATCCCTGCTGGTTCGCCTCCAGGTGCTCAGCGGGAGCGTTGCTGCTTGATAAGAGGACGATCACTTCGTAGAACTAGGTCGTCCTTAGCCTTTCTACGTGTAGAGTGGTAGTCGCATTGCTTGATGCGTAGACCCGCGTCCTAAGGCGTCCCGTGATAATCTACAGAGTATCTATGTACAGTTGCCCCCAAGCCTATAACCATGCTCCAACTTGATGACAATATGCCGGCTTCAAATAATAACCATAGCATGAGCCCGAAAACGGCGACCGGATATCAAACGGCAACATCACAGCTGCTCCGCGCTGCTAATCAGTCGCTCGATCATGCCTTCATCGCTGGATCCGCCCATGACGTCTCCAACCGCCGTCACAAGTCCAGCAAGTTTCCGGCGGCGGATTTTCTCTTCGAGCTCTTTGCTCTTTTGTTTGGCCTGCTCCAGCAGCGGCCCTGGTAGATTGGCCAATCGTGCAACATTCAGTCCGTAACTTCGGTGCGCCACGCCCTCGCTGACTTCATACAGGAATGTGATTTCTTCGTCCTGCCCTGTCCCGGACTCAGTGAAGCTCATATGCACGTTCTGTAGCTCGTGGTCGGCAAACGAATGCACCATGGAGGAGAGGTGCTGATAGTGTGTGATGAAGAGCGTCAGGCTCCCGATCGATCGTACCATGTAGTCAAGGACGGCTTGGGCAATGGCAACACCATCGTGCGTGGACGTGCCTCGACCTAGTTCGTCCAGGATGACAAGTGAACGAGGTGTCGCCTGCTTGAGTATGTCCGCAGTCTCGGACAGCTCGACCATGAAGGTAGATTCACCCGCCAGCATGTTGTCAAAAGCACCCATGCGAGTGAACACGGCGTCGAGCATACCAAGTTTTGCCGCACGCGCAGGGACATATGAGCCAATTTGCCCCATGATGGCAATAAGTGCCACTTGCCGTACATAACTGGACTTGCCGCCCATATTGGGACCCGTGACCAGCAGGGCGCGGGTCTTGTCGCCGTCCAAGTCGATGTCATTCGGAACGAAGCTATCCAACAGGAGTTGCTCGACCATAGGATGACGGCCTTGCTCAACGTGGATGCACCTATCCTCCGTATATTCGGGTTTGACATAGCCGGGTTGACTGGCTATGGTAGCAAGAGAAATCAGGCAATCAAGCGTGGCCAACGCCTGTACACAATCCCGGAAGGGCTGGTACCGGGTTGCTATCTCGGCCAGGAGACCCATGAAAGCCTTGTCGCAGGCCGCGGCCAAGGCCTCTTTGTGTTGATCGCGTTGTCGTATTAGCTGAATAACTTCAGGCGTGTGGAATCGCGACACCTTCTTTGTTCCGCTGACTTTCACCCATGATGCAGGTACCCTTTTGATGGAAGCCGAGCTGTTCTCAACCTCGATCAGATAGTCGACACCCGAAACGGATTTGTATTCGACAGTCTTTCTTCCAAGCTTTTCACCGGCAACAGAGCGATGTTCTCGTAGATCGTGTTCAACGCTGGCAATCCCAAGCTTTTGGTCGCTGATATCTTCCGTCTCTTCACTTTCATGGAAGAAGGCATACTTATCATCGCTTTTCGCAGCATGCATATTGATTTTGTCCAGGAAAGAAACAACTTCCTCCAAGATCGTGGGGAGGGAAGTGATCGCTTCATTAATGGCAGTGGACGTAAAACCGGTATCCGCAGGCGATTTAACATCAGCAAATTCCTGCGCGATCATTTGCATGGTCTGGAGTACAGTGAGGAGCTCCGGTCGAGTACACTAGTTGTCTCATTAGTCTCACAGGCCTGGATGGTTCAAAGCGAACTATGAGTTGACAAACCTTGCCGTAGTAGATCCGGATCAGGCTCTTTTCCAAGTCACTCCTGACCTTACCAAGCAATGCTTTAAGCCGCTCGACCATGCCCGTTCTTTCCGGGTTCTTGAGTTCTTCAACAGCATTCACCCTCTCTTCGAGCCTCGACTTATCTAGCAAAGGACGTCCAACCCATTTCCTAAGCATTCTCTGCCCAAAGCGCGTTTGCGTTCGATCGAGCGTCCAAAAAAGACTGCCTTTCGTGGTATGATCGGTTTGATTTTGGTAAATTTCAAGGCTCATAAGGGTGTTTCCGTTGAGAAGCATGTGCGAGCGGGAGGAGAAGTGTTGGAAGTACTTGGTCAGCTTGAAAACATATTCCAACCCGTACTCTTTCATGTGCTCGATCATAGCGGAGAGACAGACGGTCACTTGCTCCGGTAGGTTGAGCACCTTTTGAAGCAGACTGCTCGCTTGCGCGTCATCCGCAGCGCTGGCTGTTTTCATGTTCCCTGCGTAGAAACTTGAAACATGGCTATGTGACTCAGCTGCAGCGGTTTTCGACTTGGTGACTCTTTCCACACGCGTCTTGTCACCGAACACGTTCAACTTGCTACCGGAGAGATGTTGAACAAGCTTCTCCGTAGCCTTGGACAGCTCACCGACAATGAGAAGCTCACAGGGAGCAATATGGAGCAGTCTTGTCTCGATTTCGCTTCTCATAAACCCATCTTCAAAATCATCATAGACTATGTCTCCTGTCGCCGGCTGCACCGCGACAATGCCGATATGGACCTTTTCGTCATTGACCCAGCCTTTCGCATTCGACTCGGTAATGCAAAGCAGGTAGCCCGTTGCCGGAGACGCGCCCCCTGACGCCGCAGACATAGGTCCTTCCAGGCCCTCTGCATCATCGATGTAGGTTCCTTTTGTATATAGGTTTGTGAGCTTGCGCACAAAAGGAGCATTTCGATTATCTCCCGCGGCCTTGAGGGCAGCCGTCTCTATCTGCCTTACCACGCCGACCTTGTGACCCGCGGCAACTAGGCGCTTCACGTGAACGTGTAGCCTGTGGACTGGTATGCTGGCGGAGGCGAAACGATCGAGGTGTGCTTCGGAGGGATCTGCGACACAAAAACCTACGTTAGGCACCATCCTTAAAGAGACGTGGGGGAGAAAGGGCGAACTAGTAAAGCCATGTACTTACGTTCATCGAACCTAAACTTCCCGGGAATGCAGACTATGGACAACTCTTTCGCAGCGATCCTCGCATCTTCGCCAAAGAATCGGAACTTGTAGCCAACCTCGACGACGAGTACGGTATCCGCATGCTTGCGCTTTATGTCGATTACTTGTTTTTCCATAGGAGTGAGCTTGCTTGCGCCTTTCTTTGCGCTGGCCTTGCCCTTGGTGGGAGGGGCTGGTGGCTCCTCGTCCTCTTCTGCCTCCGCATCCTCTGCAGCGGTGGCTTCGTGGACGGCATTTCTACCGATGCCAATCAAGCAATCTGCACCGCCCAGCTTCCGGACGAACTTTTGGTGTAGCTCGTCTCTCTCCTTCCGTCTTTGTTTCGCCTCATGGTCTTCCGTCTCCTGTTTCTTGTCTGTGCTGGGGTTCACAGCAGGCGAGCTGGCAAATTTGAATAGCTCGCTCCGATTACTACTATCCGGTAGTGTGGTTTGCTCAGGAGTCGGAATAGATGTTGGCTTCGGGCTTTGGTCTTTATCTTCGGAGTGCCGCCCATTGATTTTCGCTCTTTTAGGAGCCGGTGCCACGATATCTTCGTCGTCCTCATCGGTCAAGTGAGACTCATGCTCTGGCGACTTGTCGTGATTTTCCACTTTTTCTTTTGCTGCCGCTGCTGCTTCCGCGCTCTTCTCTTTGCCACCGCCATTTGCCGATTCTCGTTGTACTGGTTGTGGCTTTTTCGTGAAGAAGCTAGCAATAGTTGGTTGTTTCCGCTTGAGACCCGGGGAAGAGGAAGATGGCTGGGATGATGGTAGAGGCATTTTCCCCGTCTTCTGGCAAGCGTTGCTGGTTTCCGCGATAGATGGTGTCACTAGTCACATTTAGTGGGACAAGCTCGCTGTATAATCAATGGAACCGAAGTGGTGGCAATAATAGCTTGAGCATCTGTTGACTGCAACCCGAGTGACTGAAACAGGCCTAAGCACCCACGATACAGGAGCCTGGCAAGCTTCCGATTCGCATCCAGAGCAAACCAGGTATGACGGCTTAGCGTCAGAGGCGTGGTCCGCGGCAGGGACCTTCGACGCGTGGGGACGCGCTAGTTAGTTACCGTGTAGAGATTAGATGACATAATCTATGTGCGCCTCAGGCACACTTGACCTCCTTGCCTACTACCGCTTTGCATGAAGTCTCTACCTCCTGTCTTCTGCTTTTAGGTAAGTATAACATGTATCTCATTTCGTGGAGTGTAATACAATATTAGTTTACAGTTGCCAGGGGATTCTTCTAACAGTCACAGTGCAGGGGCTGCCATCGAGGACTACTAACCCCAAGCCAAGTATCCATACCCCATCACACTAGTGTTTGTCTGTATATAAAGTGAGTGCAGAAGCAGACTATAAAACAGAACTAGTACACGCTGACCACGGCCGCTCAACAAATTGATGTGTTTCAGGGCCGGAGGGGAAATATGAGAAGATGAATTAGCACGGCAAAGGAACTTGAATAAGAGCATGTTGGGTAATCGCAAGAAGGCAAGACCCTAATACGAGCTCCCATCTAGGTAGAGCCGCTCAAACTCACATTCATCGACATCCGAGATTGTTGCCCCGGGAGAGTCTGGCTGTTCTCCATTCTGAGGCTGGGGTTTGTGGTTGGCCTTCGCTGTGTACATTGGATTGTCTTCAGCGGGCAACCTGGGAAGTGAAACGGTCAAAGGGTTGAATGAGTACCCCATGGGACTCTCTTGGCTAGCGAACGGACTGAAGCCAGCGGGCTGCAAGTCTCCAAAAAAGCACTGGGGTGGATAGCCCATATCGCTCACCGAACGCCTTTTGATCGAAGGAGAATGCCAGTCAACAAAAAGATCAATCTGGCTACGAACATCAACCAGTGGTTCAATGTTCTCTTTGTCCATGGACATGCCATAGTTTCTCTCAGTCAAGGCCAGAGCATGATTGTTGGAGGATAGTGGGTAAGTATCACCATGGGCATTGAATCCTTGAAGCAGAAAGATGGGATGAGAGGAAGCCGACGTCGCAGAATGCGATCCATCACAATGATGATTCGTGGAGCTTGCTTTGTACTGATCCGGTGCATCCCGAAAGATGGCAAACCCATTGTGAGGCCTTGGCTGATTGCCTTTGAATGATAATGCAAACTCATCCGTGTCGTCTCGACTGACGTGGCAAAGTGGCCGTTGAGAAGCCAAGGGCCCCTGTATGTCTCTTCCAGCCATGTCTTCATCCACGCTGTTTCCATTCCGCTTGGTAGATTTTCGACTCCTCTTTCTGTCTTGTCCACGATGGACATTGCCATCGACTTGCGCAAGAGCCCGCTTGGGACGACTGGATTTTCGTTTGGGAATTGGTGTCTCTCCTTTCAGAGGGCTGCTATCTTCAACATTACCCGATATCACACGCTGCTTGCGTAAGATACCAGTAGGCGAAAAAACGAGCTCTGTAGGCTCGACACGCAAAGACGTCTTCTCCATCATCTTCAAGATGCTCTCATCCTTCTTTTGGTTACGTCGACGCCTCATTTGTTCCGTGGCAGAGTCAAAGATATCCATTCCGGGCCACAGCACGCCCTTCAATCGAGCTATCTCATCTGCCCTCTCCTTGTCCATCTCACTGTTGGTTGGGAAGCCAACACTGTCATTGTCATTGTCCTCAGTAAAGATATCATAGCCGTATTGGGCCGGGTGCTGGGGAAGAATGTCCGCTTTGCTCCCTGACCAGTGCAATGTGGACTGGACTGCGATCTCCTCGTCGGAGTCTGGGCCAGTTTCCTGTTTCCAAGAACTGGAGCCAGATATCATAAGCTTCCTTGTAGGGGTTCTGGAAGCCAGCGAAGGATCTATCCCAAGACATGCCTGTGAAGTGTGGGTAGACGAAGTAGCAGGATCATAACTTGTGGGAAGAGGTAGGCTTTCATTTTTAGGCTCGGGACCGATGATATAGGGATTGGAGAGACGCGGATCCAGATAGTCAGGGAGGGGATTCGGTGGTGAAATGTAGGCAGCGGGCACTGGCGGGGTAGCTTCATGTTCAAGCTCCCTCTTTGTGTTGACCTTCTCGTGAGCTCTCCTCTTGCGAGCCTCCTTGGAGGACATTCGATCAGAAAGCAATCTTGCTAGATTATTGACCTTGTACCATCTATCATACTCACGCAGCAGAGCGATTGCCTGCTGTTCTTGATGGCTGCGTACTTGAAGTTTGAAATAGTGCGATAGATGTGCTTTCGACGAGATGTGGGTCAGCAAGTGAGACACATCGCTGAAGGTGGGCTGCTTGGGGCAGATGTTGCACAGAAGTGCAGCTGCATTCATCTTGGGGCTGAGATCGAACAGAAATCAGGTTCGGACTCTGGAAATGATATTGAAGGAAGTAACAAAGAAGAACTCTGGTGACTGACGGGGGTGGCAGGCCGGCCTTGGAAGGAAAGGGTGGAAGCTGGAGAGTCCAAGAGGTAACAAGTGCTGTTTTGCCTGAGGACCTGCCCTGCGGGCTTCGGCTGCTCAAGTTTGTTGGTCATGACTGGAGAAGGAGCGACTCATTCAATGTGACTTCTGAAATGGCAGGAGCAGGCCTGGGTTATCAAACACAAACATTACGATATCGCAGGACTTGCGGCGATACTAGCTGTCCTATCGAGACACAACGTCTATGTCGTTATTCTAAGCGCTCTGCCGAGCTTCTGCTCTAAACGGTGAGAACTTAGCAGAATAAAGAGAGTGTTATTACCATATGTATAGTACTGGCCAACTGCCCTGCATGGTACCTATGTTTTAATAGTATTCACGCATTGCATATATAACTCAGGGATACACCTGTAAATATACAGAGAGATAGTATCACAAATAGCCTAGGAGGTAATACATCCAGCTTTGTAGATTGCAGCTCAAGCATTCTACTACTCATCCATGGAGATAATTTGTTATGTGTTTGAAATTGACCACATCTATAGATATGGACGGTCATTGACAGGTGCAAATATGTAAGGAACAGCAGTCAACGTGGGTAGCCTAACAAAACCAAATACTGTAGTCTCCAGCCATGGCGGCTCCATTGATATTTGCACCATGTTTAGCTAGAAGCAAATCCCATTAACTGTCATGCTGAAAGACGGTCAACTCAAGGATTTATCAATCGGGAATGTGTCCAAGTTCCGTAGAAGCTCACCAGACACCGGATGGACTTGATGTTTCTTCTGTCGGTAATCTTAACTATTACTTTGTAAGATATATACATTTTAGAAGGCGGGTTGCCATATGAATACCTGAGAGTAAACTAGTGAGGTGGTATGACTAGAGATACAACCAAGCATTATGGATTCATGTCATATGATATCTTCGAAACCAATGGTTCTCTCAAGACTACTGCACTAAATCTAGAAGTTTACAGATCATGTGCCACTGTGTCTTAACGGCCACTTAACAAGCCATTGTGGGGGGGTATGAAGCGGAAATAAGTCACAGTGCCAATCACTCTTCTCCCGCCTTGTATCCCATAATCCACGGAGGAAAGAAAAATGGGTTATTAGATTGCAGGAGGTGATGTCTACAAAGACAGAGCACGATAAGAGATGCGAAGATCAAACAACTACTACGATAGACATTTCATTGTTATCGTTTTTGGTAAACAGCTGGGAGAAGTGTCAGATCTGGACAAGGCTGTATTTGGTGTTGTGACAACTTACTAGGCAGGGTCTATTTCTTTGACACCGTCGAACTTCAGCAGGCTTAAGCCGGCAATGGCGAAATGGGTATGAAACACATCAACCATGCTGCCTGGGCGGTCTCCGATACCTCCAGCCTCGGAATCCTGGATCGAGTCAACACAACGTCACCATCGCCGCAAGAAAGGGGTCAGCATACCTGACAGCGCAGAATGAAAGTAGCCAGCTTGCCACCATCGATCCAGTGGAGTCTGTCAATCATGGCCAAGCTGGCCCCCACCCACCAGCTATAGCAGGCGTCTGGTAGCTTCTCAGGGCGCCCATTTAGGCCTCCATTATCAACCTGTCTTTCGCTGAGCCAGCCCCCCAAGCGATCCCTGTTCACCAGGTCTAGTCGCCCGGCAATCGTCAGGGCTCCGACACAGGTAAAAACCTGGCCAGCATGTGATTCAGCTCCGGGTTGTATTCCATAGCCCCCATCGAGATTCTCGCAGCTCTGGATATAGGAAACAGCTTTGGAGACATCGACTGTATCGAGGAGCCCCAGAAGGGATAGTGCATTGAAGGCGCCGTACAGAAAGCGAGTATCCCTCTCGCCCCATTCGTCGCCCATAAAGGCGCCCGATTCCTTATCCTGCAACTCGGCGATGAAAGTGCCTACCTTCTCCTTGCCGCCTAGACCGCGCTTCTCTAGCTCATCCACCGCGTCTAGCATCACGAGGATTTGCACGGCTGACACGGTATACAACATGTGCGCGTCATGGCCTGGAGCAGCTCCAAAGCCACCGTTCTCCCTTTGGCATGAGAGCACAAAGTTGATGGTCTCCTCACGAGGAAGGGTTTCTGGACGGCCAAGGAGATGTAGAGCTGTTAAGCCCCAGTACACTCCGTTTAGTCGAAGATGCTCTGTGAGCCAGTACTCCAGCTCATCCCTCCTCTAGCATCACCTGTCAACCACCCTCCCTATCACGGAGAGAAGAATTTATGGTTATAGTAAGAATGACGCACACTATCCAAGTTCTTGATATAATCCACATGTCTTTCGACACTGAGGTTCAAGTTGGATTGAGCCCCAGCAGCATTTGCAGGGCCCGAAGTCAATGACATTCTGAGAGCGAGATGTGTGGTTTGTGGTCGAGCTTTAACTAGCCTAGAGCTTCTGCTTGGGTAAGAGGCAGAACTCTTTGGGTGCCGCTGCTGGGTTTCAGGCAACAATTACTGTGCCCACCAACAGATCGAACTGGGTGAGGCAGAGGAACAAACAGCACGAGCACACGACCACAGTATGAGAAGACCTGTGGCTCTGGGGAGTGGCAAACGCAGGAAGAAGGCAACTACTGCACGTGTCCCCCTCGCTGCCGTGAGGTTAGCTTTGAGGTTAGTAGGAGTGGTGACCGTGGGAAACTTGGGGGAAGTTGGTTGGAATCCGGGAAAAAGCTTGGGCAGGGATGGTGTGTGTGGTCGGCAGCCGGAAGACGAGGGCGGGCTCTGGGTCACGTGAGGCAGCGCCACCCGGTGAGCCGCTGGCCCCGAGGCGGGGCTTTTCTGTTTCAGCCCGGCGTTTATTAGGGCAGGATCGCCGTCGTCCACGGACAGCGGTGTGAAACCCCTGAGCGCCAAATCGCGGTTGCCCCTGAGTCCCTGCTTCGCTCCGAAATGTTCGGTGGCTGGCCCTTGTGTCAATCCCGCGGTCAACGGTAATTGGTGGCATGGGCTTGGAGCTTGATATCCAGGCACCGGGCATGTTCTGAACTTCTGATACTCTATACTCTGGAGCAGGAGGAACAGGTCCTGCGGTCGGACTGCAGCTGGATTAGCCCGGAATATCGAAAGGAATGTGGATTCTTCTTCTATAGCACTACTACTATCTAGGTACTACCTACTACTACCCAGCTAGTGCTAGGCACAATTGCGTAGTGCCGGGCTATTGACTCTGTATGGAGTAGAGTCATATCTCCCACGTGTACGAAGTACTCCGGTCTTTTCATCGGCAGTAACTAGGCTCCAGGAAAACTGTTCTAACCGACCAACATCCACATAAGCAACTGTCTAGTATTGCGCACTACTATGGGGATACTATCTACTCCGTACGGAGGATGGAGGACAAAGCGCTTGTTGTTTATTCCTATGGGGTAGACTATCTACGGTGTCTAACTAAGAAGTTTTTCCCCCTTCTCCACCTCCATGCCCAAGCGCCGGAGAGATGATAATAAGAAATGAATTATAGGTCATCATACTTTTATTACTACTTACTACCAATGGAGCACCGGCGACTGCGCGGTTATTGGATCTATTGATAGCCCACAGAACACTTCTCTTGGTCTGTCAAGCTGCAGCATTGTTTTCTGGCTATAATTAGTCATGTGGAATGTATCATGCCTAGCAATTTGTAACAATAATAGCAGTAGCATTAGTAGACAGTAGTAGACAGTAGATAGATACCCTGTGCTCCGTGCCATAAACGTCAGTAATGAAGCGGGGCAATAAATCGATTTGTTATTATTCAACCTGGGTACGGTGTAGATATTACTCTTTTTTTAAACATCCCCACTGACTGTATCAAAATTGTCTTGACTGAACCATGGTTACCCGCATGTCGAGCTTCAAGAATCAGACAACCTTGCGAGGGATCATTACCTAAGCGAGGTTTCAACACCAAGGCGATAGATAGATGGATAGTGGTTCATTCCACGGGCTTCCATGCCGGTTCTGTTCCCGTCACTGGGCTGAGATGGAGCACCATCCCGGGCGAAGTTTGCTTACATTAATAATGATTGATGATGATGATGACCATCGGCGACGCGTGCTAGTAGTGCTAAAAGTAGGCAGGCCGGACTACTGCGTACTAAACGGCCAGATAAGGTGCCACTTACTGCTATGATGGGCCTCCGCGTCAGGTACTCGTGTCGCCCGAGGGCATCTGATTTGACCCTGCCACTCAACCCCCGTCCAGCGGCCTTTGGTTGGCCAATCCATGGTCGCCATCGTTGTCTCCTAGCCCGGGCCTGCATCATCCCGCCCAAGGCACCAACTGCCAGACCCGATCTTTTTGGGCCAGTCGCTGCCGGCCCTTGCACTGTTTGGATGGGTCCTCCCGATCTTTCGGTGTATATCCCAGTGGATTGTACTCCGGGCACGCAGGAGTACCTTAGCTGCCCATGGCAGCCCGGGGTTCCCATGCATCTTCACCAGGGGTTGACAAACAGTAGCGCAGTTGGGAGAGTTGGGACTCGGGAAGGGAGATGGATAGGGGGAAATCAAGAAATGGATGCATTATGGAGGCAAGAGATGTGCATGGTCGGACTCATCTGGACCTTCTCCCCCGGAGGTGGGCGAGGAGAGAGGAGAATTGGATTTTCTGGCCGGACAGGACGGGCAGGACAGGACAGCCTCTCCATTAATTTTCCCCGTGTATTTTTTTTTTTTTTTGCCTTTTCCGACCCCCCTCTCCCCCTCCCCTCCCAGCTGTAAGGTACTTAGGTGTAATTCTGTAACTGCTGCAGATATGAAGACGTAACTTGGATCAACGTCATCCGCCTGGTACGTACCAGCCACGAGTTCTCCTCCCTTTTTAAACACGCCCCCTCAATTCTGGTCGCGGGTGGCTCATCATTGTTATTGTTGTCCCTCCTCTTCCGGTGTCTTGCTCCTCAAAACAATACCACCTTGGGGGTACAGACAGCCTCTTCATTCTCCGAACCAGGAAGTTCAAGCAATGTTCACCCCCATCCTTACCTGTTAATTACAGGCGACCATCCACTATCCACCATCCTTTTAACTTAACTACATTTCCCCCAAGGAAGGGCCTCCCATCGATCCAGCTGGCTGTCTGTGCACCCTCCCGATAGGCTTCCCATAAATCCATAGGTGCTCTGAAGCCACCCAGTAACTATTTCGGAGCCTTGCAACGCCATCTCCACTGCCGTCCCCCCCCCTTAAAAAGACGGAGCCTTCTTAGCCTGACACACAGCCGCGCTTGCATAACGCTTTCAAGGAATGTGTCGTCGCTGCGACATTCGAGTCTGAGCTCTTCCAGTTCCAGCACCGTGTGGGATCGCTCTCTCTCCCTCTCTTTCTCTCGTGTTTCTTTGATCGCTACTACCTCTCCTTTGGGAAATTTCAATCGGGCGAAATTCCTTTGTCGCTCCCCTTCTGTTCCTTTTACTTTTTTTGAACTTCATTATTGCTTTTTGGGCCACGGCCACCCAACAAAATCGCCGACGTCTACTTCCTGGTCTCCTTGGTACGCCGACCGCCCTCTTCACCACCGCTCAGGCACACAAAACGAGCATCTTAGGCGAGCGCCTATTTTCCCAGTTGCCACTTTCAATCGTCATCAGGCGCAGCAGTGTGGACTACTCCTTATTTCTGGTCGACCTGATCCGCTGTGGGGGAAAGAGGAACAACTGGAGGGGTCGTCAACATCTAACATGAGGGGCGGCGCAGTCTGGTATGTGTGATGACAATTTTTTGATTCACTTTCCTGTCTAGTCCTCCCCCAGCGAATGCTTTCTTTTTCTCTTTCGATTTGACAGTCCATTCACTGGGATCTGCTGTCTATTCTGTCTATGCTGAGGCCAAGCTTCAGCCCATGTATTCCCTTGGCTAGCAGCTCTATTCACAACCCCCCCCATCCAAGACCCCTGCTTGTGTTGGCAACTCTTCCATGCACTTTATCTCTACTGTCATCGTTCTCCTGTTGAAGCGCCTTGACTTTCCTCCTCACTAACCGCCATGCGACTCTACACTAGATTCAATCGCTCTTCTGACATCCTCCCAGAATAGTAACGATTCGCCTTAAGTGTGCCCAAGAACCTCGACATCTACAGAAAGATTGGCGAAGGCTGGCCCCGTTCCAATCATCTCCTCGTTATCGCCAACGATTCTCATACCTGGTGCTTGGTTGTCTCTGTGAAGGGGGATTGTCGGGATATTTATGCCCCCAAAATTCAGACGGACGCGACCCTCTACCTGAAAAGGAGTAAGTTCTAGAACCGGGAACCTGCCGTCAGCCGAATAATGTCCAAATATAGTATCACACATGGGCTGGGTTGCTAACCTGATCCTCTGCCACTAGGACCTTCCCCTCGACCAACGCTTGGTGCTCTAGCCGACCATTCACATACCATTCCTTTCCCTAAACCCAGCGCGAGTCACCAGGCCCGATCTTTCAGGGTCATCCTCCGACCCACGATTGACACATAAGATGCCGTCTAGACAGTCCACTGTTCCGAATTTAGACCTAAGCACTTCCACCCTGCAGGCGGATGCGAAGATCTCGTCCCCACTGACTCCCGGCGCCCAAAGCTCCGAGGGGCCAAGTCCCCTGACACCCCGTTCACCCAAGTCATCATCCAGTTCGCCATTCTTCAAAGGAGCCACGATAAGACCCGTCACACAGGATTCGAATAGCAAGTCGAATAGCCCTACCTTTCCTGGCTCTCCCACTATTTCTTCTGCTGAACCAGCCACTCCGGGTCTTACGGCTATTCCTCAGTACCCTCCCTCCCCGAAAGATACCCCTAAGCACACTCGTGATCAATCGCGCTCTTTCTTCGCGAACCTCAAAGCGCCAAAATCCTCGCACAGAGCTCAACGGTCTGACAGCTCGGGAAATTCTGGCGATAAACCCAAGAGCCGTGGCAGTTCCAGGGATCGCAAAACACAAATCTCAACAAAGCTATACGAATCAACTCCTGATCTTCCGGGTGCTCTTGAGCGTGCCGCCCAAGAGGAGAGCCGTAAGTCCTGCTGTTCCGTCCATCGTTTGAAGCAATAGTCTGACAGGCCTATCCACAGGCGGTGACCGTGCTGAGGAGAAGTGCCCCCCACCGTCAGAAGTTAGGAAGGTAGGGACTGAAACAGAGGCCTTCAATCCGGCCAAGAAGAACAAGCCGCGTTTCGCCAATCTCCTGTCTCGCTCTCGCTCAATCCGGCTGGACGAGTCTTCTATGACCAGGATAGCAAACCGGCGCCCGTCCACTAGCCTTATGAGGCTGGAAGAAAACACCAGGCGGGAGGCGCACGAGCCCCCTAAGTCCTCTCGCCAAGACCGCGGCATCAGGACTGCTGGGAATCCGACAGCTCGCGGTTATACGGAGCGTCCTTCAGATTTCCACAACAACCCTCTGCGTAAGGACAAAAATTATGGTGGATCAATGGTTCCGTCTGCATCGCTAAGCCAGGTCTCGGGTGCCTCAGCTGCGCTGTTCAATAACATCAAACAGTCTTCGAGTGGCGCTGCGGATCGCATCGGTAAAGCTGGGAAAGGTTTCTTCGGCAAAATCACCCGGAGTGGCAGCACAAATGAGCGGGAGCTTATAAATGACGACAACTATATCTGCTCAGTCATCAATCTGCCGCTCATACAGCAGGCACGACGAACTCGCATAGCGAAACGGCTTGAAGACTGCAGGGACAAAACTGAATTTTGGATGCCCGCTTTGCCCTATCGCTGCGTCGAGTAAGAGACACCGCCAACACACATACTGGTTGCTAACGTTATTAGTTACCTGAACTTCAAAGGCTGCGAAGAGGAAGGGTTATACCGTGTCCCAGGTAGTGGGAAAGAAGTGAAGCATTGGCAAAGACGTTTTGACACGGGTATGAGTCTCCCTTCTAGAGGCGCCTCCTAAGCTTCGTAACTAATATTGTGTCAGAACTCGACATCAACCTTTTTGACGAGCCGGACCTTTACGATATCAATACCATTGGATCCATGTTCAAAGCTTGGCTTCGCGAATTGCCCGACGAACTCTTCCCCAAAGAGACTCAAGCTATGATAGCAGAAAAATGTGAGGGTGCAACTACCGCACCGCAGCTGCTGAAAGACGAACTCTCCAAACTTCCACCTTACAACTACTACCTTCTCTTCGCCATTACTTGCCATCTAAACCTCCTCCATTCCTACGTTGACCAGAACAAGATGGACTACCGCAACCTTTGCATTTGCTTTCAGCCTTGTATGAAGATCGATGCGTTCTGCTTCCATTTCCTTGTTTGTGACTGGAAAAACTGCTGGCAAGGCTGCTGGACGGAGAAGGAGTATCTTCAGGTTGAGAAGGAAATGGACCAGAAAGAAAAAGCGGCCCCAGCGAAGGATGATGCGGGCCATGGTGGCCAGCAGCATAACCAGCAGCATAGCCAGCAACATAACCAACAACCTAGCCAGCAACCCAACCAACAGTGTGTCCAGCAACACGGTCAATCGCATAGCCAGCCGCATAGCCATCCGTATGCCCAGCAGTATGGCCAGCAACTCTCACATAGCGACGAGAGAGCCGTGTCGTCCGGTAGCGAAGCTGCGACTGAAGAGGAGCCTCCGCGCCCGGCATCGCCGAAAACCCGCAAGCACAAGCCGAAGAACATCGAAATATCGCATACGAGGAGCGTCTCACAACTTCCTGAACTCGGCCCCCCGCTTTCTCCCATCCAAATCTGACAAACGCTTACTCTCGATCCTCGGGTGACAATATTCTAATGGGCTGAACCGCGTGCTTGCCCGACTAGGCTGGCCTACATATCACCCTTCCTTCTCCATGCTTCAGCTTTGGGGCGTTCTACGTTGTGTCATGCAGAGTCTCGGACTGGTTCCGCAGGTCGAGCATGATGACTGGGCGTTCTCCTTTTGATTGTGATTCGAACCACGCGCCATTCCCCGGTACCACTTTCTGGACCATACATGATTCTTCAGCTTTCTTTATGCCTCCATCGTTTCCTGGTTTGCGACGACTTTCTTTTTAGCTATATTGGGCCTTTCTCAGACTGCATGCCTGGCGCCTTCGGAGTCGGTAGACCTTGGGCTAGATGATGCTCCCTCTTTGATGTACAAATTTTCTTCTTCCTCTCTGCCGTCTCCTTCCCTTCCTGTGCTTTCTCAATCTCAATCTTCATCTATCGCAGTTTTGGCGACCCCACAGCCTTTTCGAAATCATCACATGCATGTTTCCTACCTTGTTTTCCGACAGATTCGTTATCTCTTGATTCCCCCACCGGAGCTGTGTTTCGGCGCGTTTCTGACCGAATTTGGCAACCTATGCTTCTCTTTTCTCCTTTGCTTTGTACTATCCCAAAATTTCTGGAGTACCCTGGTACATAGCTGTAAGATAGATCAACGAACGACCATGCATTAAATTGAAACATTTGACCCTGAGAAGACTAGGCGATCTATTGGTGCTTCATATACACAAAGACGTATCTACAGGACAAAGTGGGCAAGGCGCACATGTCAGGCCGAGCCTCAGCCATGCGTTGCGGTCCCCGGAAAGAAAAACATGGCGTAAAATATGATAAAATACTGCTTTTCGAGCCCGAGAGACAATAGTGCAAACGGGCAACGTTGACATCCAAGACCAGCGACTCCGAACCAAACGCCTTGATAAGCCCCAGTGAAAAGAACGAAAACGAGGCAAGACTCAATCATGTTACAGCCTCGGCTTGTCAAATCGTCATCGGACACACGCGTGCCGGCACCCCCTTTAACCACCACCGGACTTCCTCGACTTGCGCTCATTGGACCGCATCTTTCTCTCGTTGCGGCGTATCCGATCCTTGCGTTCGGACCGTGATATTCCACGGATCGAGCTGCCCTTGGCGGCCGCATCCTCTTCCTTCTTCCAGTCCTTCTCGTTCACTTCCACCAGCCACTCATCGTCCGACTTGTTCTTGCCCTTGTAGCCCCAGCGAGGCACCCACTCGCCCTTCGCCTCATCGTACACCAGCTTCTGGCGGCGTTCCTTGTCGGCCAGAGCAGCACCCGGCTTAGAGCTGTATTTGCCGATACCCTTCTTGCGGGCGAACAGCTCCCACTTGGTCGGCGGCTTGGGCGTGGGCAGGGGCTTGTGTCGCGGGAGCACGGTGGTCGGGGGCGGAAGAGTGAGGAGCACACCCTGTTGGGACGAGCTGATCGGGCAGGTGGTCAGGAGCTGGTTGAGGAGAGACTGGGTGCCATCCCGGGCAGTGGCCTTGAGAGAGGCGTCCAACGGTTCCGAGCGGGAGATCTCGAGCGGGTTGGGATCGTTCGCAAGCAAATGACCGAGATCGAATGTGTAGGGCGTGGGCTTGGAGACGGTCACGGGCCTAGTCGATCACCAAAAACAAAAAAAAAAAAAATCAGTATGTGTGATCAAGTCGGAGAATATATATATCGAACATATATAGATTTGACTTACAAACGCTCCGGCTTGGATTTGGAGGCCTCAGAGGCAGTCGCCATTGTCGCTTTCGTCGCACCGACACAGAAGGGCTGAAGGGATTCGGAGAAAGATCACCACGACACTGGCGAGGCAAAAAAAAGAGGGTGATGAAGGACCAGACGTACAAGAGACGACGAGTGCCAGCTTGACCGATCAGGTAAAGAAAAAAAAAGTTCGGGCGATAAATTCGAGCCGCTGCTTTTAGACCAGCCTCACCGCCTGCCTTTTCGACGGCGAGCACGCTAGGCCCAACGGGGCAAGGAGAGGAATCACCAAAATGTGCTCCGAATTTCCATCCATTCAATCCCATGTCATTTGGGCCAACGACCGATCTCTCAAGTCTCCGCGCAACCTCCGCTCCACCAACCTCCCTCCTCCCACCTCCTCCGCCCCCCCCCCTCCCCATTGCCCGTTAGAACACTGGCCACAGCGCCAGTGGGCTACAGAACAATGGTTTCCTCCTTCTGTTGGGGCTGCCTCACGCGGCTTCCCTCTGCGCCTCGCGCCCTTCTCCCGCCGACATTAACAGCACAGCGAGTCGCGGCCTTCCACACGTCAACCGCACTTTTGGCTGCCAAGAAGGGTGCCTCTGCCCCGAAGTACCGACAGGGTACATCTATGACGATGAAGAAGAAGAAGAGACCAGCCGAGAGGACGCGTCCGCCGGCTGTCGGAGAACGCAAGGCCCTCCGCAAACGCATCGTCCTCAGCAACCCCAATGCCCTTGAGATTCCGGACATGAAGGAGGTCTCCAACGAGACCATGGTCGACAGTCGTCTTCGTGGATCGGTCCTTGGACTTCCCGTGCCCATGCTCGATCAATTGCGGGCCGTCCAGGCCTTCCAGCCCAAGCAAGGCTGGTCGATATTTCGCCGGCCCGGAACCGTGGTGAGACGGGAGACTCTCGAGATCGCAAGGCTCATTGACGGCATTTCCGGTGAGGGTGAGGAGAAGGGAAAGGTGGTGAAGAAGATCGTCTCCGGTGCCAGGGCTACCGGAAAGACCGTCCATTTGCTGCAGGCTATGTCCATGGCCTTTACCAAGGAATGGGTTGTGATCACGGTCCCCGACTGTAAGTTTCTTTATTCCTAAGCGCACGCATGAATCTGGACCGGAATAACTGACAACTCCCAATTAGCCCAAGAACTGGTCACTGCTACTACCGCCTATGCGCCGCTCTCCGACGAGAACCCGAACGTATATGTCCAGCCCGAAGCGACCGCTGCTCTCCTCTCCCGCACCGTTACGGCCAACCCGGTCCTGTCGAAATTGAAGGTCTCTCGCGAACACACCGGTCTCAAGGCGCCCGTGCCGGCCGGTACGACGCTGGAGGACCTGGCTAAGATGGGTATCAAGGATCCTGCTGTTTCCTGGAACGCCTTCCAGGCTCTGTGGGCTGAGCTCGGCGCCAAATCTGCGGCTCCTGGTTTCGAGAAGGGCTTTCAGCCTCGCCCTCCTATGCTCGTCACCGTGGATGGCATTGCTCACTGGATGAAGGAGTCCAAGTACAACAACGTCGATGTCCAGCCCATCCACGCTCACGACCTTCTGTTCGTCCGTCACTTCCTCTCTCTGCTGAAGCCCGGTACCGGCCAATCTTCTCTGCCTAACGGCGGTATGCTGCTGTATGCCACCTCCGCCTCCAACAGCCCCACCATTCCCACCCTCGACGTCGCTCTTAAGCAGGTGGCCGCTCGCCAGGCCGGTGTGAGGCCATCTGCCCCGGAGTTCCCTCACCCCGATCTGTACGCCAAGACAGACCAGCGCGTCCTCGACGCATTCGATTCCTACGGTCTCCCCGCGCCCAAGGAAGGCACACTTGAGCTGCAGACTCTAGCCGGTCTGACCCGCGAAGAAGCCCGCGGTTACCTGGAATACTTCGCTCACAGCGGCCTTCTTCGCGAGAACCTCACGGATGAGTGGATCGGTGAGAAGTGGAGTTTGGCTGGAGGCGGCGTGATCGGTGAGCTCGAAAGGATCGGAAGACGCCTGAGAGTGAACACTGCTTAGACAGACATCATAGGGGGTTTTTCATCCCTTTTTATGCTCTCGGGTCTTTTTTGCTTGAGAGCAATGTAGACATTATGTTAGCCTTACCTTACCATCACCCTCATCTTTTTTTTTTCCTTTTCTTTCTCCTTTACTTTTTTTTGCCCCCCCCCCCCGTCCTGCTGTGCCATTGGATGGATATTCGAGAATAGCAGCTGTATTCTATTTACTCTTGGGCTTGCGCGCGTGTGTGTCTGTCTGTATGCATATAATGGAATTTTGAAAATATACTCTGCATATACCTTAGGCTGACTCTCTCTCCCTCTCTCTCTCTCTCTCTCTCACCTTACTACTCAAGCTGATGCAATACCTAGTAGCTATCTAGAAACTGGTTTACATTTGGTAGTAAGTACGTCAGAAGAACAGAACAAGAAGAGAAGAAGAAGAAAAGCGTTAAATAAATCAATACATACATACATACATACATACACAATAGGTAGGTAGGTACCAGCAAAGCATGTCTATCAGTATAGAAAAAGGAAAGAATCCTAAGTAGTTAGGTAGTCGACGACAACAGGCGAGGCAAACAAAGCAGTAAGTATCAAGCAAAGCAAATACCGATCGATAACAAACAGTCAAGCCCGACAACAATCGAAGTTAATCTGCCAGTCAGTCAGTCTGTAACCGCCCAGGTTACAGATATAGATAGATAGATAGATAGATAGATAGATAGATAGATAGATTCTATCCCGGTCACTGTGTGAAACAACGCCGCTGGCCCGTCAACGTTGACGTAGGCAAATGGTCATTCCCCGGGCAACAGCACTTCTGTCCGATCTCGCGCGTCAGCATTTCCCTATTCACTTTTGCATCCATTGGGTGGAAGTAGTGGATGAATATCTCCTCGTCTTGCTGAATGGCGCGGCTTGCCCACACGAGCATGCGGTTGGGGACGGTGGGGTCGTAGCCATAGAAGGCGTTGTAATGTGTGTAGCCGCATGCGTGGTTGAAGAGGCTGAAGCCTGGGAAGAGATATAGGTTGTGGAATGAGGGCTCGAGTTTTTCCCACTGGGCTCTGGTCATTCCGGGTTGGTTGGCGGCGGGAGGGATGTCTTTCTTGGTGATGATTTTATGTTTCTTGCGGCGGATATGGTCCCAGGGTGTGGCGTTTACGGTTAGCTTTCGCATGATGAGCTGGATTACCCAGGTGTCGAAAGTGAGGTCGCTGAATATGTCGACACCCAGCTGCATGAGGATGTCGAAGGGGACTTGGATGTTGGCGCAGAAGGTGAAGGGGAAGGATTGGTTCTCCCAGTTCTGGGTGCTTTCTAAGACGAGGAGTTCGTCGACCTCGTGCGCCATGAGGTGGGGGTCGGTTTGGCGTCTATGGAGCGTGATGTCGAATACTTCTCGGAGAAGCAGGCTCAGGATGGTTGTGTGTTGTTCGTTCGTGTGTGAGTAATATGTTGTTTCGTAACCTGCTGGTCCAGTTGTTACCTCATTGAGTCGCATGGCATCGTGCAACCAGTCCCAATCCTTTCCACACGCTCGGAAGTGATACCTCTCCCGGGCGTTCTCGGCGCATGTTGGCCCGTTGGGGTCTGCTTCGGGACAGAATGCGAGGCAGCTGGGCGCAGTGATACACTTGCAGACTTCTCGACGAGTCCCATGTCCTTGGGAGTACCGCACTGCATCCGCATGAGGGATGTCGGCTTTGCAGTTGTCACATCTCAATGAAATAGGGCCCGTTGTTGCGATCGTCTCTCGGTGAAATGGGGTCTTGGGGCTCAGGTGACCTCTGACCGAAGGTATTTCAACAAAGATGATTTCTCCTGCTGCAATAGGGGTGGTTGCAAACATGCCCAGCTGGTCGCCGTTAGGCATGGTGGTGACGCCAACCCTGCATCTTTTCCAAGGGAGACTATCATTTTCAGTGACAAGGTTTCTTGTTGCCGTATCCGTGAAGGCGTTGGTCGACCGGTCTTTATCATTTGCGTCATACGGATACTTCCTGCCTCCCGGAGCGCTACCGGATCGCTTTTCATAGAAAAAAACATTGGGATTTTCTGCGCTCAAGGCGGGATTGCGTGTGAGAACGCCATGCTTCATGACCCTCCAACGCTCTTTAAAGGGAGTTGTGTCGCGGTCTGGCATGACTATCCTCTGCAAAAGCTCCTTTTCTTTCACCTTATAGTCATCCCAACTTTGGAGCGCTGCGAGGCCGAGACTGATGATGTTCTGGATTGCCTTCCGCATTGTAGGGACGAAATAATTTATCCCATTAGGCATGCGCATGTAGTCAAGCTCATGGAAGGTATGAGGGTCAATCATGTGGCCCCCAGCTATGATATGCTGCTCTATGGCTTGCCAGATCCGAGTGTAAAGCCCAGGTTGACGGTTTCGGAGTAGCGGGTTAACCAGCACCTCACAAAGGAGGTGTGCTCGATAGGCATCTCCAACCGCAAGGTCAAAGAATGCTAGCTGATAGTGGCAATAGGCGCGGCTCAGCCAATAGGTCGGGTTATATGGACTCAGGAGGATGGCGCAAGTGTACATGTCAAGAGGGCCAATCCCACCATCGTTCGTGATTGTGATGGTGTAGCGGCTCACTTCATCCCTTTGAATGCCCCAATCCGAGAGGCGACTTCGGGGTAGAACCTGGTATTTCTGATATACGCTTCTCTTGTAATCACGTAGGCGTTGGCGTAAGTCTTTAATTTTGCCCTCGGTTGGGAGATTCCGCCTGTGGAGCATCATTTTCAGGTCAATAACCTTTAGGCCATCAATTTCCCTTCCTTCCACCAAATCTGGATCCTCCATTGAATCTCCCATATCAAAGCCTTGGTTGTTGAAAATGTCGTCGAAAGACCAGTGTGCTTGATCCAGCCCATCATTGTTCCACTTCTCTTGCCACTTGCTGGGTATGAGGGGCAGCAAATGATCCTCCATCAAATGGTCGTAGACATTTCTGGCTAGTCCATGCAGTTGATGCATATCTCCCATTATCGGACGGAGGAAACGTTCCCTTTTATCCATTGTTTGGCCAAGCAGCGTGTCTGGGAGGCTCCAGAAACGGTATGCGACCTTTGCATCAGGTGGACTTATATGCGGTCGCCATTCTATCTCATCATACAAGTCGGGTCTTCGAGCGAAGGGTGGGGGTTTGATCGTTTGATGAGGGGGTAATTGGTTTACGGCCGTCATTGTTAATAAGGTCCAGGAACTTGGGAAAGAGGTGGACCCTGGTGATCAAAATGATGACTTCGGCGTGATCAGATGGTTCAAAGATAGTCAACTGGTTCTTAGCAACTTGTGAGTGAACGATACGATTTGCACGGCCAGGGGATTGAGAACACATTCTGCTGATTATTATATGGCATCCGATCCTTTTTTGAAAACCGTGCCGTTTGCCTGTGTCCGAAGGGCGTCGGCCACAAAGAAACAGCAGGACAAAGAGTCCACCTAGGGAGCTGCGATACCGTCATCATCGAGATTGGTCAATCGAACCCTGGAGACGGACGGCTATTGAAAGGGAGAATTCCATGGACAAGTGTTGCAGACAAAGACGGCAGGGGACCGAGGGATGTGACTGCTTTGTCTTCCCTTGGGACTTGGTTATCCTATCAAAGAGCTGCCATGACTGAGACAGAAGAGACAACACAAAGCTGGAAGTAACTGCGGGGAAGAGGAAGCCAGAGTAAGCAAGTCGGTTTCTATTTTTTTTTTTCATTGAAGAAATACGAAGTTAAACCATATGTTTAGGTCCTAGGCTCTAAACTACCGGATTTCCGGGGCCTTGGGGTCGCATAATGGAGGCAGAGTGTAGGGCTCTTGTAAGTTCTCAGTGAACCTCTCTCATCCTGATTCCTCGCGAGTTGGTCCGAAACGATAGGGTCGCCCACCCCAACCACTAAGTATGATCGCATTTCTGTCTGGGTGAAGACCAAGGTAGCATGGAGGACAATGGGGTGTCCCTTGCTGTTATCCAAGCGACGGCCTGTCCTGTCTTTTCGTATACGAAGCCTGTCCATATGATAAATCAAGGAGGTATGGCAGTGTAGAATGTAATGCCTCGATGGTGGGGAAGTCGGGAATAGCGTCTTCAGGGCGGAGTCGAACCGAAAGGACAAGAATCTTAGCCTAAGACTAAGAGGTGATAAAGACGGTGATAAATTTAGCGACTCGGCACAGCCTCCGGCGCTTGGACTCGGCTGGGGCCGAACCTCACCGGACCCAACATCCCATTTCCATGTCAAGGACTCAAGAGAGAGAGAGAGAGAGAGAGAGAGTCAGTTGTACTGGTCGGAGTAGAAGGGCGGGATTGAGTCAGTGTCAGTGTCAGTGTCAGTGACCCCCTTCAAGTCAGCCGATCAGCCTCGTGGCCCCCGTCAACTTTCAAGTCAGTCAGTCATCGGCCATCCCCATAAATCCGGCCTTTCCTCGCCTCCGTGTTTGGCTCCGACAACCCATCAATCAATCAACAATTAATCTAGTATCAACATGCCGGGTCCTCCACAGCCTGAGTGGCGTCGAACGACCACTACACACCCTCAGCATCCCCCGCAGCCATCATGGCAGGCATCCTCCCCGCCGCCGCCCCCTCGTCCTCCTCGCCCGCCGTCGGCGCCCCTATACGATCCCAATCTTTACGGCCAGATTTCGACCCCTCCACCGGCTGCTAATGTGAGCGCAAATGTCTCTCCGTCGCCTGGCTTGGCGGCGGCCGACACCACCGCCTGGGGAGTCAAGTATAATAGGCACCAACTTCTTGCGCAGACCCCTCCACCACCACCACTGCCGGTGAGCGTTGAGGCGATCCATGAGCCACTCGGCCAATTTCGACTGACGAAGTCTTCTAGCCTCGACCATCAAGTACGACCCACTCCCCACAGGCGCAGTCTCCAATTGTGAGTCCGTTGGATCCCAGCTTTGCGACCCAGCCTGCGCCAGATGCCTCCTACCAGCAGTGGCCACAAAACGCTCTCTATGCACCCCAGCAGCCGGTCACCTATTTACCGCCACAGGCCCCACCACCTCTACCTGTCCCTTCTGGCTATCAGGACGCGAGTCTACAGCAGAGCAGCTCATGGCAGCAGTCGCCTCCCCCCTACTCAAGCGTTCCTCTCACCCAATATCATGGCGCCCCGGCTCAGCAGGCGGCAACTCTTAGCAACCCAAACGTCGCAGGGTACCCAACACCAAGTTCGGGAATTCCTCAAGCCCCGAGCCCCCAACAGGCCATCCCTGTACCCTACCAAGAGCAGCAGCGATTACCGCACCCTCCACAGGTCTCCGTGGCACCAGCTGCAGGTTCAGAGGATGGATCCTTCCCAACCGTTGCGCCTCCCGTGCCTCCCAAGACCAATCCCAGCTTTGCTCCGACGAATGCTTCCGCCCTAGGATTTGGCGGTCCCTCCGACTGGGAATACCTATCCTCTAGTCCAGGAATTATCGATGATATGGAGGCTTTCGGTGCCAAACGCCAAGATTCCCCGCCCCTAAATCCATCCGCTGGTATTTCTCCAGACCACCCGGTAACTGCAGTTGGACCTACCGCGAGTGGACCATGTATCAGTCCTGTGTCACCTCCAACGGAGACCCCTGTGATACAAACCGCCCACGCAGATGAACAAATTCAGCGTGGAGGCCCCATTAGTAGTCCAAGCACAGCGCTGAATGACCGGAACCCACCTCCCCCAATCAAAGTGCAGAGTGAATCCGCTCATAGTCCCGTCTCTATTGACGAGAGTTCCGAGAGCATTGACGGCATAATTGATGCTTGGAATCGGCCAATCCCTGCGGATTCTGAAGCTGGGCAAGCTTATCAAGGCTCAACACCCCACCCCGAGGTACCCTCTCCGTCGCAGAAGCTTAGCCCCATTGATATCCCCAAGCAAGAGTCCACATTACCAAGGAAGCAGGTGCAGTCCAAGCCAAGGTCTGCAGGGCCAGATAGCGCAACCAGTGAAGCTACTACCGAGAAACGGGCAATTCTTCCAGCGTTTGTACCACTCGATCCGTATGATGATCTGGATCCGTGGTCCAAATCCTCGCTGGAACGCTATGTTGCCATGCTACGAAAAGAGGCAGTGGCAGATTCCGATAAGGAACGATTCGGGATATTCACAGCGTTTATGGCCAAGGAGACAAAACTTCGCGAGATCCTGTATAGCGTTGAGTCTAGCCCGACACCTGTGGACGAAGCTATCCAAGATGTGCAACCAACGCCCTCTCCGCAGGAATCAACTTATAGTTCTGATATAAACGCTCCTCCGGTTGAATCAGGGCTGATACCGGTTGAATCCGAGGATGACTATTTTGCATCTACGAGCATACATGATGGCCCCGAGGACGGAAGTTATAGTCCTGGGGGTCGCCCAGTTCTTCCCAGGTTACACACTCCTGGTGCAGTGGATATAAAAAGGTCGGCGTCACATAAAATGGGCCATAGACATGACACGGGACACGCCGCTGCCTCGTCATCACGCTCGAGCTCGGTGCCACCCTCTATGATGAACGACGTGGAACGTCAACCCGATCTACCCCCTTTGACCACCAATCCTCCGCAGCCAATCTATATACCGTTTCGCTATGCAGAAGGTCCTCAGCGAGGCTCTGATGAGCTTGTGTTCGACCGCCCTGCATACCAAGCCTACTCAGACCTGCGACAGGCATCTGCCGAAAGTGGGCGGGTGATGTCAAACGCCCCCACTTCGACATCTCACAATCTATCGACTTCCGTAATGAATTTGAATCATAACAAGCCTGACGAAACGTTTATCGGTCTTATCCGGGAGAAAAGCGTTGCCTACCGGAAAAAGGCGCCCCGGAGAACATCCTCTCCACCCCCACTACCGGCTTCTCTCAGACAAGGCAAACCAACTGGCCCAGTTGAAGATCTGCGTGCAATGGTTTCATCACCAGCCGCCAGGCATTCGGAAAGCCAGTGGCATGTGACCACTAGAAAGGAGCTTGAGATTTTTACCGGCGATTTCACTTACATCCGGGAAGCGGGAAAGTCCTGGGAACTTTCAAGCAAATCTCGCAAAGAGGAATTGGACAAGGAGCGAGTCCGACGCCAGGAGAAGTCAGAGAATCGCGTTGATACCCTTTTCAATGGAAAGGAGATTGGCTATGCCGATATTAATGTCCTGGAGGAAGAGTTTCGCCAGAAGGAGGCTCGCGCCCAGTTAGAGGAAGAAAGGCAAGAACTGGATAACTTCATCGCAAATGTTTTCGAACCCTTGGATCGGCGCTTGAAAGAAGAAGTCTCCACGCTCCAGACACATTATGAATCTGCTCTTACTCAACTTGACCACGACAACAGCAAGATCAAGAGTGCCACCACGGACAAGTACAACTTGTCGGACACGATGAAGTTAGTGAATGAGATATATCGCAAGCTCGAGATGCGTTATCAGAAGCGCCTCGAAATTGCCCTGGATCGCGAGCGTCGGCGGAAGAAGGCCGAAAGACGACCCCTTGTGTTCATGGGCGACTCTCTAGCCCTTAAACAAGTGGACAAAGACTTTGATCAGATGGAGCGACGAAACATCCTTGAAGCAGCCAGGGAACGGGATGAGAGAGCCAATAGACTGATGGACTCATTCGACGATGCCATTATGCATGGTCTCGGAGAGAACCAGAGTCTTCTTGACGAAGTTGCCGCAAAGGTAGCGAAGATCGATGCAGCCAACAGCTCATCCGCGTTGCCAGATTCCGAAGCCGAACCGCTGCTGAAGTCGGTTTACAATCTGGTCGAATCTCTGCGCCGAGACTCCGAGTCCATCCTGCATAGTTTCGGTGTCGCCGATTCGGTCCTCAACGACGCTGATTACAGCGTTTCTGTTGCCGAGGCACGCTACTCAGAGGCCGACCCTGATGTTTTCCGCCGGCTCGATGACGAGAAGAAGAAGGAAGACGACAAGATCCAAACCGACCTGAAGTCGAAGCTAGATAGCGTCAGAAATGGGCCAGCCAAGATCACCGCTAGCATAAATGGAATCCTCGAATCCCTTGGGAAATCCCCGATCGCCATCACAGAGGAGCCGGATTCGACAACAGAAACGCCCAGCCGTCTACCTGTCGACGTACTCTCACCAACCACCCAACCTCCCGCTGCCAGCTCTCCGTCACGGAAGCCCGGGGAGGACCCAGAGCACCACCAGCGGCTTCGCAAAGCATTGGACGATGCAAAAAAGAGAAATGCCGCGAGGAAGAACGCTTAAGCGAGAAGTTTGGGGTTTGTAATTGTTGACTGGCATGGATTGACCCGCCAGGTTGTATGTCTTGTCTCGTTTTTGCTATATAGTTAGACTCATCACGACGTGACGAATCCCTCCAATGATGCTTTCACTGTCTGTATTTTCTATTCTTTTCTTGTGGCTTTCTGAAAGAAGAGTGGCTTTTCCAGGTATCATTGTAGGCTACCTTCACAACAGAGTAAGTGCTAGCTAGTCACATCACGGGTCTCCTCCAACCACCAACCACAACCACATTTACTGAAGAGAGCCCATTTCCCTGGTCTCTTACCAATCTCCATAAAACATTACTTGAAACACACGAATCCAGAGCCTTCTGTCTCGCCGCTATCGTCCTTCCACTCATCTCATCTCCAACGGCATTTAGTGTGACAGCGCGGAAACAAAGGAATCTGCACATACACTCTGGACAAATCAATTCCCATGGAACCGGGGTTCTTTCCCTCCAGCCCAGGATCCAGTTTAATGAGCCAAGGAACGTGCCCTTGAAAGGCGCGAAGCCTGCATGGTGGGTGCATAGTACTGCATTGTGCATGCACGGCCGTTACTACTAGTACTTACGTGATCACATGAGCCGCATGTTGATAAGAAATAGCCTACCTAGGAAGAATAATCCTGACCTGGTGCCTATGGCAGCAGCATTCCATTAACCATGGTAGTTATTGTGTGCCAGGCTGATGGCGCTGGCAGTGGCACTGACAGCGTGGCACAGGAGGATGAGGATGGGATGCTGCTGCGCCGCAGACCACGGCATCAGCATCGAGAAGATGCCTGTGGCAGCCAGTCCAGCGGCACAGGAGGCTTACGGTGCGCCAAGTGTCGCAGATTCGTGCAAAATGGAGCCGATTCAGACTGAAAGGGGCCCGCGATAGGCCGTCCCGAGGGTGTGGATGAGGAGGGGGCGCCTAGTACTAGTAGTACCTCTCAGTCTCTCTCCCCTTCCCGCAAAACTCTCCCTATAAGCGAATCGCAGCTGCCCGTCACCCACCATGGAGCCCCGTGGTAATATATTGCGTCTGGTGGCTGGTGCCGTTCCACAGGACTTGGATGGAACCATAAGTCATGTCCCAATGGCGTCGAGCCCAGCTTGCGGCGCATCGTGATTGTCCTGTCTCGGGTTGGTGCAGAGCAGGAGCAGAGCCTGCGGCTGCGGCAGTGGCAGCTTGGACGGGTGATGGTTGTTTATCTTTGGTCCCCGAGTCAGTCAGTCAGTCAGTTCCCTTGAGACGACGTGATCGCGAGGCTGAGGAAGGTCGATCCCCGTCTGTCATCAGTTGGCGTAGAAACCCCAATCCTACGATGTGTTTCCATGATACTGGTAACCAATGGTTTTGGCTCCCTTCTCCCAGGAGGGGGGGTTCTTGGTTGGACTTTGTTCATGGCTCATGCAAACCAGGGGCAACGGGGCGTTCCCCAGGTGTGGCTGCGTGAAAAAAAAAAAAAGAAAATAAAAGAAAAGAAAAGAAAAAAAAAAAAAAATAAGGTACTTCAACCTCGTCTTCTGTCGCGAATGGTTCCCCGCCTACCAGTAGATTCTGCGCCGCAGACTCGGATCCTGTCATCATGGCGCAGGTTGCCCAGCATCTGTGCTTCAATATGATGCGTCACGGCTGGTCCGATGTGCCAGCTTTTGAAGCACACTATGATTCGTGCAGAGTGTCTGCTCTGGAGATGGGTCTGGTCCTTCGGTCCTGGCCCCGGAGCCACGCCGATTCTTCCCCTCGGTATCAACCAAGTCAGGCTGTGCTGCTGTGTTGCTGTGTTGCTATGTTGTTGCCTCTGCATCATCCTTTGCCAAGTGTGTGCCCTAGTGGAGAGATGCCACTGCAAACAGGGGCGTCACCACCTAAGGTTCTTGCGGCGCGTGTAGGCGCGAGTACATCCGGTTGAAGGTTCTGATGGCGTTGCTCGCATCGATCAATCATGGTGAAGCCTTCGATTTCCGTTGTAGTCTGTGGCAGCAAGGCGCCTCCGACAGGTTGGGCTCATTTCGTGGGTATGAAGTACCCGCTTCCACCCTTGGTTCGCACCAAACTCTATATAAATCGGCCTCGCCGTTTAAGCCAGCAAGCAAATACAAACACAACCAGGGAAACATAAATCTAGCAACTTTATATCATCCACCCATGGCCGCCCCAACTAGACAGTTCCACGGCCTCTCGATCACCCGGGATATGCCAACGACGCGCTCCCAGGCGGAGCCGCACTCGGACGACAGCGATAGCAGCGAGCGCCTCGAAAGCGACAGCGAAGACAGCGAAGACAGCGATGACAGCGATGACAGCGATGACAGCGATGCCGAGGAGGGCGACTCGGCCGCGTCGTCGACCATCCGAGGCAAGTCCGGGATCACTTACGAGCTCGCCAACCTTGATTCCGACTCCGAGGCCAGGGCTCTTGTTGGGTTGACCAGCCAGTTCAACGTGGTCAGCTGCTGTGCGACACGCGCAGGGTTTGTCTTCCAATTCACCGAGCAGCCTCGTGTCCATCTTAGCTCGGAGGGGTATACGTGCACCTGCTCGACCTTTTCAGGTCGACCCGACGTGGCCTGTCAGCACATTTTCGTATGTCTCCACCCCTATCTGAATTTTCCCCTTTTCTCTCCTCTGGTGTACTGACGCCCCGTCAAAGTGGCTCCTCGATCAGCTGCATGGCTGCCTCATCCCTCAACCTCCTGCCTCCGACGTACCTCTGTCGAGCGATGGACGTCTACCGAGATTTGGGCGCATGGAACAACTCCTGGCCGGCAAGCTGGAGACTATCGCGGACCAGCTGAGCTGGCAGTATGTCCGTTCCGAGGCCGAGGGTGGAATGGGCCGCCAGGAGATGGTGAGGGACATCCTGTCTGCCTTCAGCACGGTGGTCCTCCCCGAGGACTTCCGGCTGGACCTCGTCGACGACGCCGGGCAGTCGCGCACCCCCGAGCAGTGCGTCGTACAGGGCGACTTCGAGGCCACCATGTTCCGGCTCGCCGTGCACGACGACGCGGTCTACTCCAGCCTGTGCAAGGCCATGCCCGTCGGCGCCTGCGCCGCGATCTACTTCGACAAAGTGCACCAGAGGCTGCGGAAGCTGCTCGTCGACTTCGACCGGTACTGTCTGACGGGCCAGGCACCGACTGGGACAGCGGACATGGACGTGGACAAAGTGATCGGGGAAATCCAAACCAGCGTCGATCGCATTGGGAAGAACATCCTCGCCCGCGCCCCCCACGGGATGGAAGGCGCCGCGAAAACCCTGATCACGCTGCTGGAGGACATCTGCGGCCGCAACAAGGACGCGCTAGACGGGAACCGATGGGGAAGAACCTCATTCCGCGGCGAGGACGAGGACCAGCGCAACCTCTTCCACCAGCTGGTCGGACGAGCCGACGAGACGAGCAAATTCTTCATCCTCGACGTCCTGCAGCACATGCCGCCCTCGGACCTTCACCAGTTCCAGGGCAGGTTGAGGGCCATCCTGCGCAAGATCGAAGTCGACCGTGCCCCCAAGGCTTACATCCTCCAGCTGAGTACACTGATCCGTGCCGCGGAATCTTCCACGGCCAATGCGGGCCAGAAACGACCGGCTTCTGCTACGACTTCTCGGGGCGATAGCAAGCGGACTCGCTGAGGCTTCATAATCGCGTCATCGCGTCCGTGACGTGATAACTTGTGCATTCTACCGCTGATACTTCCTCGATCTATCTATCTGTCTATCTATCTACATCCTATTGTGTATTGTTTTTTTTTTTTGGCATTGGGCGGTTTTTTTTCCTCAATACCCCATACACCAGTGTTTTGAATTGAATTGCTTGCTCAGTGGACCCTTGATCCGAACCCTTGATTTGATTGATCGATAGCTAGCTTGATAGATAGATGGTTCCATGATTCTTTCCCCCCAGCTGGCCTGGTACACTCCTAACAATGACGTGACACTCTTCCTCCTTTTTTTTTTTTTTTTTTCCCTTTCTCCTTCGTATCTCCTCGGAAAAGAAAAACCACTACCACCACTACCACCACCACCTCTCGCCACAGTTGATTAGTCAGTTATACACATTTACATACATACCCCGAGGTTGAGGTTACACAAGAAACGGGAGACAACGCCATGGGCCCATGGTAGATAGATAGTACTAGTAGATAGTCCGGATCCGAGGAATGTCATCTGCGATGCGATGATCCGCCAACCTTATTACTACAGTAATAGTAATAACTAGTGATACTTTACTACTGGCAGCCGCACCCCCGTATACCCCGTAGCCGCAGACCCAGTCCCAATACCCGTGGTTGGTCATGCTCGGTCAGATTCTACCTCGCACTTCCATCCGGATCCAGATTCTCGTCTGTCTGGCACCGACCAGCCCCGAACGAGGCTGAGTCGAATAACCGTCGCTGGTTCACGTCGTATAATGAATGACGTCCGTTCATCTGCTTGCTGCGGTACTCCGGTCCTGGTTCCACTCTCCTCTCCCACTCCCACTTCCACTCCCACCTCCGCTTCTGCCTCCGCTTCTGCCTCCGCACCAGCGGGCGCCGGAAAGTGGGAACTTGTTGTAACCTTGATTCGGTCCGAGGCCAATCAAGGTACTTTTGTGTCTGTATCTAATGGGTCGATCTCACCAACCTAACCACTGGATAGTGCGGAGTACTCCGTACATACTGACGATACTCCATGGGGGTAGGTAGGTAGGTAAGGTACCTGGTCCTGAGGACGAGATCTGGGACTGGGGCGTGAATAACGTCATTTCCCTCCTTCCTCCATCCTCGGCTCATTCATACGGTCGGTCTGAGTCTCGGAGATCTCCTACAGAACCAATTCTCTAGTCTCTTTCCTTTTCTTTTCTTTTCTTTCCCTTTTTTTCCCCTTTTTTTTTCAGTTTCTCGCCACGGCTTAGTCAACAGTAAGAATGCCTAACTACAATAGTTGGTAAGATGAGGTAGTATCTAATCTAGAAAAAATGCTTTGTAAAAGTATCTAGATAGAGTACAAAGTATAAGGTAAGTAAACCGTTGGAGATCGCCACTAATCCTATCTCGGTAGCCGATGACGCTGATCGGGCGTATTGTGGAGCTTTGCAATTGCTGTAGCTTGTAGTGGCAAATATTGCTGTAAAAATTCATCAATTGGCCGGCTGGCCCAATGGTAAGGCGCTTGACTACGGATCAAGAGATTGCAGGTTCGAATCCTGCGTCGGTCATTTCTTTTTTTTTGCCTTTTTTGTTGCATTGATTGGGCTGGGCTGGGTGGGATAGACAGAAGAGAGTCAGTCATTCTGTATTTTGGGTGATGGGTGGTTGTGTGTCAGCATTTTTTTGTCGCCCGCTCGGCTAGGTATAGTGTTGTTATCTTGGATTATGCATATTTACTGAGTCTTGAGAGGAGTTATCCCAGTTGAATTGGGCGACTAATACGCATAACTACACATCACTCCCATTCCGCAACAATATATACCATACCATACCATCACAAACCCAGCACAACGCAACACCAACTCCAAATCCAAAACTAAGACAAATCCAAAACCACCCTCCCCTGCAATTTACCACAATGAATCTCCTCAAACACCCCCGTCAACCCCTCCATCCTCTCCGTCCGGAAATGCGCCTTGATAATCCCTCGGGCCGCAAAGTCCAGCGTCTCGATCGCCTCCCTGCGACTTCCCACCGCCGACCCCGTGATGGTGATATGATTCGCGATCAAGCTCGTCGGCATCGCCGTCGCAATAGCACGGGGCTCGTTCTCCGGCAATCCCACACAAACCAGCGTGCCATTGAAGCGTAGGAGTAGCAAAGCCTGGGCGTAGGCGGCATTCGACGCCGTGCACACGATGACGGCGTGTGCGCCTAGCCCGCTAGTCAGAGACTTGATATGCGCCGCCATAGCTTCGCCCTTATCGTCCGCCGGGAACTGCGTGATATCAACGAAGTGTTCGGCCCCCGAGGCTTTGACCAGCCCTTCTTTGCTCCCGTGGTCGATCCCGATCACTCGGAACCCCATGCCCTTGCTGGCCAGCTGGACCGCCAGGTGCCCGAGTCCGCCGCCGGCGCCGGAGATGATGACCCATTGGCCCGGGCGCGCGTTGCTGCGCTTCAGGGCGGAGTAGACGGTGACCCCCGCGCAGAGCATCGGGGCCGCTTCGTCTGAGGCTAGGTTGTCGGGGATCGGGGTTACGTAGTTGGCGGGGCCGATGGCGTATTGTTGGAATGTGCCCGGCGTGTAGTAGCCGGAGATTTTCTGCGTGAAGCAGAGGCCTTCCGCGCCGGCTTGACAAGGTTCTATGTAGCGGGGAGTTTGGGTTAGTGGACTGTTTACTGTGTTTTTGCAGGGGGTGGGATAGGGTAGGTAGGGGAGAGTAGGTATGGATGGACACTGTCGGAAAACGGAGGATGCCCCCCTAGACAGCAGTTGTCTGGATAACCTTCGCTGGGGACGTCCTGTTTTCTGTTTAATAGACTAGATACTTACCGCAGTTCCCGCACGCGCTGGATACCCATTTGATTCCGACCCTGTCGCCAACTTTCACCCCGGATGTCTCTGTTCCAGGACCCAGTTTCACGACTTTGCCAACGCCCTCGTGTCCGCCTACTTGTCCTGGCTGGACGGGAGCGGGGAGCCCTTTCCACTGCGTATGTCAACCCCAGTCCGGATGAGAAGCATGCGAATTGCCTGCCCAGCACTCACTGTGTCTGTCATTATTCCATAGTCGGAGTGGCATACGCCCGAGTGGGTTCTGCAAGCACCAGTTAATTGGGAAGCATTGAGCTGGCTGGGACTGGGCTGTCTCATGGGTTCTTGAAGACGACAGAATAGCCGAACAATGATCACTCACAGATTGATCAGAACTTCACCCGGACCAGGCTCTGGGACATCCACCTCCACGACTTTCGTGGAAACAGTCCCCGGCCGGTCATAGATGGCAGCCTTCTGTTTGGCCGGGATCTGAGGCACAGGTGCACCCTCGGACGAAGCCATTATCTATCTCACTTGAGTGGTATAGCTCGAAGATAATAGAGATGGAAAAGGTGGATTGTGGAAGAAGCAGAGAACGCATTCAGGAGATGGCAGACTCAGGGACCCTTTCTTTTCACGGGGATCCATCCCCTGTTGATATGTCGAACAAGTCAGACAAAGCGAGCATCGATCGACCCCGACTAGTTCTCACAATCGGCGCATTATTGAATTGGATGGATGGATGACGGTGTAACTCGTATCGCCTGTGAAACCCCGCAGAACCAACCCGACCCCTCTTTCGACGGTTCAGGTGTTGCGAAGCCTGGAAAGATAGTCCCACATCCACATCAAGTTTCGAGCAATACCCACTTCTGAAGCCCAATCCGATTGGTGAGGGGGAATCCGCGGTCCATAACCCAAATATTGTGACACGTGCGGAGATGACCCATCGCAAGGAGCAGCACCATCTCAGGGGGGATCTCAAGGAAGCCCAGTGTGCCTCATCCCAGAGATATACGAACCGCCAAAAGACCTGATCCGAGGCTAGAAGGTCTCGGTCTGCATGCAGCAGTCTAACCGTCCTGGTAGGCACTACGATCGGGGCTGGCTTCGGACCAATGCCTCCCCGACCCTCCCCCACACTTGGGGTATCGCATGATGTGATGACCGAATGACCGATCAACTTCCCCTCTCTGAGCTCGCGTCGCTACAAACTCTTCTCTTGCCCTTCATTCGGTGTCCGATCTTCGATCATCTTCTGCCTCAATTCCGTCGAGTCTTCACCACCACCACCACCACAATGCCCATTCCAATCGTAGACTCCCACATCCACCTCTTCCCCGAATCGCATCTTCCCACTCTAGCCTGGCACAACCCCTCCGGCCCTCTCAGCTCCCAACACTCCATCGACGAATACCGCCTCGCAACCTCCTCCGTCCCCACCTCCCAATCCCCAGGCCCAGAATCAGACATCCCGCACGCGCAACCGCAACCACAGCCGCAATCGCTCTACCTCCGTGGCTTCATCTTCCTCGAAACCGACCGGATCTCCTCGATCGAAGAAGAATCCGAGTCCGGGTGGACCAACGCCCTCGACGAAGTCTCCCTCCTCACCCGCATCATCTCCAACAACCCCGTCCCAGGCGAAGGCCACACCAATGTCGACGGCCAGCTCTGTCTCGCCATGGTACCTTGGGCGCCTGTCCCGGGGGGACCTGCTCTACTGGAGAGATTCCTTGCCCTGGTGAAAGAACGCACCCTCACGGACGCGACATTCAAGAAAGTCCGCGGATTCCGGTACCTGGTCCAGGATAAGCAGCGGGGTGTGATGCTACAGTCCGGTTTCGTGGACGGGTTGAAGTGGCTGGGCCAGCGGAATCTTGTCTTCGATCTTGGGGTCGATGCCCGTCAGGGCGGGCTTTGGCAGCTTAGGGAGGCAGCGGAGATGATGAGGATGGTTTATCGGGGCGTGGAGGGGAGGAAGGGGGAGAGGGTGGTTATTGTTATTAGTACGTTATGTTCTGCAGCTGATCCTTTTCGGTTTTTGGTGGGGATGCTGGTGCTGGTGCTGGTGCTGGTGATGGCTGCTAATGGAATCTTCTCTCAGATCACCTGTGTAAACCGAATCTCCGTCTACCCTTCTCGTCGCCGGACTCGATTGCTACGCATCCTGATTTCCTGGAGTGGAGTTCCCTGGTCACTGCCATGGCGCAGCATCCTACGACGTACATGAAGCTTTCGGGTGCGTTTTCCGAGTTTCCTCCGCTGACGGCGGAGGATGGACCGGATGTTGCGTCCCTGGTGGAGCAGCTCCGGTTGTGGACCGATGTGGTCTTCGATGCGTTTGGGCCTGAGAGGGTCATGTTTGGCTCGGACTGGCCGGTGTGCAATGTGGGAGGTGGGGGGAATGCGGTCGCCTGGGGGCGTTGGAGGAGTATTGTTGAGGGGATCTTGGAGAAGAGGGGGTTGACTCGAGAGCAGAAGGAGGGTGTTTGGGGCGGTGTTGCAGTGAAGGCATATGGGATTGAGCTGTAATGATCCTTGTTGGGGAGTATATATACACCTTTCTCTGAGTTGTATGTTCGAATCATAATATGCAGGACATCGGTCACGTTCTATCTCACTCTCACTCTCACTGGAGATTAACAAAAAGCCCCCCATCGACCAGGATCTGTGCGCCAGTCTACCACCAAACACCCGTTAGCCATAATCTCTCATCCACATCCACACCCACAAACCCAGCCAGCCAGCCAGACAAGAAAGAAAGAGGGCAAAACTCACCACATACCCACTCAACTCCTCACAAGCCAAAAACACCGCCGGCCCCGCCAAATCCGGCGGCTGACCCAGTCTCCCCAACGGGATCCTCCCCTCCATATACGTCCTCTTGACCGGATCGCTCATATCCTCATCATTCAGCTGCGTGCGAATCGTCCCCGGCAGAAGCGCATTACACCGGATCCCGTATTTCCCTAACGCCACCGCACACGACTGCATCAGACTGAGCACCCCCGCCTTGGTCGGCGTGTAGTGCGTCTGCTGGCCGCCGCCTACGAGCGCGGAGATCGAGCTGATTCCGATGATTGAGCCGCCGGGCGGAGATTGCGCCAGTGCCATTTGGCGGGCCGCGGCTTGTGTGGCCCAGAAGGCGCCGGTGAGGTTGGTGGATATTGTGTGTCCGAGGAGGGGGGGGTCGACTCTGCAGTAGACATGTTGATGTGAGTATGGTTTTAAGTGTAATGGCCAGGACATAACATCACATCACATAACATCACATATATTATATGTATGTTTGTGTATGTATATGTGAGAGACGGAGAGGGGGAGAAGAAAAAAAAAGGCGCCACCCACTCCAGAAACTCCTCAAACCTACACACCCCGGCGTTACTCACAAACACATCCAGCCTCCCAAACGCGTCCACTGCCTTGGCGACGAACTCCCGCCCCGTCTCCGGCTGGGAAATGTCCCCCGGAACAAGGAGGAATCGGCTCTCGGCGCTCTCTTCGCCCCCTGTTGTTGTTATCTCTAGCATGTCTTTCTGCATCACTTCGACGAGGGGCTCGTCTTTCGGTCCGCCCAGGTGGTTGACGGCGACTTTGGCGCCGTGGCGGAGGTATTCGAGGGCGATGGCCTAAGTAGTGGATGGATGGATGGATGGATAGGTTAGGTGTTGGGTTTGGGGACTTGGGGACTTGGGGGTTTGTTTGAGGGGTTCGCGTACCCTGCCAATGCCGGTTAATCCGCCTGTGATGGCGGCGACTTTGCCGGTTAGGAGTTGGGGGAGGGGCATTGTGGGGGCTGGTGGTTGGTTCTCTGGAGGTTGGCTATGGAGGGTGTATTTGTGTAGAGCTGGATGGCGCTCGGTTTAGATAAATAATAAAGATGTTTTCTCTACTGTGTACTGTGTACTTTGTACTGGAATTCCCCGCCGGAGCGATAAGATGGCCGGTGGAGTCCCCTCGGGCTTCTCGTGGTATTGTTGCCCCGAACCCCCCCACATCGGCGGATTTACCCCCACATTTGAGGGGAATATTTACTGTTTACTGTTTAGCCGGTTGGGCTAGGGCTTACAGTACACGGTAGTATTGTTTGACAGAACCGAAACCTAAGATATTGCCATTGTGTATGCTTTAAACTAAAAATTCTCAATACCCCCCCCCAACTATGTTTCTGAAATTCAAGCTGTACCGTTCGTTTCTGGCTCAGTCGGAGCTACTAGGGCCCTTTGAGGGGCCGGCGTGAGGATGGAAGCCGCGGAAATAAGGGGAGCAGCAGGATTGAGCTCAAGACCGAACCCCGGCTTGTCTAGGATCGAGATGTCGAGGTATCCCTGGGTAGGAATGGGTTCGTTGAGGAACAGGTTTCCAAAGACAGGCTCGACGGTGCTTCCGTCCGGAGAGTTGGCCAGATACTCCTGGAATGGGGTGTTGGGCTGCGAGACCACGAAGTGGTACGAGTAGGGTCCGGACGCGTGGGGGACAACGGGGAGATCGTAGGCGCTGGCATGCGCCGAGATCTTAAGCAGCTCTGTCAAGCCACCCACCCACATTACATCAGGCTGGATGATGTCCAGATTGCGGCCCTCGATGAGTTTCCGGAATCCATAGCGCGAGTACTCGTGCTCGCCGGTGGTGAACTTCACCGTGGGATGGGCTCGCTTCAGAAGGGCTTGGCCGTCGAAGTCGTCGGGGGTCAGACACTCCTCCCACCAGTCGATGTTGATGCCCTCCGCTTCACAGCGCTTCACGAGCTCGATCGTGTATGGCACGTTCAGGGACATGTAGCAGTCGACGCGCAGCGGGAAGTCTGGGCCGATGGATGCTCGCTGCTTGCGGAGGTACTGGACGTTCTTCAGTAGCCCTTCTGTTCCCTCGTCCGGTCCGTGAGGGAGAGCCACCTTGGCTCCGGAGAAGCCCATTGCCTTGGCCGCGGCGGGTTGCGGACCGGTGCAGTAAAAGTCCAGCCGTGAGCGGGTGGCGCCGCCAATGAGTTTGTAGACAGGTTCCTTGCGGATCTTGCCCAGCAGATCCCACAGAGCCAAGTCGATCACTGAGATGACGGCAACGGGCAGACCCTTTCTACCGTAGAACATGGAGCCCCGGTACATCTTTTCAAACAGCTCGTTGACGTCTCGTGGGTCTAAGAGATAGGATATGATCAGTTTGTATGTCCTTTCGATGAACCTGGGGGTGGTTCACCTGCGCCGAGCAGGAAACGCTCAAAGTGTTGCTGGACCAGCCAGCAAGCCGGAGGTCCCCCGAAGCCCGTGGCAAACCCCTTGGTTCCATCCGTGGCCTCAATTTCGACAAAGAAGGAGCCCAAGACGTTGATACCCCACGATGTGCGAGAGCCGCGGTATTGTGCCCACCGAGTCATCGGGGTCGAGATGTTGCTGTCAACCAGCCAGTGGCCTCCTTTGACCTGGACGCCAGTCGTTTAGCATGCTGAACCAAACCAGCCAATGTATTTTGTCGAGGAATTGGGTCAGCTTACATTGTGGTAATCACCTCCCGATCCCACTCCATCGATGACGAAAGTGCGGATCTCTTTGATGCGGGGAAACGCTGTAGCGGAGCTCATGTTGGCGAGAGCAGAGAAACAGAGGAAGCGTGGGATGCTAGAAAAGAAGAGAACAAAAGCGAATTAAGAGTCAGCTTGCCCGAGGGCCTTGGCCATATTTGAGAGCACGAGATCGGCTTTGAGAGCTGCGACGAGGGGCTGTCGGAGGGGAGTGGCTCGGGGCAATGCTCCCCGAGGGTGTTCTGCAGGCCTCATGGATGAGCGGAGGAATGCGATGCCTGGCTGGAAGAACGGAATACAAGCCTGGGCACTCCTGCTAGTAGTCGAAGGAGTTAGTCTGGTTCGCCTGTTTCCCCGGACTTCAGCCGCCGTCTTTGTTTGGGGAGGAAATTGCCGGCGGGATTTGGGATTGCCGACTTTTGCGGGGTGATCGTTGATCGTTCTCCTCTCTCTCTCTCTCTCTCTCTCTCCTTCCTGCTTCTCCCCATCCCTCATTCTCCGCATCTTTTCTCTCCCTCTCTTCGGTTCAATTCCCCCGACTTATCCGCCTGGACCATGACCCTTTGCTAGTGATCCAACGGTAGCCATACCCCCGACTCGCTAAGGACCATGTCGAACACCGCAGCAGCTGCCACTGCTCAGCGGATTTCATCCCGACTGCCTGACGATCCGGAACAAGATCACAGCGGGGAGGAATCCTGGTCCGCCGTCGACATCGATACCGAGCAGGTTGCGCAGAACGGTGCCGGCGTCTCGAGGGCCTTGAAACGCAAACGCCCTCTTACAGTGTCGTATGTAGCTCAACAGCACAGAGAGCCCTTCTGACCCTTCCTCCTCTTAGCTAGCTGTGCACGGTGTGGGACTATGCGAAAGATACTAACGGATTAAGGTGTGAGCTATGTAAGCTGAGAAAGGTTAAATGCGGTAGATATACCCCCCTTCCCCCCCCCCCCTTTCGCTTGCAATCCCTGCTCTAGACATACGTCAGCTAACGAGGCTAGATCGCGTTCAACCGAGCTGTGGATGGTGCGCTCGCAATGGTCAGCTGTGCGAGTACAAAGAGCGAAAAAAGCCCGGCCTCCGCGCAGGCTATGGAAAGGAACTGGAGCAAAGGCTAGGTAGGTCAAGAGAGTACAGTGTATTGTGAGACTGTTGCCAACGACGTGAGCAGATCGCCTGGAACAAGTCATCCAAACACAGGCCCGCCTGATTGAAACACATATCATCCAGGGCCAGTCTCGCATGCCCCATGAAATAGCCCAGCAAGGGCCCTTCTCATATAGCTCTCCATCCGAGACAGCACAGGGCCCCAGCCCCCAAAATGCCTTCTATTTCCATGAACCATCGTCTATGGTCCCTCCACCACGCCAGTCGGAGGCATCCATAACCAGTCCGTCGGACATGTCCGTCAAGAATGCAATCCGTAACCAACTTTCGAATAGCATCTCTGCTCCGGCTCCTTTGATGCAAACCCCAGGCAATCCGCCACACAACGATTATACAGGAAATGAATCGTCACTGAAAGTCCCAGTCAATCTGTTTGCCAACCAGGAACAGTCGCTTGCAGACCCAGAGCTTGATCTACCGCCGTATGATCTATTATATGCGCTGGTAGACCTCTATTTCGAGCATATCAACACATGGTGTCCTGTTCTTCATCGTCGGACGACTCTCGATACTTTTTTCGGTCCATCCCCGCTGGAGGAGGCAGACAGGGCGGTGCTGTACGCCATAGTTGCTACCACCCTTCGCTTTTCAAACGATAGCAGGCTCAATGAGCAAAGCCGCAAACGGTACCACGATTCTTCAAAGCAAAAGGTCCTGCTCTACGGACTTGAAAACTCATCGGTCAAGGCCCTCCAGGCTCTGGTCATACTCGCCCTGGACCTCGTGGGCTCTTCCAACGGCCCTCCAGGGTGGAAACTGCTTGCACTCATCACACGGTCAGTGGTCCAGCTGGGACTCGCTGTAGAGTCTAAGTCTTCCCTCATTGCCCCGAGCTACCCCTCCATCTACACTCTCCGTGCCGTTACTCTCCCGGAACCCGACTCCTGGATCGAGGACGAGGGCAGACGGAGGCTCTTCTGGATGGTATATCTTCTAGATCGATACTCCACCATTGCAACTGCTTTCGATTTCGCTCTAGACGACAAAGACATCGACCGGAAGCTTCCCTGCAGGGATGAATATTTCCTCAAAAACGAGCCGGTCGAAACCAGGTGGTTCCAACGCTCCAGTGAACGCGCTGACTACGTGAGCCGGGCCGAAAACGTCGGAACCTTTGGGCTCTACATCGAGATCCTGGGCATATTTTCGCGGATCCATTCGTTCCTAAAGCGACCCGTCGACATAGGAGCGCTTTCGGACGTCGAGGAATGGCAGGCAACCTACCGCAGGCTCGACAATGAACTGACATCCTGGGAATTCGGCCTTCCAGCCGAATATGCCTACGAGAATTCCTCTCGATTGTTTAATGGATCAAAACACACCAAAGGGATCCATTGCGACTGGGTCCAGCTCCACGCCACCTACCAAACGTACGTTCACCCCCCTACCTTCCCCCCCCCCCAAGTAACGTGAATCTCACTCTCCTCCAGTGCAGTCATCCGCCTCCACTCATCAGCAGCCTACCCCACCACGCGCTCCCCAATCTTCACCCCCTCCTACAGCGCCAGCCAACGCTGCCTCCTCGCCGTTGACAACATCCTCTCCGTGACCCGCTTCGTCACAGACAACAACATCCTCGACAAACTCGGCCCCCCCTTCGCCTTCACCCTCTGGGTCTCCGCCCGTCTACTCCTCGTCCACGGCTCCACAATCGCCCACACCGTCAGCCCCGATATCATCTTCTTCGTCGACACCCTCGCCCAGATGGGCAAGCACTGGAAAGTCGCCGACCGCTACAGCTCCATCCTGCAGCGCGTCCTCGACGAATACGGCGAATACCAACAATCCGGCGCCGAGGACCCCGAACGCACCACCCCCTCCACTGTCAAAATCCTTGCTGATATGCGTCGATGCGCGTTCGACCTCGACTTTCTCATCTCCAGACAACCCCGTTCTTCCCCTTCTGTATCTGGTAGCCAACCCCCCGCGCCAGCTACATCATCATCATCATCATCATCATCAACAATGACAGCTGCTGCGGCAGCCGCAATGGTCAGGAACCCCGCTCCCAACGAACTCGAATACCTCGATGTTTTCGGCTTCTTTAACGTCCCGCGTGTCCCTGCAACACGTGCATCCGATATCCTTAACCTGGATATTGCTGACACGGTTAATAACTCCATGTTGACCGGCTCTGCCGCCATCACTACCACTGCCACTTCCACTACTACCACCACCGCCGCCGCCTCCGTGGTCGATGGCTCGCAGTCAAATACCAACGAATTCAACATCACGAATTACTTGATTCCTACCCCCGAGACAGATTGGCTATTTCGTCCTGCGGGGTGAGTCGTTGACGCTGCAGGCAGTTATCTTCATCTTTGCCTGGGATAGACACCTACACTTCCCTCATCTTCGATGGTGTCTGTTATATGTATATGGGGTTGCTCAGACCGAGTGTCCTTGCTCAGATGGACGGCAACAGCCATGACATATATAACTGCGCTCAGAGCGAGTAGCGAGGATATCCTTTAAAGGCTGCAAGTACACTTGAAACTGGAAACTGGAACCTATTAAACCAGGCACCGGATATCCAGGTTGTATACATACTATACTTACAACCCAAGCCCTCCGATAACCCCCCTCATCGCTCAACTCGTCCGTACTCTTGTTTCTGCTTTTCCCAATGTATTGGATGATGCCAAATGTGAGAAGCACGGGAGTAAGACAAGATACGATACGATATCCTTTGTCCTACCTAACTACGTCCCGGGACTATCGAGCCCATCGTCAAATCTACTCGAATTGGACTACACTACATTCTGTAGACTTGCCGCGACGGGCGCTTACACTAGCTGTCCAGCTGCTGCTGATCTGCAAATTCGGTGGACTCCATTTCAGTTCATTTCAGTTCAGTTCATGCATGGCTGCTGCTCTATTTCTATCTAGGGCCCGAACCGACCTTACCAACACCAGCAGAGCAGAACAGTGGTGTCTTCGTTCCCGTCGCGAATTCCATCCCGATAAATGCATCCTGCTCGTCTGGCATGAACTCTGCTAGAGTGGCTGCTATCGAGCGATCGGTGATAAGTGATCAAGTACAAGTACATACGAGGGGAGCGAGTTCGCTCGAACTAAACTACACGATGTCGTTTTAAATATAGGATATGATATCCGAATAATGCATACCCGAACAGAACATCGGTAGTCACTAGTCAGTACCATAGCCAGTCAGTCCTATTATTTTATTCTAAGACCTCGCTCGCTAGCTCGAAACACAAACAATGTAATAAGTTACATTCCGCCAGGTCATTCATTCTGTTATCCTTACATGCAATGGAGAAAGGAAGAGGAGAAGAGAAGAAGAGAAACGAAGGCGTAAGGGGGAAAGGGGGAAAAAACAGAAATGAGAAGAGAAGAGAAGAGAAGAAAGAAAGAAAAAAGACAATAATCCAACACCAACACCAACACACTCCACTCATACATCATGTATTCACTCACAAAGCCGTAGTCTCAGAAAAACAGAAAAAGGAAACGAAAACAATCCAACACCAACACACTCCACTCATACATCATGTATTCACTCACAAAGCTGTAGTCTCAGAAAAACAAAAAAAGGAAACGAAAACAATCCAACACCAACACACTCCACTCATACATCATGTATTCACACAGCTGTCCTCAGAAAAAAACAGAAAAAAGAGAAGGCCAAATTCCAGTAAGGCAACTTCCGCTCACTAAATGTTTGTAGGACCCAGCCCAGAAAGCCTTGAGGGTAAGTAATCAAGATGGAAAAAGGAAGACAGATGGATGCTGGACTTGAGGCGTCTTGTCCGATCGTTTTATGGAGAATCAACCAACAACAGGCCTGTCTACCCAAGCATCGTATGTAAGTGTATTTCGGAGAAAGGGGGAGGGAAGGGTGGTTTTGTAAAATCAAACCAAGGCAAGATACGCAAGGATCAGGGTTGGTTAAGTGGTTGTCGTAGCTTTGGCGAGGAATCAAGGACTAGAGTGATGTCTAAGCCCTACTAGGATTCGAGTCGGAGTCGGACGGTTCAATTCGGACGAGGACCTCTTCGAGGAACCCTTCCAAAAAGGATGACACCTGAGCGCCCATCCCCACAGGTGCTTCATTATCCCATCGCTCAAGCCGTGAGAACATTTCGGACATCTCACCCACCAGGTCTTCCATCATCCCATGGACATACTCCTGGCGTGACTTGTCATAGATATCCTCGCTTCCAGGGTTGCGCGAAGAGAGCTCCAGACGCCTCGCCCGGCGACGGATGGCTGCTTTAAGTGCAGGTAATATCACGCTATTAAGCGCCGTAATTTCCTGCTGCGAGCCAGACGCTCTTTCGTCAAGGGTTCCGTCGGTCGTGTTGTTGACCTGTGAGTAACCAGAGTGAATGGCCATGGGCTGAGGATTATACAGCGGTGCTTGCTGGGGTCGTGATGCCGGAGGCGGTGGTGGCATGTGCTTAGGTGTGGGAGGGAGCCGAGATTGTGGCTGTTGCTGTGAATGCAAATACAGCTGACGCTGTGGATATGGCTCCATTACCGGCCTGACATTCTGATCCGCGAGGCTGTGTGCCGGCTGAGCCGGGAAGCGCCCCTGATATGATGGACCTTCGGGGAACTGTGGTTGTCGGGCTTTCTGATATCCTTGTACGGCTGGGGCGGCACTTCGATGAGCATTTCGGTCTTTGGAAGCGGTGGAAGGAGCGCTCGGGGATCGATCAAGCTCGAGAAAACTCAGGTCCTCAGCCAAGGCGTGCTGCAGAACTCGGTCATATTCGTTAAGGGGGCTTCCCTTCGGTTGGCGTGTGACTGGCCGCTGAAGATGCGAAGGGGTCTGGGGTTGTGGCAGTCCTGGTGGCTGCTTGGTGGGAGAAGGCGGCAATGGGATTTTAGTGGGTGACAGTGGGTTGGGCGCCGCACTGCTTATATTCTTGGTCTGCAGGGGTACCGAGGGGGCATTGGCCTTCGGTCGTAGCATCTCTTTGCGATGATCGTCTCTCACACCCCACTCGGCATGTTCGTGAGCCCGGGCGTTCATATCTGCCTCTTTCATCGGCTTTAAAGCAGGCGCGCGCCCCGCAGGTCGCACAGTGCCGAAATCCCAGAGATCATCCTCATCTTCGGGGGAGGGGGTTTCGGGTAGGGGCTCCTGAGCGATGTCTTCCTCTTCCTCATTGCCTCCGTTCCCGTGGATTGCATTCCAGCGCTCATAGCGCTCGATCAGCTCTGTCAGATAGGTCGTCTTCTTTGCCCTTTTGACGAACGGGTGCTCGAGCAGTTCTCTAGCCGAAGGCCTCTCCCTCGGATCACGTCTCAAACAAAGCTCGACAAAGTTCTTAAAGGCCTTGCTGTAATCGCCTTGCAGGACCGGAGGAGGGTTCTTGGGGATTAGGAACAACACCTTCATGGGGTGGATGTCCGAGTAAGGAGGTTCTCCGTTGGCCAACTCAATCGCAGTGATTCCAAGAGACCAGATATCGGCTTTATAATCATATCCAGACTGCTTGATCACTTCTGGTGCCATCCAAAAGGGAGTACCCACGAAAGTGTTCTTCTTGGTCATTGTGGCCGATAATTGACTGGAGACTCCAAAATCTGCCAACTTCACCTGACCACCCGAGGTAAGGAGGATGTTTGCAGCTATTAAGATGTTAGTACACCGTCGGAGAAGCGGATTTGAAGCTCATGGGAGTTGGGTGGGGTCACCTTTGACGTCTCGATGCAACTTCTTATCGCTGTGCAGATAGTCTAATCCCCGAAGTAGCTCTTTGATGATGATCATGATATACTCTTCAGGAATCGTCCCCGGGCGCATCAAGTCGGAACAGCTGCCACCGGAGCAGAACTCCATGATGATCCACAGACTAGATCCTTTCAAGAATGATCCATGGTATCGAGTCACGTAAGGAGAGTTCAGCTCAGACAAGATGGCAATCTCCTGGATGATATCTTCGACTTCGTCTTCGGCATTTTCGACGTCGATGATCTTGATCGCAACAGATGCGCCGGTGCGCTTATCAACGCTAAGGTAACAGTACAGTGTGAGTGCCTATCGCAAGATAGAACCAAGAGATGGAGTTGCTGTGACATACCCTTTGTAGACCCGTCCGAAGCTCCCGCCACCTGTAATCCCATCGTCAGGTTCAGGGCTTCAATTTTGCAACGCAGCAAATCCCACTTGTCTGGAAATACATACCGATACAGTTCTGTTTCATATAAATGGTCTCTGGATCCACTAGGCCTTCCATCTTGAGTGTGCTTGAGGCCGGCTCAACAGGTATCAATTATTAAAACGCTCACGTGTGGCTGCAATGCTGGAGGAGCGGAAATCAGCATTAGCATCTGCAAGAATGAGTGTAATAATTGCTGCAGAGTGGGAAGAGTGCATGCGGGGGAAAGCAGAGGAAATAAATATTGAGGCTTTGATCGATCAACAACAGCTCCCGAGCGGAGTTGGAAGGACAATCCAGACAAGGGCGACAACATACCTACCTGTCTATGGCCTAGACGAGGCGGCTAGGAGATGTAGGGTTTGGTTTGATCAGGAGGCAGGCGAAAGAAGGAGACATTGAAAGGCGGCGGCGGCGCAGACAGAGTTCGATCAATGATTGCGCTTGAAGGAGGGTGCTATTTAGAATACTATTGTTTTGGTGAGACGGCGGCCGACGGCTGCGGCGCTGACAGTCGGTGATTCTGTGTCTCGGACCAACCGGGGCAAGACTTGCGAACACTCAGAGGAGAGGGGACGAGGGGGAAGAAGGGGGAAAATCAAGGGAAAGAGGAAGGGCAGGGCAGGGCTGGCAGGGCTGGCACACCTTGCGTGAGGGATTGCAAGGGACCAGGCAAGCTTTCCAGATGGATGATGACTTGATTCCCTTGCGTGGGATGGAACAACAACAAGTGAACCAGCGGAACCGGACAGGAACCGCCCGGTGATTGGGGCAACGCGGGGTTGCCTTCTGCCAGGCGGTCGGCCCGGGCCCCCCCACCACTCAGCTGGCCCCTTCCGGGAGGCGGTGAAGGGCCGTGCCTTGCCTGCATGGTCAGGCACGTCAGGCCTTCAGGCATCACCACCTGTCAACCACCTGGAAGCCTAAGGCTGGCAACCTACACTGCCCACTGCCCCGCTTGTTGGTTCATCACAACCCATTAGATCGTAAGATAGAAGGGAGCTCATTATTATTATTAGAAGCATGAAGGAATGCTACCCGATACAGGGAGGGAGAGACACAGTGAGAGAGTCTGCCAGACCCCCAACCCATGCTTTACTCCCGGGCAATAAGCGAGGAAGATATCTATCACCAGAAAGTAAAACCCATCATCCCATGGGCAACGGGCCCCAGTCCCAATCGCCCCCCCCCCCCTTAACTCCCGCCATCAAGTGCAATCCGACCCCGATTTATTCCTCGTGATATCCTATCATAACGGTGCCGTTCTTCAACCCCGCAGCTTCGATGGTCGAGTCCAAGGTGTCAATCAGATTGCGGCCCATGGAATTGAGGTCAAACTCCACCCCCGCCTTGTCGGCCAACGGGGGCTCCGCCTTCAGCCATTCGTAGATCCGCTGCACAGGGTCCGTCAGAGCAAACCGCCGAATCACCCGACCCGATGGGTGTCGGAGCTGGATGCGGGTGGTGGTGGCTGGGTCCGCCGGTGGCTCCGTGTGGGGTCGGTTGTCCGGGATGGAGGCAAACGCGCTCTGCACGCTTGGCTCGGCCTCATCCATCTCGAAATCCTCGTCAACAGCCTTACCCTTCCCCTTCACATCCTCCGTGCTGCGCGTGAGATCGTCGGGATCCTCCATCTTCGGGGCCTGTGTCGCCTCGTCCCCAAGGCTGTTCCTCAACGCCATCTCCATCATTTCCTCCTCGGTCATTGCATCGATGTTCTTCTCCTTCTTCTCGGGTTTCCGCTTAGCCACGGGGTTGCGCACATTATGCTTCAGGCTGTAACGGTCGAGGAACTCGTGGAGTTGCATCAGGAAGTCCGAGGCCTTCACCACGGGGGGGCCCGACCACACCTTCATCTGCTCTCCAGTCCGCGGATCAACAATGGCGATGTGAGGGTAGTTCTCCGAAACATCGCTTCCCTGGAAATAGTACTGCAAATACGGCCCGGCGCGTGGGTCGTCTTTGGAGAACTGCAAAAATATGAAATGTTCTTTGACGGTGTCTTTCACGCTGGGGTCTTTCCAGAGATCCCTGTTGAGAACCTGGCAGTCGAAGACAGAAGGATCCTGGATATTGACCAGCAGCCACCTTTCATTGCCACGGCCTTCCTCTCGGGCCATGTCCCATGAAAGCCTAGACATGATGTCGAATGGGGGACGATACATCTCAGCCAGCATATTGGACTTGTTGGAGGCGTCCGATGCTCCTCCAGTCGCAGCCGACAGTCTCTCGCGCTGTGAGCTTTCGTCCTCACCAGTCCATATCGATGCCGTGTCTCGCTGGTTGAAAATGCCGGGCCGGTCTGAAATCAAACAGGGTCAGTGACCAACGGACAAGAAAGGAAACAAGAAAGATGGATATACTGACTCTGTCGCTGTTGACGGGCGCGCAGTTGTCCCAAGATGCTGGCATGCATATCGCCATCATCAAAGTCTGCTTCAGGCCCCACCAAGGTTTCCGTCGTCCGAGCCATCGGCGCACGCACGTCATCTTCATCATTGCCACCTCCTCTATACATCTCTTCCTGGAGGCGACGAGCCATCGCCGCGTCATCTTCGAAGGTAGCGCTGCCGTGCGATTGTTGGTTGCGGGGGGCAGAGCGTGTTTCGTCTATTGTGAGGTCATCGTCCGAGTCCACATGGACAGTCCCCGACTCATCTTCGTACCCGACGGCATGAGGGGCTCTGGGAGGGTTCGAGGTCGACGCTGAAGTATCCTCAGTCAAGGCAGCACCGCCGTTTTCGAAGAAAAGTTGCACGGCCTGCTCGATGTTGAAATCGGCCAGCTGCAGATATTGGGTAGCGAGCTCGGGCTTAGAGCCGGTGATCTCAGTGAACTGTGCCACCACATCGCCGTCCATGGCGGGCCCGACGCACTGAGAAGGGTCTGGATATGGAGCGATAGACGAAGGACGAAGGAAAGGCAGGTCACTGTGACAGAAAACAGTGTGTTGATTCAACTGAGAAGTCGGGGCCAGATGATGCAAACAGCTGCAAACTGCAATGAGGGCGCTAAGGCGGTGATCAATGAGGACCTCGGATCAGGCCGAGTGAGTTGAAGGATAGGTGATCGAATATGTACGGCAGTATTCTGGGCGGGGGAGAGGCCTTCTGGGTGACTCTGGGCCGGGAGCTCCAGGGGAGTGCAAAGTGATGGGGCACAAACAGTAAGGATCGGAGGAGTAGGAGGAGTAGGAGGAGTAGAAGGAGTGGTAAGTATCTCCTGCAGTTCTCCGTTTAGGTAGAATTGGTGACGCACTTTCCCATGAGCCGCGGATAATCGGGCACTCCGAGGCCGTGGCTTACCTAAGGGAGCTCCCCGCTCTGGTCACGTGAATGACCGCCCGTCGGTCACATGATGGCTGGGCCGGGCGACGCGTGACGCGAGCTGACTGGTCCTGGCGAAGACGCGTCCACCGGGCGTCGCGGCCGGCGAGAACTTCGAGGCCAATTATGCCTCCTTGGGAAGACAGCCCTCTCCGCATCTCTCCTCCTGCCCCCGACATCCGCACTTTCCCTCTACCTTGCTATCCATACTCGACCTGCAAGCCCTTCCCCTACGGTTGCTCCTGCTACAATTGAGGTCGAATATCCCCAGCATGGCTGCTTCGGTCCTAGGCAAGCGCCAACGCGCTCCTATCGAGGCGGAAGGTACGAATATTAGACCCTAACTTGCTTCTCCTTCCTCGTCCTTCCCTTCGAGTCATTGCCGTTTCGCTGACGTCGGATTGGTGCACCAGTTCCAGCATTGCCCGTGCGTAGGGCCAGCAGGCGCCGCACGCAACCGCCTCGCATCCTTCTCGAAGAAAACGAACCAGCAGTACCACAAACGCGCCAACTTCGATCAAGGACAAGAAATGGTGGTGCTATTCAAGAGGAGAACGAACCCGAGCCTAAGGATCTCGCCATCGAAAATGAGAAGCCAAAGCATGCCATTCAAGTTAGCAAGGCGATCTCACCTGTCAAACACAGGTACACGTCGGAATCGGTCAATGGTAGGTACCATACGCGACTATTTCTCGGGTGTGTCTAACGTGTCTAGATGAAAACTCGACGCCGGTTGAGTTCAAAACCCCTTCCAAGTCAAGATTCCGCGATGCACTCGATTCACCACCTATCACACCGAAACACCGGGTCCAAGTCGGTGGGAAAGCGTTGACTCCCCGCACACCGCGACATGCCGCGACACCAGCGACAACCACCCAAACAATCTACTCGCAAGCCAGACAGCTATTTGCGCGAGGTGCAGCATCAGGTCGGATAGTGGGCCGAGACACGGAACGGGAGAAGTTGGTATCATTTATGCAGGAGGGCATGGATTCACGTAAAGGTGGCTGTCTGTATGTCAGCGGCCCCCCGGGCACCGGAAAAAGCGCAATGGTTCAGCAGGTGTGCCAGGAAACGGACCTGACGTCTCTGAGCATTGCACACCTCAATTGCGCCAGTATGCGAAGCGCTCGTGATGTCTACAGCAAGCTTATTGAGGACCTTTGTGACGACAGTGAGGTATTCAAGAAGAGCGAGGCGGATAGATTGAAGGCGATGTTCACATCCGGCGAGGATGACGATATGTTTCTGGTTACTTTGGATGAGATTGATCACCTTCTCACGGCGGATTCCGGCATCCTTCAGTCCCTATTCGAGTGGTCGCTCCAGGGAAAATCGAGGCTTTTGCTTATCGGAATCGCCAATGCCCTGGATTTGACTGATCGGGCATTGCCGCAACTTAAGGCTAAGAACCTGAAACCTCGCCTACTCCCATTTATGCCTTACAATGCAGGCCAGATTGCCGGTGTCATAACCAATCGGCTTCGCTCTTTACTCCCTGATGGCCACACTGGGGACCCGAATTTCGTTCCTTTCGTCCAACCAGCAGCCATCCAGTTGTGTTCGAAGAAGGTGGCATCGCAAACCGGCGATCTACGGAAGGCGTTCGAACTGGTCAAACGTGCCATCGATATTATCGAACAGGAAACACTCCAAAAGCTGGAAAAGCAAAACGCCAACCCCAGCAGTCCTTCCAAGACCATCCTTGTTGAGAACAACAATCTTTCATCGGCCAAATCTTTCATATCTAAGCAAAACCCTACATCGACTTACACCATTCTTACGGCGCCGCGAGCCAGCATCGCGCACGTCGCACGCATTACTTCCGCGGCTTTTGGACAAGGCACAGTGCAGCGACTGCGAGGTCTCAATCTCCAGCAGAAGGCAGCAATTTGTGCATTGATTGCCCTTGATCGGAAACGGCGGGAAGGTGAAATCCCGGGTACTCCATCCAAGACCAAGTATCTCGCGCCGACGATCAAGCAAGTCTATGACACATATTGTACTTTGTGTCGCCAGGACAATATCCTACATCCCCTCACATCAACTGAGTTCAAAGACGTCATCAGCAACCTGGAGACAATGGGGCTCGTTGGCGAATACGTGGGCCGAGGCCGGGGTGGCACCGTCGCTGGCGGCTCGGATTTAAGACGCAGTCCTTCGAAATCCCATGGCCCATTGACGCCCAGCAGAGCCTTGGACGAGCAAAGCCTGGTCTGCTACGTCTCTCAAAGAGAGATCGAGACCCAGATCGCCGGACCGGGCGAGGGAATTCTCAGGAGACTGATCACGGGCCAAGGGCTGTGAAACTGTTTTTGATGAATATGATTGCCCCTGTAAAGGCTACGACAAGCAGTCAGTTATATACCACTCACTCGTTTGGTGTTGGATACACATACACACAAACATGCATTTTCTTTAGCGATACGATACTACCACAGCATTGGCATACAGCGTTACATGCCTACATACTACATACATAGCCAAGCACCCCCAAGACAGACATGAATAATAATGATATGATAAACACCCTATTTACAAAACCATTTTCCATCGGGAGAGACAGATGAATCGTAGATAAGAATAATCTACATCCACAATCACGGGAGTCATGTTAATTCTTGATGCTATACAGTAAATAGAATCCGCAAAGGTCGCTGGTAGAGAAATGGAACCAATGAGTGGTAGAAACAGATAGGGAGGCAGGTATGTAGCGTAGTGTAAGTGATGTAGGTGGGTGTAAGTGTAAAGCGAGCGAGGTATAGGGACAGGGACAGGGACAGGGACAGGGACATATAAGACAGCTATGCATACAATGGGATTGGGGGTACGGGATTTGGAAGTCGGGGGAAACAAACAAATAAACAAACACAGGTAAAGAGACAGAGACAGAGACAGAGACAGAGATAGAGATAGAGATAAGAGATAGATAGATAGATCAATAGATGATGATAGTAGTAAAGAACAAGCGTACAGAAATAAATGATAAATGTTGGGTATGTGAAGAAGATAGGTAGGTAGTGCATATATCTGAAGAAGACAGAAGACAGAAGACAAAAGACAAAAAAGGAAAGAAAAGAAAACAGCAACAGTAACAACGGCCGGCACCATCTCAACTGACAAGACCTGCCTGCTCCAGTTTGAGAGATGCTGGCGTTCATTCACAGTCACACACCACACGCACTGTGCACGTGTCCACGTCACGTCACGGTATCAATTGCTCTCACTCCGTCGTCGATTCGATATACAATAAAAGCATGCATAGGTTAGGTTAGGTTCGTTGGTTCGGTTCCTCCTTCCTGTTCTTCCTGACTCTTGTTCATTCCCCGAGTACCGACCAGCCACAAGCAGACCACAACCACACCACCAGTGTAATCGCCTCCAAGGGTTATTTACTGACTGGTGAGGGAGTGTAGTCTATTCTGCTGGTCGGGTTGCCAAGATATGTGAAATTCTTATTTTTTTTTCGTATCCTTCTTCTTTCTTTTGGGTGACGTTAGGTCATGGTCAATTCATAGACACATCTAGTCATCGTCCATTGGCTTATCTTCCAATGTGACGCCTTTCGGCGGCTCGGTACTCTCCACCAGACTGCTTCGCTTGCTGTCCAGTCCGCTGTCCGTGCTTGCAACGACCGGGAAGCTGCCCCGGTTGCCGAGGCCAGGCTTGCGGCTGTAAACGACGCTGGACCGGGAGATCGAAGACCGCTTCTCCAGGTCTTGAGCAGGGGGGGTCGGGGTCGGGGTCACGGACTCGTCCGATTCAGCGACAGGAGGGGGGCTGGAGCTTCCGGATGAGGGGCTGGCGCTGGCAGTGGCTGAGACGGGCGATTCGCTTGAAACGCCGTTGGTGATAGCCTCAGGGCCGTTGATGTTCACGCTCGTCATTTGTTCGGATGCTGTGGGCGACTCGATGCTGAGGGGAACATCCAAGCTGCTCCGGGTGATGGCCCTTCTTTCAGTAGGGCTTGTCACATTGATGGGGAACCGTTTGGTCTCCGAAGCGCCACTGGAACGGTCCCGACGATGCTTCCGGGGAGGAGCCGGGCTGTTGGCACGGCTACGGTCTAGAATGGCTCGATTCCGGGCCTCCATGGCCGCCCGACGGTTGCTCTCGTCGGTGCTGATGGCGCGAGGGCGATTGGTGGTTCCACTGACTCCCAAAACACTTGATTGACGCTTCAGTTCGCCAAAAATGGCGTCCTTGTGAGCGAACAGATCACGGATGAGGCGGTAGCTGTGGCGCTCATTCATTGTCAGGCTGCTTTCAAAGCGGGGCCGGAGGACGCAAGGGGATAGTGCCTGAGCAAGGGACGAGACATAGGCTTCATCGGCAGAAGTAAGGTCAATCAGGCGTGTGAAATGGGTCATAATAGCGTCAAGCGTGGCGATGTTGTTGAGACGAAGTTGTCCCAGTGTGCTTTGCAGGACCTTGATGCGTCCTTCTTCCGTGGTCTCATGAGCAGTGGTGGAATAGATGGTCTTGACAATTTCGTAAACCTGGGAAGAAACAAGAGAGTCTAGCATCCTGTTAGCGTTGTATCCAACTCAATGTCAGGGTTGCGCACGAACCTGGCAACTCAAGAAGATATAATTTCAGGACGCTTGCGATGATGGGCATTTCGTATTTCTCTAGTACTTCGCCGTAATCCACCTTACTGTTGTTCAGCACGGAGCGGAGATGGTGACTGGCCGCCAAAGGCACATCGTACAGCCAGATCGTACGGCGCGCCTCATCTCCTTCAAGTTCGGGGTAGCCTATAGCAGAATGTCAGCTTCGAGTTGAGTCTAGAAGATCGTATGCGCTTACGGTTGTCGAGGTAAGTCAGAAGAGTCGTCACAATGACAGGAACTCGCTTGCGGTCGGCTCTTGCCCGAGCCTCGAGGTCAACGCCAAAGTTTTGATCTAATTCCGTGTCAGTCATGATAGGCACCTGGCGACATTTTGAAAATGAGGTCGTACCTTCCACGGAACCATAGTAATTCTCATAGGCCTGTACACGAGGCACAAATCCGCCAGTCCGGTAGTTTTCGAGGAGATATCTGAGATCCCCTAGAGGCTGAATAGTCTCCTGGTACAGCATCATGTGGTCCACCGTGCTTTGCAGATTCGGGATGACGTTGCTGATCGCGCCAGAGAAATCCAGGATCACGGCCTTGATGGCCTTGAGGCGATCGAGCTCACACTGCTCCATGAAGCGCAAGTTCTCAACAACCTCCTCCTCAAGCTTGCACCGGATCATGTCGAGCTTGCGCACCGCAGCCTTGTACCGTTCATCGGCTTCGTGAGCTTCCCGGCGCAACTTCTCCGCGGGCGTCTCGTTCGGGTACGGATTGTTAAGAGGGTTCCAGCCAGCCAACATCTCAGAGACGGAAGATAGCGGGGAATCGTTGCCGTCCTCGTTCGATGCCATTGAGGTGACGCGCATAAGCGGCTTCTTCTTCTCCGCAACGCCCGTGATTTGGAACACCTTGGGGCGCCACTGGTAACGCATCTTGGAACTGTTGGCGAACGTGCTGCCCATATTGCCCACCAAGCGAAGGAAGCCGGTATCGACAAGATCCTGGCCGATCTTCTCCGAATAGCCGATGCTATTGGCGTTCATGTGTTTCTGAGTGTAGTCCACGATATCTGCACCGGTCGAGGTGTTCTGGTAGGTGCCAATAATGGGCACCTTCACATCACCGACCTTGATGGTTTCCAGCATATTTATCAGCAGCTTCTTCAGGTCTTCCGGGGGATAGATCCGATCGCCGATTTCGACTGGTTCCTCCTCTTCCTCCTCCTCTTCTGGCAGAACAATCTTGGGGGTTGGCTTGAGCTTCGGGCTGGTCTCGGGGAGCTGAAAAGCGAGCTTGTTTTCCTCCTCCAGATCCTCAACCACACGGCACTTGTTGAAATAATGGCTTCGTAGCTTCTTGACCAGTTCCACCTGCTTAGTGTGTTCTTTGATGCGGGACTGGAGATCATCGTGGGAGTTCTGAATGCGAACTTCGTGCTGGTCGCACCAACGACGGAACGGCGTAACGACTAGCTCCCGGATGTTCGAGGCGATCTTCTGGTGGTTCTTGGACGCCTCGATCATCTCCGTGCGGACACCTTCATAAGCCTACACAACAAACCCCAACAGATCAGCAAAGCCGCAGCCAACATCGACAGGAATCACAGTCACCCACCTTTCTCACGCTCGCTCCATCATCCTTCCCAAACCCATTTGCGGTCACCCGATCAACGGCTGGCGCAATGTCCCCAAGTTTCAGACCATACTGATCTTCTGCATCCGCGCGCAACGAGGCAATTGTGATGATCTGCTTATTCTCGACAGCGCCCTGCTGAAGTTTCCCGTACAGCACCCCCAGACCCGCAGCGTAATCTGGGGTCCAAAACGAATCCGCGAACCCGGGCATTTTGACGGGCACACGGGCGTCACAATGGCGAAATAAGGGGAAGTCGGGTCCAGTATCCAACAATGCGCAAGCGACCCGAGCGAAATAGGACCCAGAGGAAACGACCGGCGTTCGTTACCGACTTTAGACCACCAACGGAATGTTCAGGTGTCCAGATGGTCCAGGAAGGCTGCGTCGAAGGAGTGTAAAATACCTCGAGAGCCGAAGAGTGGCCAGGTTTCGTTCCGAAGCGCTTGTTTCACGCGAGCTCTGGCGGATCCTATAGTGGCACACAGCGGCTGCGAGGAGACATTCGCCCGGTGACGGGTATGCGAGGGCGGCTACAGGAGATCGGGGGAGGGGGAAGTGAAGCGGGAGAGCAAGGGAAGAGGTGTGGATGAAAAATAGACAAGAACGGCAATGAAAAAAAAAGGGAAGAATGGGGGGGGGAGGGTGAAATATGTTCAAATCGAAACGGGAGTTGTTGGAGAGAGAGAGGGAGGGAGGGAGGGAGAGGAAGAGAGATGCCAACAGGGGAGAATGGATCTTGGGTTCAGTTCAGTTGGCCGAGATCTGAGGAAAAGCAGCGACAGCAACTCTTTGGGCTCCGTCATGTGTAATTTACGGACCCGAAACTGGACCGTTGCCGCTCAGCCTCACGTGTGTGGTTGCCGGGTGGCTATTTTTGGGGGAGGGATCCGTGAAATATTACGGCGCCCCGTACGGATTGTCTTAGATTGATTTCCCAACCACACCTCAATATTAACATCAACGTATTAAATGTCTCTTAGGGCTGGGGGGAGGGTTGGAATGACCCATCGGAGGCCAGGCCCCTAATATAGAAACCTGCCCTTTCCACTCCCCCCCCCATTCAGATCATTTCCCAAGGGAGACAGAATACGGATACGACATCTGCCGCCAGTGAAAATGCGCTACGACTGACGGTGCGGTGGACTGCTGCAGTCCGGATGGAGTGTTGGTGGTATTTGTTAGGTAGATGGATATAGATAGTATGTATCTATAGTAACAGTAGGCCGGAAAGGTAAAAGAGTAAGAGAGCAGCACGCTGGAGGTGAAACTCGGCACTTCGCGACAGCGAATGACCAACAAACAACAAACAGTCCCCGATCATCCGTCTCCAGGTGCAAACACGCCAAGACCGGAGAACGGCTGCGGATCCATTGCTTGTCCAGGGGAAAGAAACATCGAAATTGCAGAGATCCTGCATTGATATTATTGACGAGATCGATCACTACAGGTGGGGTCCTTCTTTACTTCTCCTTATGGTCATCACAACGAGCATTCAATTAGTCAATATTCGCCATCCGATGCTGCGCATCAGCGCTAACACAACATGCAGGTTTATGGACATTCATAGATCACTGAACAGGGAGACATGATCATAATCATACATAATTTCAAGAAAAAGAAAGAGAAAAAGGTATCATCTTATCCATGGAACTCCAAGACCCAGAAATAGCCGGACCGAGGCCTAGCAGAAGAAGTTCCATACCTTCTTCCACACCGGCCAAGCCGCCTGCTCGGCCCGCTCCTGCTCGATCAGGTCCTGAATGTCCAGGTCGCGGCGACCCGTCTGGAGATCCATGTCCTTAGCCCGGACAAAGGGAGTCTTGTACCAAAACTTGTAAGGGATGTAGAAGAGAATCACAACGGGCGCCGCAAGGTAGTCCTCGAAGAAGTTCGAAACCAGCCCCGAAGCCGACATGCTGGCGTACCCTTCGGGCGCAAACGCAACCCAGAACTGGGCGACCAAAACCAGGCAGTTGAAGATGAAGCCAACCCACGACCCAATGACACCAGGCTGGGATCTGAAAGCCAATTCGTCCAGGCTGTGTCCTTGTAGCTTCCAGGCCCGGCGGAAGCGGATGTGGCACAGGCAAATCGACCCCCAGGTGAAGATGGACGAGAGACCGGAGATGGCCATCATCCAGTCGAGCGCGGTGGCTTCCTTGGAAGACGCGGCGATGAACGCGATCAAGCCAAACACGGAGGATAGAAGTAGAGCCCAGAGAGGACGACCCTTGCGGTCGATATAGGCGAGGAACTGAGGAGCCTGGTTTTGCGCGGCAAGAGCAGCCAGAGTTCTAGAACAACCGTAAACAGATGCGTTACCCACGGAAAGCACAGCAATCATGATCACGACGTTCATGACAGAGGGAAGCCCCGAAATGCCTGCGTTGACGATGGCGATGACGAATGGGGACGCTTTGGCATCAGCGCTGGATGTCCCGTCCAGAAGCCGGGGGTCGTTGTAGGGGACGAGAAGGCCGACCAAGGTGAGAGAGACGATGTAGAAGAGGGTGATACGCCAAAACACCTGCTTGATGGCGGTGGGCAGGGACTTTCTGGGGTTGGCAGTCTCCGCGGCGGCAAGACCGACCAGTTCCGTACCGGCAAATGCGAAAGCAGCATTCACGAAGACACTGCAAAGACCCTTGAATCCATCGTTGAAGGCACCGGGGTTTTGCCAGTACTTTCCTCCAATGTATCCACCATGAGGGCCACCACCACAGTTCAGAATGATACCCAGAATGCTGGTTCCAGTTAGTCAAGTGGTTGTATATGAGGGAGGTCGACCTAATCCACTTACATAAAGCCAACCACGGCAGTGACCTTCACAATGGAGAAGACAAACTCCGCTTCACCATAGCCCTTGACACCGAACAAGTTGATTGACACGATCAACACCCAGAAGATGGCGACCCAAGCGGCATTGGAGATACCCGAGTTCCAGTAGCCCACGGTCAACGAGGCGGCGACAATTTCCGTGGGCAGGGTGACAAGCCACTGAAGAGCATAGTTCCAACCCATAGCGAAGCCCCATGCAGGATCAATGAACCGAGTCGAGTAGTGCGAGAAGGAACCTGCCACGGGGAAAAGGACGGCCATTTCACCCAGCGCGTGCACGGTGCAGTAAAGCATGCATCCGATCAAAGCATAGGCGATAAGGACGGACGCGGGACCTCCTTCGGCAAGAACACTTCCAGAACCAACGAAGAGACCAGTACCTAGAAGCAGAAGCAGGAGCGGTCAGCACTTACAACCCAATGCACGGCAGTGGTAGAGGGGTGACGCGGGCTCCGTACCGATCGAACCACCAATAGCGATCATCTGGAGGTGACGGCCTTTCAGCTTGCGTTGCAGCGGGGCAGCAGCCGTGTTCTGGGCAGCATTTTCCATATCAAAGTTGTCTCCATCAGCTCCATGCTCGGCATGCGCTGTGATTTGTGCATTGGGATCTCTCTTAAAGCTGTCCAGGATCCGCTGTCCAAGGCTTCCTTTGGTGGCCTCCGAATAACCGTACGCCGGAGGAGCGTCGCCGGACGAAGAGGGCGCCGACTTGGCCTCCGACTTGGGCTCAATGTAATCTTTCTCCATGGTGGAGGCTCTCAGCTATGAATGGGGGTGAGACCCGGGGTTGGTGTCCTTTGGCACAGAAGATCGACCGATGGCGCGAGAGGAATAAGGTGGGAAAAGGGTAGGGATGTTGGCCAAAGGAGAGGGAGAGGCGCGGGGGAGGGGGAGGAGGGAAGGGAAGGGAAAAGGAAGAAAAGGTAATCAGTGCCAGTGAAATGAACCTGGACCAAAGTCTGTGAGACCAAGTGAATGCACCCGGAGGGGGGAGGATGGGAGTCACTTTTTATTTATTACTTTGGTTTTGGTGGAGGACCAGGCTCAAGAAAAAAAAAAGAAAAGAAAAGAAAAAGAAATTGCCTTTTGGGGACAATGCTAGTACAATGCTAGTCCATCGACCAGGATGCCAGGATACCAGGATACCAAGACAGGATTTAAATAAGGGCCGGAGATATAGGTCAGGTCAGAGTCGCCCATGTTCAGGCCAGCAGGAATCCCGGCCCCATATCCACGAGAAATGCCAAGCAGCAAGCAGAGAGCCACTGAACAAGCTCACTCGGCCTAATGCGGGCCATGTATATTGTCGAGTCGCCATCATCCATCGATGACCCATGTGGCCAAGCCAAAGGGGCAGGAGGAGGCTAGTGGAGTGAACTGAACGCCCACGAGAAGTACGAAGTACTAAGACGGCCAGATACTACTACGGATGCGCTCTGGCGTAACTATGGGGAAAAGCTAAAGCGTGCAGCCAAGGGGAGGGCCAATCGGCGGGGGCGATGCCGGCCCCGGGCCCAGCAGATCTCTGATTGCTCCGTACCACTGTTTGATTACCCAGCCAACGTGATTGGTCGCTATCGGAAGTATTATTAACCATTACTTGTCGCTTGACCGTTATCACTGATAAGTCTGCAGGTGCTGCAATCAGCCTTTAGTGTACTCCGTACATATGATACTCCCTACTCTTAGTAGGATGTGCTACAGACCGGGGTGGATGTGGGTGTGGGTGTGGGTGGCCGACAGGCAGTGTACGGAACCTTGGCCTCGGAGACCCGCTTTGAGACGGGTGCGACAACGACGAGGACGGAGTCGGAGTCAGGGAGGTACCACTCCGGACGACGCAGTTGGCATTCTATCTAGATCACAGTACCTAGTCTACCTCCCATAATTGTTCGATTAAAAAATTGAGAGGAGAAAAAAAAAAAAAAACCTTGTCTGTAAGTAGCAAAGCAGAAGTGGAAATTGGCTGTCATCAAGAACAGCGAACAGCTGACCCTCTCTCAGAACCGTCGGGGGTGAAGTATAGTACATCACCTCATCATCACCGACGGAAAAGAGTAGGTAGTATTCACCCTCATCCCCCCTCCCTCCCATTAAGGTTTCAACGCCACTGGTTTGGTTTAAGCCCGAGCCAGTCTGCCTGGGACAGTTGTATAGGTAATCGTGTGATCCCCGATTCGGTCCCAGACAACTAGCACTCCACCTAGTGCGGCATGTACGGTTCATGCCATCCCACCGCCCCCGATTTAAATGATGAAATAATGCATGTCCAGTAGGACCGCCACCTGCTATCTATCTATCTATCTACGGAGTACTAGATAGATATCTAGCCTTCAAGGACGCCCATGGGCAGGGTCCGTTAGGCTTACTTGGTTTTGGGCCCACCGAAGTTCGAACCGCCGTTATCTCTGGCTGCGTGCCTACCTTATCTCTCCAGCCGGCCAGCCCTCCCCAGCTAACCGCTCGCTATCAGTTTATCAAACAGGTGCATAATGCTTCGTAGTCATCCTTTTTCTTCTTATATTTCGCTCTGATTACCCGGAGTATACTTCGTCTCATGTTAACATCATCGAACACCTCCTGCCAGCCAGGTACCCGTCCCCCGTCATCGGTCCTCCAATATGATGTATCACCCCTTCCCTCCACCTACCAAACAAACCAACTATCTAGATACCACAGTTTCCACTGCGACTTAAGTTAGGGGGGGGGGGAGGGGGAGTGGGCACTTGTCTAGAATAATAGCGCAGCCCACTCCCAGAGGTCTCCATCCAGGATTATTGGTCTCCGCACCTCGAATTTACGCGGTCCGCCTCTGCGGCCAATCACGCGGCCGTGACAGGGATTGTTGATAAGACATCTACGGCCTACTGCTCGGATTCCCCGGTCAGCTTGGAGCTGAGGGCTCCTAACCTGCCTACTATCATCTCTGCATCCACTACTCCACGCGCATCCCTGTTCCCCATTCACAGAACATGGGATTGCTGGCTCTTATACAACCGCTCCTCTGCCTTCGCTGTACACCGTCGGAGATCCCTGCTCTGATAAGAGCCCAGGCAGAGCAACTCTGAGCAAGGCACGGTACTATTCTCTCCCTATCATGTCTGTGAGAAGTAAGTATGGATGATGATCGGGGCACCTACTTGCCACCTCTGGCGTCTTTCTCATTTGTCCTATTCGCCCGTTCCTTGAGGATCCTGCCACCGGCCACCGGACAATTAATTGTATTGACCCTTGCCTGCTAGTATCCCGATCATGGCTGAAGCCTGGAACCCAGCCGTTTCGCTTCGGTCCTCTCTGGTCTGGCCCTTAAGCTTTTGGCGAACATCCACCCGTTCGTTCCTGTAAGCTGTAACACTACCACGGTTTCTTCCCGATGGAGACCAATGCATGGAAGCCCGGGAGAACCTCCTTCCCATCGTCTGACGATGTTCTGCATCAGGTGCTTTTTCTCGCCTCGACATCATAGGTGGCAACATCGGTTACTTCCGCCTCTTATAGGCGAGGCGTTGCCAAGTCTTCATCGACCAAGGGGAGCTTGCTCGTCAGAAAGGTCCCAAAGGAATGGAAGGGGCTTGGAGGCGACACCCTACATGGGGCGCAAGCATGCTGGCTATGATTATTTGCCTCCAAATGGTGCCACTATCTAGGGCTCGCCCACGTCTGACCTTCATATGACATGACTGACACTTCCATCCGTAAAGACCGCACTCCGTAGCTGCCGGTAGTTGCCCAATGGGTTGAGCTCTGATCAAGCCCCGTTCGGCCATGTGGCCATGTACCTACCTATGTCTCTGGAGTCCGGTGCTGCTTTGCTTCGCTAACCATGCAACTATCTACTAGTAGTAGTGCTTGAGAGATGCATCCAGTAGCCCGACGCATGGGCGGTTTGGCTATTTCCTCCTGCAGCCTTGCCATGGATTGGATTACCGCTGCAAACCGCCATGACCAGGTCAACTGGATGGGCTCCACAGCCACTCGCAGAGATACACACCCAACATCACTAGCGAAGTATCTCTCTAATCCTATCTGCAAAGCTAGAGAAAACTCGGAGTATTCCGTAGAGAAGCTCAATAATTGTCAACAATACTCATCAGGATCCAACGGACCCCATTTAGATAATGCAAGAGACTGGACTGCATCCCTGTAGCTCCTAGTGCTGACAACAGCAAGTAAGTAGCATGATCCCACCGACAGCCAACAAGCTCCCGAGCCCGACTCCAGAAGAAGAGAAGAAGAAGAAGAAGAAATTGCATGTGCGGTCCCAACGCTTTGGCTTTCTGAATTCGGACAGAACAACCACCGGCCCGGTGTGTGGGCGCTGGAAGGACTAAAGGATGAACGCCCGGGCAATCCCTAGCGCTTCCTCCGCCAGGCCACACTAGGTACCGCCGGTAGAGTCACATCGCGACCGGTCGCCGAAGCATGTGGTTGGGGTCGGTCATTAATACTATCTATACCGTCGAGTCATCCCTGAACCAGGAGGGTACCGTGTTTTCCCAATGAGAGGCTAAGCATGTGCTATGGTCCCTTCTAGACCAGGTATACCATAGCAGTCGGATGGCGGGATCATGACACCTTACTTATGTACATATTTGTCTACGTAGGCACATCGATGTATCTTCCGTGCTCCGTCCGTACTTGGGTGCGTACTTGATTCTGTCCCCGAGTGGCTCCTGCAGTGGGCCAATAACTCCTTCCTTGATTACTCCGTCCGGCATGGAAAGTTTCGATCGCCCATTATATCTAGGTAGCCTCCGCCTGAGAGACTGGCTGACCACCATATCATGCTGACGCCTGAATGCCTGGAGAAGGATTCTTGCAACAACATTGCTTAATAGCACAGATCAGCAGAAAGAAACAGCATAATTCGAGCCAGCGACCATGCACCCACCTTATCTAGGTCCTGGTGTGTCTTTGATCATGGAATGGAAGCTGTGTACTCCGCGGATACATTGTCCAGGGTACTCCGTACGGCGTAAATAGTAAATAAACAATGCTGCCTACCGAACAGACGGGCCAGAAAATCCCGCAGTAAAGTAATATAACCGATACTCCGCTCCCTCACTCCCTGCTCAGGTATCTATCTGTACTAGAGCCTAGTACCTAGTAGTAATAGCATAGTAGCATCTCTGCCACCCATCCATGCATCCATCCACCCGTCTATCCATCCCATGTATCTATCAACCATGAGAACCAAGAATAAGAAGAAGAATAATAATAATAATAACATTTATCCCCCGTCCAAGGAAGTCCAAAGAAAGTTCACCAAATTTAAAGTTGCCCCCCATTGCGGGCAGCCAGTTGAGTCGCCGACTTGCCCACTTCCACTCTAAAATTGCGGGGATGCCGCCCATTCTGTTATGTAACAGATTCCACTTCATGCCCGCTCCCGGCTTTGGGTCGTCTGGGGTAGCTGGCATGGCATGGCATGGCATACTAGTAACAGTAGTCATAAGTCACTCGGTGTTCGAACGATCGTCGCGGCGCGTGTCTTCCTTCCCCTCTCTCCCGTACGAAGACGCACTTCTTGGGACTTCTTGGGACCGAATCAAGATGGCTTAGTGGGTTTGGGGGCTTGAATCATGGGTGGATGGATGGATGGATGGATGGATGGTTTTTTTTTTTTTTGGTGGGGGTTGGTTTTCTGCTATACTCTGATGTGGGGTAATGTGCATGGCACATATATTGGTCGATTAAAGCTTGAGATGGTTCTCTTCGCTACCCTTTTGGGAGAGAACAGGTCAGGTCAAGTCAGGTTGTGAAGCTATCCAAGCATCTGGGCGCGACGGTGGTGGTTGTGTAGTATTGCTGCCACCATCAAATTTACTTCCTGCGAAATCGGGCCAATGCGACCTTCATGCAGAGGGCCCTTGGAACATTATCATGACTAGTATCCGGGTTGTTTCCGCGTAGGCTGATTGGTGTTCCAGGATGAACACTTCCGTTGTTCTTGCGCTTGCTCTACAGTCATGGCCACTAGGGCTTCGGATGTGTCGTCTTCGGTTTGAGGAGAGGGGTTTTTTTTTGCGTTGATGTTTGACAATGAGAAGGGCTCTCTACCGTCATCCCTTTCATTGCGGGTATTCTTTGATCTGCAGATATTCTGCATAGCATCGATCGATGGTCGGATCTCACCTCTCTTCCCCCTCGGATGGACCAAATCTGGGACTGTCCGCAGATCAAAAGTCTGGGCTACGGTAACAGTTAACCAGACACAACTGAGCTCTACCGATGGTGCTCTTTTCCACATTGACGAGACCATTTCGGCTAATTAGGGAAGTGCAACACCAGGGCGCATGTTGATGACGCCCCAGTAAGAATCAAACACAACCAGAGAAATGGGGATGGAACAAGTAGGAAACAAGACCCGCCTATTACAAAGAATGTCTATGCGGTATCATCAATGTTCATTCGAGAAAAAAAAAATCATTTTGACATGGCTAGGAAGAATCGTGGAGATCATGAACTAAGAGCTACCGACTGGCCCCTCACCACCAGGAATCAACTGACGATAGTGTTAGCTCGGGGATCACAGAACGAAGGACAGGGGAACTTCGTACCATGCAGACATTGTTTCCATTCAGCAATATCTTGGGGAGCTTGACCTGTGAGCCGGTGTAATCGCTGGTCTCGGGTTTAGTCACACATTTTTACCCACGAGAGGGAAAGCAGAAACACAGATGTCCAGATGCCGGACAGCGGGGGCAAGATGGATTACTTACAACTCGGTCACGTCTTCCAACACCATGTCTGGGGGTAGATCGATCAGTGTCTGGTTCCTTGACGCGGAAGTCGAGATAGGTCCACTTACTGACGTAGTCATCGAATCCGAGCAACGTTCCGGAGAATTCTGGTCACTGTGAGCTTGCCGTCCAGCCCTATATGGGGGGGAGGGCTCAACAAACCTTTGTCGTTCTTCATGATAACCCATATTCTGGACCCGACACACTTGTCGATCAACTCTGCCGCGGGATATTAGCAAGAGAGCGCCGTGTATACGGGATGGATGGAGTTGATGGTTACCTAGCGGAAGAAGTTGGGAGGCCATGGCGTGGTGAGTATACGGCTACTTCCTCTTCATTAGATGCCCGGCGAGCTAACAGCCTCTGTCCGCGGACGACTTACTGCAGTTCCCGGAGTTGAAAAGAAGCCCCGCCTAGAATGACATGGAAAATGAAGGCGGCGGACGGACGGTCGACGATTCCGATTGAATCCCGGCAATCTTGGCGCGCCCCCCCGGCCGCGTGTTTATCCGGCCCGGCCATCGCCCCCCAATCACATCTACTGCAGCGCTCCGCTTCGCCAACTCCCGTGATTCTTCAGGGCTTCCATTCATCGCCTTGTTGTCGTCTGGGCCGGCTCGCGACGACGGTTATTTCGAATCCGCCATGCGGAACTGAGCACTCGGTAGACGACCACCAGCATGCTTAGTTGGAACCACGTGGACTTGCCGAAGCTTTCAAAAAACGGGCCGTGAACACCCGCCCTGTGTCGGTGAGACTAAAGCCCGGCGGCAATGGCTCTCCAGGATCTAGCAATGACGAGGAGGTCGGTTCCCCCCCCCCAATACCACACAACACAGACTTTTACTGATGCTCCCCCTCAGACTGGTCGATAAATACATCCACATGTGTTCTTTGCAAAGCTTAGCGGCCAATTGCTCCAAGTCGCTATGCGGGCCGTGCGCCTGGAACTATCAGATAGCCCCTAGTTTCTTCACGAATAGAAGCCATCCAATTTTGAATGACCAAACCATGCTTCCAGGCCCGTCCAAACCCTCAGCTCTGGCGCGAGTGCCGTCTGGGTTAGATTTCTGTATCCCTCGGAAGCATGACCGCCCCTTGGAGTCTAGAATGCGCCAGTCCCGGACTCCGAAGTCGGAGAAGGCTTACCAGAGGAACTGCCATGCGGCTGAACGCAACGCTTTCCCTCCCAGGAGCTGGAGAAAGACCCGCAGAGCTGGAGGACCAAGAAGATTCTATAGCTCGAATACAGACTCCCGGTTGATCAACGACGATGCCTTCGGGAAAGCCCAAGAACCCGAACCCTCCGTTCTTCTAGCGAACGCTCAAACACTTCCAACATCAGATGGTCAAGTTGCCCATCATGATCCCGAGCCCGTCTCAGCACAAGAGCCGAACCCAACGCAACCCCCATCCGCAGACCCCCCGACGCCCAAATTTTGGAGCCACCAGATGTTCAAAAGCCCCGAAGGCAAGAAGATCATCGTGCACTACTGCAGCTCGCTCAAAAGCAGCGAGGATGTCGCGCAGTACTTTCTAAACGACAAACACATCGGATTCGACATGGAATGGAAAGCCCAAGCCTCCGCCTGGGACAGCATCCAGAGCAATGTGTCCCTCATCCAGATCGCAAACAGAGAACGTATTGCCCTCTTCCACATCGCTCTGTTCAAACCCGCCAAAAAGCTCGCCGATCTGGTCCCCCCCACGCTGAAGCGGATCATCGAATCCGCCGACATCACCAAGCTGGGTGTGTCCATCAAAGCGGACTGTACCCGGCTCCGCAAGTTCCTTAAGATCGATGCCCGTGGCATCTTCGAGCTCAGCCATCTTCATAAATTGGTTAAATATTGCCAGTCAAATCCTAAACTTATCAACAAACGCGCGGTGAATCTCAGCGAGCAGGTCGAAGAGCACTTGGGGTTACCTCTGGAGAAAGATGGAGACGTCCGTTGCAGTAACTGGGCGGTGGCTTTGAATTATCGCCAGGTACAATGTAAGTACTGAACTGAGTGAGTCTGGTTACTTGGGTGTGAGAGTAGCTAACAGATTTGGCACAGATGCTGCGTCCGATCCGTTCGCATGTATGTGCTTGTTTGATACCATGGATGCGAAACGCAGAGCCCTTGACCCCATGCCGCCGTTACCGGCTCATGCCGAGTTGGACTTGCCGATTCGCATAGTGCATGAACCTCCGGTGAATGCAGACCCGATTGACGTCGAGGTCATTAAGCCGTAGATGCCACGGGGTATCAAGAGTCCCGTGTTTAGGAAAACACACAGAAATGCTTTTTTGCTCGGGTGCATTGGATTGCGAGGAATGGAAGCATATATACATACCACTCTTGTGGAGATCTGTTCGTTCTGGCGTCATGAGTGTTTGGGCATTATATAGGTAAAGCGTTCGCATATCTCGACTACCTTTTTTTTTTCTATCTACCCACAAGAAGCTAGAATTTGTCATGAGGCGCCATGATTTGGATAACTCTGACTTGGATCTATGGAAGATTCAGAAGCAAAATACCCATGCTAGGTTCAAAGTATGTGGCGTTTCATGTGATATTCAAACAACGGGGTCTGTTCAATAGCTGGGACTAATTGATGCAGCCTCCAGGATAGACGGGGTATAATTATAACAATCAGACATGACATGGTCGTATATCAAAATGGAAAATTCAGAACATGATGCTAGTGCCTGCACTGTCATACTGGGGAAGACCTCCAACGCATAAACGCTATCCCCGTAAGGGCAGGACCTTGGACAAGAGCACCTCTTGTCGACAAAGGGGGCACTCGGGCTTCTCGCGTACCCAGTCTCTCACACATGTCCAACAGAAGACATGCCCACAAGTGGTAACGCTCGGGTCCTTGAACAGTTCGAGACAGAGCGTACATTTGCGTTGCTGACCAGCAGGAATCCAGGGGATCGCGTTGGAGTCCTCCGAGAAGTCGTACCGGGCACTGGTGGCCGGAAGGAGAGGGAGTGAGGCGGGGTTCTCGAGAGAAGATATCGGAGAGTCCCCGTGTAGTGAGGCTCCACCAGACTCGGCTCCCGTCTCTTGCTCCTCCTGGTTTAGACTGGCCCCGACCTTCTTGATATGTAGTACCCCCTGCACCGCGATCTGCAATACGAGAAGCACGCCTAGGACCTCATAACCGATTCGTTGCTCATTCTCCTCCAGTTTCTTCGTAAACACGTATCGGAGCCCCCAGAAGCGCTTGGAGAGATGATAGTAGGCTCCGGTGAAGTAAAAGGTGGCAATGCTAAGCGCGTAGACGGGCGACTGCGATGTGATCGAATCCAGGTGCTCCAGGATGTATTTCTGCAAGCGTAATTTCGTAAAAAGAGACGGGGGTTTCGACGACGACTTGCTCTTCGCCTGCTCCAGGGTTCCTTTTGTTTGAGCCGCTCTCAGCTGTTGCCGGGCAATGCTACGCTCTAGTTTCGATCGCAGTCGTTGGCGGAAGGCGGGGAGGATTCGCTGCAGCGTCCAGGGCAGCAGGATGCTGCTGAGGATGTACCCGACTCTCCTCGAGAGGGAAGGGAGCTGCAGTGTATCGTCCTCCAGCTGGACCAGGTCGCAGTATTCTTCGCCCAGGGTCCGGTTCCCGGCCAGCGTGGTCAAGGTAAAGTAGAGAATCTCGGTCAGGTGCTTGATGGCATCGGAGTGGGTATGGGCGTATCGAGCCCCGCGCAGAGAGCGCACGATGGAATGCGCTTGGCCCGTTAAGCTGCCCGTGAGAAAGACGTCCTTCTCGTGGGATCGAATGATATCCGGGGAGGTCGCGAATGGGTAGAAATGGGCGGAGGCACTGACCGACGGGGTCGGGGCGGAGGTGGTGAGGGAGAGGTCTTCGTCGGACATGGTGGGAAGGCTGACAGGAGAGGAGAGGGAGAATAAGGACTGTCCTTCTGTCGGTCTTCTGTCAGCGACTCAGCTTCTCGGGAATGGGGCTATCATGCTCGCCCGGCATGGCTGGTAGAGAGATGCTAAGTAGTAGGGAGGAGTAGATAGATAATAGACGGCAGCCGAGCGGCGGCGCGATGCCTCGGCAATGCAGCACGTGACCGGAGGCGAGACCCTGGTCGCTCACGTGACGTGTTTCACGTGGGGCACATCACGTGGGGCGCAGGGGGTTGTTTCCAAAATTGGAAGGCGGCGCCAAGGGGGGTGGCGCTAGGCCGCAAACGGGGCAAGTGCGCGGAGCGGCCGGGCGGACTTGAAACCAGAAGCGTCCCTGAGCTTCTTCACTCCCACCCCCGTTGTCTGGCTGCTGCTTGCTGGTCATGATCTGAAAAGCCTCTGCGGTCGCCAAACTCACCCGAGTCACTCCCTTGGGCCTCGCATCGCTATCTATCCCCTCCTCATCTCCCGTGCTGGCCCTTTCGTCGAGTCCAACTCATCTGTCGGGTCTCCCTCTCTTGTTCTCCTCTGGCGCTGAATTCCCGGTGCCCGCCTCTTCAATGGAATATGGGTCCTGATCAACATGCTCAATTGGATGCCTTCAGTCTCTTCCTCCCCTTCCCCTATCGCGTGGCGGTAATACTGCTGGCTGGTATGCCTTTTCCCCGCTAATGATCGGCTGGTGTGCTGGAGCCTTCGTCGTTGACTTGTTACCGATAGGTTTCTGGGGCTGGGGTGCCAACCTTCAATACCTCTTCAAAGCGAACATTGTGCGTGGATGCCCCTCATTTTCTCCCTACGGCGCTCCGCTCGCTCGATGCACTCTCTGACTGTCCTCATCTAGGACGTTCCTGCCCTCATCCGATACCCAGCGCGTCAATCGTCCAACCAACGGCCTCACTATGCCTCCACCTACCAGCTGGCCACTATCCTGACCGTCCCCCTCGCCCTCTCGCTCCTGATCTTCTGGCCGGTCACCCATGGCTCCGTACAACGGGTTGAGGCCCTAGACTTCATCCCGCAGTCATACTTCCTCATAGGCCTTCTCATCCTCATCCTGCCCTTCTACCGGATCGCGCGCTCCGGCCGATATCGGTTTTTCATGACCCTGAAGCGTATCGGCCTCGGCGGACTGGCAGAAGTGCAGGATGGCAAGTTCGGGGATATCCTACTGGCAGATGCTCTCACAAGCTATGCCAAGGTCCTGGCGGACCTGGTTCTCACCTTCTGCATGTTCTTCACGACAGATATAACCAGTACGTTCAAACCGGATCGCAAGTGTCGGAACGATTATGTCGTCCCCATCATCATCGCTTTCCCCAGTATAATTCGACTGCGACAATGTTTGATTGAATACCTGCGTGTGCGTCGCGCCAGTCACAAGAAAGAGGGAGCGGGCAACCAGCACCTGGCCAACGCCTTGAAATATGCCACCGCGTTCCCCGTCATCATCCTTACGGCCCTGCTGAAGCATTACAACCCCCTGGATTTCTACGGTTACAGTGAGATGAGTCTCTCGCGGCTTCTGTATGTGTCACACCTGCAATTCTGACCAGAAACCCCCGACCATTGGTTCTAACCGTGTTTTCTGTTCCGGCAGGTTCATCTTTACGTTCATCAACTCCGCATATTCCTTCTACTGGGACGTCACCAAGGATTGGGACCTGACCCTCTTCTCCTCGGCGCGCCAGAGTCATGAGTACCCCTACGGACTGCGCCGCCATCGGTATTTTACCGATCAGCAATACTACATGGCCATTTCCATCGATCTGGCCATTCGCTTCTCCTGGCTCTCGAGATACGTGCTCGGCTTTGTCTGGCTAAGTGACACAGAGTTCGGAATCTTTGTGCTCATGTTCCTCGAGGTCGCACGTCGGTGGATGTGGATTTTTCTCCGCGTCGAGACCGAGTGGAGTAAGTCGTCCAGTGCACAACCACGTTATAGAGCCACGCTAACTTGAGGGTGTCACAGTCAGAAACAGCCGTGGTCCGGCCCCGGACGATATCCTCCTTGGCGAGTTCGGCGGCAAATTGGACGCAGATTAGCCCTGCAGCCTCCCGCGTCTTCTTCTTCTCCTTCTCGAGGCTCTGCCGTTTCTATAGATTGAAATGATTTGTTATCCAAATGTAACCAGCATCCATTGTTATTGTGATTACGTATGTTAGCCTTCTTCTTGGCCGGGCTTGGCTCTTTACATTTTGTACTCACTGCTGCGTCTTTGGCGTCTGTATCATATGGGCAGGAGTGTTTGGGGCTGTGTCGTATACACAGTAGTATAGTATAAACGTTTGCTTTTCTTTCTTGTCTCTGTCTTGTCTCTTTTCGCTTTCTTTTCTTTCTTTCTTTTTGTCTGTCTATTTTTCTTACTTTCTTCCTTTTTCTTTTTTTCTTTTTTATTTGCTCAAGATTCCATCCTTCCCAAAATTTCCTTTCTTGGATAAGCAAAAATGGTTTATTGTGTCTGTCTGTGTCTTTGCATCCGAGGTAGGATATGGACGGTGGACAATGGACACGCACGCTTAATAACGAACGAATACTGAGCACGATTGATAAAAAAAAGCGAAGAACAGATCATTAAATAACCCCATATATAGAGCAGGATACTAACCAATTAATTAATCAATCAATCAATCAATGGATTACTCCCAGTAACAACATTTCTGTACTTAATTATCTTTTCCTTTCTTTTCCTTTCCTTTCCTTCCCGATGTGAGTATTTTAAGGGAATTGATGACATGAAAAAAAAAGCCGCACGGAGGAATGGAAGGAGGAATTTAGAGTAGATAGAGTAAATGGGATTATGGTGTGATTTCTGGATGAGAAGGATTTTGCAGACGCGAAGTGAAGGGGGACAGACAGTATACGTACAGCACGATTGAAGGGGCATGGCATGTAAATGTGAATAGGAAGGAAGATATGACAAGAAATCGAAGGGGTGTAGTGTGACTATGAACACGGAACAGACGACAGAGATATACAAAACAAAACAGCAGAAAGAGTATCGTTTCTCGTAGATGTGAGATGTGATCGATCACATTGGTGACGGTCAGCATCAATGGCTATCCTGGGGCGGATGGCTATCGAAGAGATCTTCTAGGTATGCACTGGGGGTTCTTCCCTGCGGAGGAGAGGAGAGGTTCACGGTGCTGGTAGAGGCTTCGGCGTGGGATCTCCTGGTGCTGCGACGGAGCGTGTCCTGGTCTAGGCCTGGAGACAGACCCGGCGACTCAGGGGGACTAGGGCCCGTTCTAGCTTTGGTATAGCCTTGCGATTGCGGTCCCATGCCCGGTAGGTCGGGGGCCGAGAAACGGTTCTCCTGGGCGCGGGGAGGCGCGGCGTTGCCGGCGTTGTAGTATCCAGCGGGAAGGTAGCTCGATCTTCTTTTGTTGCTGGTGTGCTGCATGCCTGCGGTGGGCGAGAAGAATAGGGCGCTGTTCGTGCTGGGCGTCTTGGATGACCGATGGTGTCTGCTGTGGCTGTGGCTGTGGCGGCGGCGGTGGTGGTGATGGCTGTCGCCCAATTTGTCCAGCGTCACGCCATGTTGTCCCGAGCTTGATCTTCTAGAGCGTGACCTCCTCTTCCTGGAACGAAGCAGGCCTTTGCTCTCCGATGACCGCATCAGGGCCGCTTGGCGGACAGACCGGTTCACAGACCATGCCACGATCCCGCGCCAGGCCAGAATCGCCAGTCCAATTGCTCCGAGCACGGCCCCGACGGCAATAAACACGGTCCCTTCAGGGACCTTCGACTTCTGCATGTACGGGGCATCAGCGGTTGGGGGGACCGTGACGATGGGGATGTCGTTCGTCGAGGATGCAGACGAGCCCGTTGATGTGGACTGGGAATCTGTGGTTGTCGTGGCCGAGGAGTCAGTTGATGATGATGATGCAGCGGAGGTGGTCGTACTGTCGTCTGACGAGGTTGTCGCGGACTCAGTGGTTGAATCGGAAGTGGTGACGACAGTGGTGCTATCGTCTGTCGTCGTCTGAGCGAGCGAGACTTGGGCAACAATGACGAGGATGAACAATAGGAGTAGGGTGAATGAAGGCCGGCGACGGGCCTTGGAGAGGCCCACAGATAAAACCACCATGGCTGGTCTAGATCACACGCTCGCCAGACCCGATCAAGGAATCGGACAAGATGGTTGGGGAACGAGTGGTAATCCGCGCAAGAAACAGAAGCTAGCGTGAGCAGTACAAGGTCATATTCAAGCGAGGCGCAGTGGTATTAGGAAGACGGCATCGGGGTCGAGGGAGTCTGTTTGTAGATGGATCGCATCAATAGCGGGTGTCTCCAGGCGGGACTATCAGTCGGGTCTCCACCCAAACAGCAGGGTCAACAATCGAGGACGAGGAAGACAACAGTGGTCAAACAAAGGCAGACGGCAAAACGAAGGACCAGCACGGGCAGTGGCTGCGTGTTTGACCAGCAGTCCAGCCCAGAAACGAGGGAGATGTGGGGAAGGATGGAAAGTTGCGATCGGGGGGTTCATCCTGTGGTTTCCGGTGGTTGCCCCGTGCCTGCCCGCCCGCCACTGGACCCTGCCGGCCTGAGGCGCCCCAGTCCCTCACGTGATGGCTATTTATGGGTGCTTTGATGGCTATACTTGGTAGTTTCGTGGAATCGTCATCAATACGCTATCAAATCACTAATTGTAGATAGAGACACAGACGCCTATGACACATGGCACGCACTCGTACAGCCTATTCATAATATCGAATAGCATAGCAAGCAAGCAAGCAGGTTATATAGAATTGAGAAAGCGTCTCTAGCGACAAGATCCCAAGAAAAAGCGACACCGCATCACGCATCCCGCATCACTGCTGCTTCTTTTGCACGCTGGCGGCCGGGTCCTTTTCGAATGCCGCATACGGAACCTCCAGGCTGGCTAGAGCCGAGATCCCGATGTAGAGGACGATCAAGAAAAACAGGGTGGCAATGAATCCCATGTAGATGCCTGTGTATGGTTAGTTCGATCTAGCGTTGCGGGATCTCAGGACTCGTCGCACATACCTGGGGTGAGATACTGATATTCCTGGAAAAGCGGCTTGTTCGGCGCAGGGGTTTCCCGGCGGTCGTGGGCGGAGTAGTCGCGCTTAAGATCCATGTGGACGGGGTCCTGGTAGGAGTTGCCCTCCGACTCATAGACGTCGGTAGTCGAGTTCTGGGGCTCACGAGGCGAGGTGACATAGAGGATGGTGTACTTCTTCGGTTCCGGGAGGCGCTCAATGATATCAGAGAGGAGGCCATCTGCGGGACAAATGAGCATAGTTCTAGGGAACCGATAGACGGATGATGCACGAACCGTTGTCCATAAGCTGATGGGCCCGCTCGGATCCCTGAGGGAGAGTAGGGAAGTCAAGGACGATAATACGCGGTTCAGCGCCAAATTCGGGGGAGTAAGATCCAGCTAGACAGTTCCGTCAATCGAGGCTATCCTCACATAGCTATCCTCATTATGGGAGCACCTACTGGCACCATCGATCACGGTCGTTTCGGCACCGCACTGCTTCTCCAGCAGGGCCTGGACTTGCTTCGTTTCCAACAGTCCCACCACTTCGTTCACCACGATCTTGGACCGGATCGCTCTGTCCTTCCCTGTCATCTTTGCGCCGAGACGCGGGGCGGACTTGCGGGCAGCGAAGTCGGTGCTGTGCACGCCAGGCTGAGAGGCGATGACATAGTAGTCGGAGGGGCACCTGCTGAGCCCTGAGGAAAGCTCGTCTAGTAGGGAAGTCGCAGACTTGTGTCGTGCGGGCGTAGTAGGGATCCTGTACGCGCTGGTTAGCTTGCTCATGTACTCCAGTTCCGCGATCCAGCAAGTTCAAGGCACACATACTCGGAGGTCGATGCGAGGAAAAAGGGAGAGGTGTCACGGTACGCGGTCGCCGTGGTCGCCCCCAGGGCGAGTAGCGAAAAGAGTCCCCAACGCATGGTGGTGTGGAATAGATGTAGCTTTGAGACAGGCGGACAGCTGTCTGGAGAACCCCGGGGGAGGAATGGATGATGATGTTAGAGCCAGGCTGGTGGATTGCCCGACGGCTCGGAGGCGGTCGAGCCAGAACCACCCACTGACTGACCGGCTCGGCTTAGCTTGACTCTGTCCCGGCCGTGACGTTCTGGCATGCGGCTTCTGGGAATTTTTTTTTTTTTTTTTTTAATTCTTATTCTTGACCAGAAACCCCCCACCTCCAAAACTCATTTCGCATTTTATCATCACCAGACCTAACCCGCTATTCTTTGTCGATAAGAGAGAAGAATGGGTCCACAAGCAAAAAGGAGAAAGGTGGCCCCGAAGGTCGAAGAAATCAACTTCGACTCTGCCGACCGCCAGCAGTTCCTCACAGGCTTTCGCCGGCGGAAGCAACAAAGAATCAAGCATGCACAGGAGGTGGCTATTGAGAAGGCTCGGGAGATGAAGAGGGAACACCGGAAAAAGGTCTGCTAATGTTGCGATCGCCGCACCGAACGAAGAAAGGCACTTGGACTAACCGGTATGGCGATCTAGATCCGGGAAGAACGAGCTGCGGATTTCCAGCATGCGCTAGAAGAGCACCGCAAACAACTCAAGAGGCTGAAGGAGGAAGATCGCGACAGCGATGATTCCTCGTCCGGGAGCGAGGATGGAGACGAGGATCAGGAGTGGGAAGGATTCGAAGAGCCACCGGCCGTCGATTACGAAGCCGAATACATAGACGAAGATAAATACACCACGGTGACGGTGGAGGAGATGGATCCCTCGAGAGAAGGTCTGCTTCGATACGCAAGCGATGACTCTGATGCGGAGAAAGAGCAACCTGCGCCGGCCCCTGCAGCGGACGACAAGTCGAAACCTCCGGCCACACAGAGCAAAAAGAAGAACGCCGATAATAAGCCCAAGAAGAAGAAGAAGAAATTCCGCTACGAAAGCAAGGACGAACGCAGGCAGACCCGGATGAAAGAACGCATGTCGAATTCCAGGAAGGCAAAGGCTCGACGAGAACAGTGAGAAGGGTGAGAAGGAAGTGAGAACGGCCAGAACACTCAGTCTTGTACAGCGGCGGCACAGCACATACATGAACCATCCATCAGCTCAGAATACAGAAGCCAGAGGGGGCACTCCCATTAAATATGCTCTATGTACCTTCACAACGAAGACTAATATGTTAAAGATAAAAAGGAGAACAAAGTCACAAGGACATGCGGAGAGACCGGTTGATGGGAGGGACAAGGCCAGCTAGATGACAAGACGAAAAGATACTACTAAATCCGTCTCCTGCCGACAGGAAATAATAAATCAAGCTGTGATGTGCAGGGGAGAACGCAAAGGGGAAAGTATGTTTGGAAGAAACGCTGGATCCCACATCGTCCGGAACTCTTTCGCCATCTCGTATTTAGACATTGCTGATGGAGACCTCGAGGTCGTGCAGATCCTTCTGCAACTCGGCGTGTTTCTTCGCCATCTCCTCGTACTTGCTCTCCCACTGGTCACGGGACGCTTCGAGAGCCTGCACCTTCCGTTCGTAGTGACCAGCCTTGACGTCGGTTTGGCGGAGCCTGAAGTACCCAACTAGTCAGCACGTGCTTTGTTGCTTTGGGGGCCTGGAAGGGGGGGGTGGGGTCGGGCATACTTCTCGTTGGTCTCCCGGAGATTCCGGTCGGCCTCCTCAGCCTCCTCTTCCAGCAGCTGCAGACGTCTCTGGAGGGCTTCGTTCTGAGTATCGTGCTGGGCGCTCTGGTTGGCGGCGTCCTTGGCCTCCTTGAGGGCGGCCTCGAGTTTCTCGACCTCACCCTCAAGGAGCTGGTTCCGGTGGGTGAGGGATGTGATCTCCTGCTCCTTGGCCAGGTTCTCCTGCTCCACCGTCTTCACCTTGCCCTTGAGCTCCTCGACCTTCTCCTGAGCATCCTCGGCCTCGAGGCGGAGGGTGTTCATTCTCTGCATCCGACATGCTGGTTAGTAAGAGACTCGCGGGGGTTTATTTTGATTTTCCTTATTGCGGTAGTAATGACGGCGTCGGACGGAGATGCACGACGAAGAGAGGGCAAGGCAGAGGCAAAATGGTGGTTGCATATGCATTTTCAGGCAGCTGGGAAGCTACCCCGCCACCAAGGAAGGGGGAGGGGAGGGGAGGGGAAGGGAAGGGGAACACACCTCCTTGATCTTATCCATGGTGGGCAACGAAAGGCGGTTATTTGCACGAGACGGCAGGTGGTGTGGGAAGGAAGTCGGGGGTTTGACGGGTGATGGACAAAAAGGCTTTCGCTCAGCGATAAACCAGACAGGACAGCGGGATGCGTAGGGAAAGGACAAATGGGTTTCAGGGAGAGGAAAGGAAGTGGAGGAGGAGGCGGCCGCCCGTCAGGTAAGGTTGACTTTCTTGCCTGGCCTGGCGGTCAGCCGCGACTAGTGGTTGGGCCCGACCCCTTTCCGGTATGGTCGGTTGGTAGGGGGTGGCTGACAGCCGGCCTGAACTGTGGCGCCCGCTGCGTCTCCACGGGCAACCGCCACACAAACAGCCTGCGTGCCTGCTGGCTGGGTTCATCTAGATAGCTACATCCCCTCGCCGACTCCCAGTATTACAGTCCCTCCCCCCCCTCCGACTCCGCTGTGAATGCCCCCGTGAGATCTCATCACCGCCACCATGCTGGCTCTCCGCGACCAGGAGAACCTGGTACATACTCACCAGACCGTTGCCGCGTCCAAGCCGTTGAACCAGGGCGCGAGGCACTTACAGCCCAAGACCCCCGGCGCTCGAGCACCCAAGACCCCATTCAAGGTCCCGTTGAACGACGAGAATGACCCCTTGGCCTTTGGAAAGAAGACCGTGAAAGCGGCGGGTAAACAGAAGGAGAGCGTCAACTTGACCGTCAAGGATGCCTTTGTCACGCCGTCGGGTATGCCCACGACGCCATATATCCTGTTGATGGCGAGGAACTAACGTGTTTTCGCAGCGGATCCCCGTCACCGAGCTCCCCTGGGCATGAAAACCACCAACGCCAAAGCCAGAGGTTTGCAAACCCCCGCTCCGCCCGGAGGGACCGTGAAGCCGGAGAAAACCATCAGAAGAGGTTCCACCCAGAGAGTCAAGAAATTCTCGCCCTTTGTGGAACAGAGCCGGCCTGAGGTACAGACCAGACCGGTGAAAGATGACGTTCCCGACATTGAATACATGCCGCCCAAGCCAAAAGGTCAATTCCTCCCTTGGTGTCAGCCTCGGCCTACGTCCCCCGCCGCTAACAACCTGCAGATCTTCCTGACTACCCCGATGACATCACGTACGACACCACCTTCCCCCAGTTCCAGCCGAAGAACCTGGCTCGAGGACTGGAAAGCGTGTACGGCGACAACGAGATAGGACCCGATGGCCTCACCAAGAGAGAGCGCAAGTTCCAGGCCGACTCGGCCGCGTGCGACAAGATGATTGACGAGCTCATTCTGAAGCAAGTGGAGGACATCGGCTTTGAGGAGATGGATGAGGCCGTCCCATGCAGCGAACCGCCTACGGGACATGCGACGAGGCATCGGATGGAAACCCGGCGGATGAGGGCGGCCGCGACTAGCCAGGCGAAAAGCACCAGCGATGTTTCGACGCTTCGCGCCCGTGATGCCGCCGCCGCGCTTTCCGGGACGCAGCGCTCCGCTCCACGGACTCGGTCCGCCGTGCCCAAGCCCCGGGTGACTTCGACCCTGTTCCCGTCCAAGAAGCCGCGACCTCCGACCAACCCGTCGAGCATGCGCCACACGGCCGCCACCGCCAACTCGAGGACGACGGTAGGATACAGCCGGGGCAGAGAGGTGTCATCGAAGCTCCATGGACCGCCGGCTAGTCCGGTGAAGCAGGAGCTGGGGATCCTCTCACCCGAGACGTATCTGCAGCCCTACGGGACTCCACCGCTGGCATCCGCCGTCGAGGAGGCACTACCTACGTTCGGGGAAGACGAGGAAGCGCAGAACTTCCAATTGACCTTGTGATGAGTGATGATGAGTGATGTGTGAAAAGAGCCCACGTGAATGCAAGTTTTACATCCCGGCGTACAATCTGGTTTCCCACGGATCGGGTCCATGGCATGGATAGTTGGGTGGTGTTTGTGATGGCTGGTTTCTTCTTCTTCTTCTTCTTCTTCTTTTTTTTTTTTTTTTGTTGCATCTTTCCTCGAATGCTTGTTTTATCTCCTCATAGCCAGGACGGGAGCACAGGACTTGAATGGGGCGTTGTCTATGTTACATTATCTGTTACGAGAAGGAGTACTATGTTCCGACCGTGATGCTTTCCCGAACCCAGGCGGGGAGAGTTCTGGGGTGGTGGGGGAGCATCCTTTGCGCATTGGATTTAACCGCCGTATGAATAATGGGCAGAAGCCGAATGGACGCGTTTGATATTATTGAGGTGTTTTGTGTTTTTTTTAAGATGGGGAAGTTCTATAAACAGCAGTCGGTTTACCGGCCAAGAATGGGTCGCCCACCCGCGGCGGACCAAGCAGATGGGGCCACGCACCCTCAACCAAACTTCCAGCTGCCTGCGTTTCATCTTTCCACCAGGTTCAGGTCCAGTTCCTGTTCCATGTTCCATCATTCCGTCACTCCTTCTTCCATGGATGGGACTACTGCAACTGCAAGCTGCAACTGTGTACCTACTGCCAGCTGCAGCCTGCATCTCCTCCCCTTGCCGAGTCTGGAGGGAGCCAGAATCCAGTCCAGAACGATCGCTCACCGCTTGTCCCGCTCGACCCAACCAATTATTGCTACGGTTCTGGTTGGCCGCATCCCCGAGCTGGGAGTAAACAAGTACATAACTTATCAACACTAGCCCCCCTGCTCAAACCCGGGAATTGAGCGGATAACTCTTGTAGAGTCCTGGTCTATACCCTATAACTACCCTCTCTCGTAGATACCTCGATGGGGCAGGGAGACAGTGAGAACCGGACGTGACGAGAAACGTGTAGACAGCAGGGTATCTACTTTATCTACTGTGTACGTAGTTGCTGGCGTGAACCCTGGCGGTTGTTGATCAGCTCCGCGAGCCATAGTAGGAAGTACTAAGCAATCCACTCCCGCTCTGGCTCGCTCTCGCTCCCGCCTCCATCAATTAATTCCCTCTTTTCTTCTTCTCCCTCTCCCTCCTTCTCTTCTTCTTCTTCTTCTTCCTCTTCCACCTCCCCTCCCCCCCTCCCCCCTCCCCCCTCCCTCCTCAATTCGTCTTCTCTGTCATGACGAACATCCACCCCGAGTCCCCCGAGGACTTCGAGTTCATCGAAACTCCTCCCGCCGCTTGCACCACTCCCGCGGACGACTGCGGTGTGCGGACTACCTCGGTGAGTCCAATCCAGGGCAGCCTTCGGGGAGAGCTTCCCACAGCCTCTCCCAAGCTCAATTCCATGCCACGGTCAGCATTGAGAACGAATAGAGAAGCTAACAGATGCCCTGATGGTTCCTGATCCCAGTACCCGGCCATTAAGAATGCCCCCGTCCCTGCGGACTCCCAGGGCAGTGACAGCTTCTCCAACACCCTGCTCTTCGCCCTCCTCTTCCTGGTCCCATGGTACCTCGCGCGCCAGGTCGGTGGTGGTTTCTACACCACCATCTTCCTCGCTGTCTTCACCACAATCCCCATCCTGATGGCCTTCTGGTCCGTCGCCTCGTCCATCTCGCCCCGCAAGACTGAAAAGGCCAAGTATGCTGGTCGCCCCGTCGAGTACTACCTGAACTTCCACAGCGAGCACGACCGCACCGCCTACCGCGGAAAGAGCAAGATCCCCATGGAGGTCTTCTACGAGAAGTACTTCAACGGCGAGGTCGACTTCAAGTGTGACGCTCTCGAGGCTCTCGAGTTCCGCCACGACTGGGCCAACTTCCGCTTCACCTGGGGTCTCTACAAGCACTTCCTCTTCGGCTTCATTCCCGAGATGCTGATGCACACCCGTTCCCAGGGTAAGTACCTTGTTTCCTGTTTGCAATTGACCGGAGCGTTCGCTAATCTTTGTGTCCCGCCAGACGAGGAGCAGGTGCGTGACCACTACGACCGCGGTGACGACTTCTACGCTTGGTTCTTGGGCCCCCGTATGATCTACACTTCCGGTATCATCAGCGACCCCAACAAGGACGAGACTCTCGAGGAGCTTCAGGACAACAAGCTGGCTGTGGTCTGCGAAAAGATCGGCGTCAAGCCCGGTGACACGGTTCTCGATCTGGGTTGCGGCTGGGGTACCCTGGCCAAGTACGCTTCGGTTCACTACGGTGCTCAGGTTACTGGTATCACGCTGGGTCGCAACCAGACTGCCTGGGGTAACAAGGGTCTCCGCAACGCTGGTGTCGAAGACTCCCAAAGTCGTATCCTGTGCCTCGACTACCGTGACGCTCCCCGGGTCTCTGGCGGCTACAAGAAGATCACCTGTCTCGAAATGGCCGAGCACGTCGGTGTTCGTCACTTCGGCACCTTCCTCTCTCAGGTTTACGACATGCTGGATGACGACGGTGTCTTCTTCCTGCAGATCGCTGGTCTCCGCAAGTCTTGGCAGTACGAGGATCTCATCTGGGGTCTTTTCATGAACAAGTACATCTTCCCTGGTGCTGACGCGAGCACTCCCCTGGGCTTTGTCGTCGACAAGCTGGAGGGCGCCGGGTTCGAGATCAAGAGCGTTGACACCGTCGGTGTCCACTACTCCGCTACTCTCTGGCGCTGGTACCGGAACTGGATGGGCAACCGCGAGAAGGTCGAGGCCAAGTACGGCAAGAGATGGTTCAGAGTGAGTGCCCTCTTCCCCTTGGAACACGCATCACCCCATTACTAATACACATGTTCCCTCCAGATCTGGGAATACTTCCTTTCCTACTCCACCATCACCTCCCGCCAGGGTGGTGCTACCTGCTGGCAGATTACCCTCGTCAAGAACATCAACTCCACCCACCGTGCCGACGGTATCCACAACCAGTTCGGTCTCGCCGGTGCCCGCCAGGCCGCCATCGACCACGCCGGTCAGGGCGTTGTCCCCAGCGCTTTTGTTCCCACCAAGGCTTAAATATAGCCTCCGGTATCGATGCCACGGGACCTAGCAGGTGTCTGTCCATCTAGACATGAAAGCCCGCTCAATCCTCTGTACCATCAACCACCCAAGGTTATTATTTATCCCAAACCATCGGAATCCAGAAATGGGCCCGAAAAAGAAAAAAAAGAAAAAACAAATGAAAGAAAAGAGCAAGAGAATATGAGATATGACGGACTCACTCCACCAATATCCTCATTCAATCTCTCACAGGTATGATTTGAAACGAAGGAAGTTTGTTTTATTTTCCTTTTCCTTTTTCTTTTTCTTTTTTTTTTTTTAACTTTTCAATGGGAATGGGAATCGGAATCGGAATGAAAAGAACTAGTTATGTACAATGATTCTGATTTTTATATACTTGTTCTCTCTTTGTTTCATGGGAAAAACAGGGAATTTGTAATTCATATCAGATCAGAATTGACGTGTAATAATGAATGAGATAGACAATGTGATGCGGGGTTATGGATTGATTGTTATTTTGAGTTTGATTTTGATTTTGCTCTTTCTTTCTAGTGAGTGAGTGGGTAAGTGAACAGTGGGTAGGTGGTGGGTAGTAGGGGGAAGCCGGTAGAGGCAGGGAAGTCGCCGTAAACAAGTCGACAGGTAGACTAGTGGCCGGGTAGGTGTAGGCAAGTTGACGGGCATCAATCAACTTTGGAATACTGAATTGAATTCTCTATGGAAATAATGGTATATACATGCATGTCCTCGTAACGCCAGCACGTGCTTTCATAAATCGTACAGGTGCCCTTTTCCCAAAATGACCACCGTGAACAAACAATGACTCGGTTCCGCTCTAGTCCACGCGCTTGTAAAGCTTGGCCTTGTTAGCTCCAGAACCGGCGCAGCACGAGGCCACGGCGGCAGCAGCAGGTTCTGGGTGCAGGGTGGATTTGTTGAAGGCCTGGGAGGACTGTGGCACATCCAGCGCAGGGTTGCGAGTGAAGAACCCATCGGGACGGAGCATGACGCTGATACGCTCCATGGGCATCACAGGGAAGTCCTCGACACGAGGGTTGTGGGTAAGTCCGAACGCTGGGAGGAAATATGTTAGCTGTGGTCGTATGCGTCGGGGACAGTAGCATAAAGAAAGACTTACAGTGCCAGAGAACCACATCCTCGTTCTCGGTGTGATCGTTCCTCTTAGCCCAGGTCTCGACACCGACGGCGCGGCTGCTCTGGTTGGTGAACTCGCCAGCCGCGTACAGCTCATCGTCCTGGTACTTGGTCACCCAGATGGGTTTGCTAGCAAACTCAGCCCGGCCGTAGCCAATGGCCTTGTTGCTCTGCAAGAGCATCTGGCTAGGTGCCGCGTGGAGTTTGTAAGCGATGGGCTTGTATGTGATGGGGTTGATGACATCGTCGTTGCGGATCTTGAAGACCCGGTTGCGGCTGATATCCAGGTTGGAGGAGCCGGACCTGTCAACCACGGTTTGCTCCGTGGTGTAGCCCACCAGGTAGGGGTTGTTCTCGTCCTCCGGGAGAGGAACGCTTTCCTCGTAGTAAACTGTGTTTTTGAACCCATCAAGGGCCGGATCGATCCGAAGGGAGAACATGTGTTGATGGAACGGAGCCATGACACCAGGGCCCACGTTGGTACCCCATGAGACAGTCTCGCCATTCTCGTTATCAAAAGGCACGGTCGACAGGATTCCAGTAGCGCGGACTTCAAGTTCGATGTTGCCCGCCTGGTCAAAGATGTAGTTGAAGATATACTCATAGTTGGCAACGGTGCAGATCATCTGAAGAACCAGCTGGCGGTTGCGCACCACAGTAGCTGCGCCAGATCGGTAGTTGGTGTGCTTGTGCTGAATACCATTATCCTGCTCGTGCATGCAAATGATGTTCTTGAGAAGAACCGGGTTTCCCTTGCAATCAGACCGGTAGCCGTCAAAGTACTTGATGTGACCCAGGCAATCGCATCCGAGGGTCAGCTGGTTGGCATTGAGACCAAAACCGACATCACCAACATCAAAAGCCTGCTTGCGATGGTACGGGGCGCGGGGGTCTTCGCAGGTTGTGTTAGCGGGGATCAAGCTAGGTATTTGGGTCTGGCTCACCTCCGTAAGGGACTGTCATCTCAGAGACAGCCAGGCGGTAGAAGACGCTGCGGTGGTCGTATGTGATATTGTAAAGGACCATGCCCTCGCGGTTGTTGAAGCCCACCCTGAACCGCCAATTCTGCCAGTAGACAAAGTTACCATCCACAGAGAAGGAGGGACCCTCCGGTTGCTGGGCAATGTATGGCTTGAGGTCTGTGCGAAGGGGCCCATCCTGCAAGTCATGGGCATACTGAACGGCCTTGACCGGCTTCCAGGGTTGAGTCTCCTCGGTCTGAGCATCCGAGCCACCGGGCAAATAATCCATACGAATCAACTCCAGTGTAAAGGCGTCGAAGACCGGTGAGAACTTGCATGGTAGGGAGTAATGGTTGTTTTCCGGGTGGTCCACTTCCACCATATACATGAAGCATTGGAACATGCGTCTCGTCTCATTCCGGTCATCGGTGCCGTACATCCATGGGTCATTGCAAACGGTCATGCCCGGTGGTAACTTCAGTTTCTCGATTTCCGCCAGGACCGCAGGGTGCTTCATGCAAATGTCTTCGATCACGATCAACTCATCAATATCTACCGGAGGCTATGGGTGGAAGAGTAGTGTCAGATAAAGTATTTCCAGGGATGTTCGATTCGGGGGTTACACACCTGGACGCCTGCGGGCAATGTCTTGACGTAGATGATGGATGTGGCGTCCACGTTGATCACGGCCTTGCAGCAGGCACCGGTATCGAGGCGGTGGAAGTAGGAGTACAGCAGGCGGGCAGGCTTAGGAGGGAGGGGTTTCCGCAACCTCTCCGCCTCGATGTAGGGAATGACATCCTTCTTGATGGGTTCGTGGATATCAATGCGATTGTATCGAAGCTTGACACCGGGGAAGGCAGCCTCCAGGATGCGGGCAGCCAGACGGATCTCGTGGGGTCGGACGGGATCAAAGGGGTGGGCGCTGACCGAGGTGGCCAACGCGGGCCCTTGAGCTGCAAGAGACATTCTGGCAATGGGCAACGGGGGGGGGAACGATAAGAGACGGTTGGTCGCAAACCCGGGGATACTCAGAGCATATCAGGAAGAAGGATGAGAGGAATCAAGATCAGCTTGTGCCGGGGGGGGATGGTCGGAACTTAAGTAGTCCATTGCGATTGTCGGCAGGCGGCGTCCGCGGAGGGTGACAGGCGTGCAGGCGCGTCTCCCAGCATTCAAAAGGGAAGTTGGTTGAGAAAGTCCGGGCGATAAAGTGAGTCTATTCCCGAGATTCCCCACGCCCTGGCTGGACATGCCCGATTGGGAAAGGGCGGGCCCAGACGGGGGTCGGTGGGGGGGCCTGCCATTTCGGGTAAGCAGTGCAAACACTGTAAACACTGATAACGATCCAGTCTGATTGGCCATGGCTGCTGCATCCGATGCATTCATTACTACTAAAGTAAGTACTAACTAACTAACTATTGTTGGTGTGCTCGGGACCCGAGGAACGCGAGTTATCTCTCTATCGGGGCTGATAGCCCGATAGCCCATCTTTTGGTCATTATCATTGTGCACTGCTACTCCTACTGCTCCTACTACTATTACCGCTATTTTCACTATTGCTACTGCTGCTACGGAGTACGCAGAAGGACAATTACCGATACTCTCCGATGTCCGATCCTCCCGATCAGAGCGCGTATCTCCTCCTCTTTTGGGCCTAGCGGGCTTTCCCCGGGGTTTTTGGATGCCAACCGGTCAACAGCAATTGCCCTCCGCCATCTCTTCTCTGGCTAATCCACGCAAGGTATCGGTGTTCTGCGATCCTGGTGAGGCCCAACGGTGAGTCGGATCTTTTCCTTCAGGGAGCATGAACCCGATTGCCGGTGGCCCTTCCCCAGAATCCCCTCCTCTGACATCATGGGCTGCGGGCCCATTCCAGAAATATATACTATCCATCCCACATGGCAGGCACCAATTGGTCCGAACATCAGTCACCATAGTAGACTCTGGCTAGAACTGAACACTCACCCTGGACAACCATTGCTAAAGCGCCCGGTCCCGCTCTAAAGCAATGGCCCAATTCGGCACAACACTCGCCATGCCTCAGATCTACCCTCAGCCTCCAAAGAAGAGATGCAGGAGAGAGGGCGCCAAGTGGACTCGCTCAGGCTGTCTGACCTGCAAACGTCGTCGGAAGAGGTGCGATGAAGCCAAGCCAGGGTATATATCGATGGTCCAAGAGATAGTAATCGGTTGCTGATACGTCGTTGCACTAGCTGTCAGAGCTGTATCCGGCTGGGGTTGCAATGCGAGGGCTACGGCTCCATGTGGGCAGCGCCCCTGAACCCGGCCGCACAAGTCTTCAGTCAAGCCAGATCCCCGAAGCGGCGCAAACTCAGCACATCATCTTGTCCATCGAGTGACTCCCCTCAGTCGATAGCAGAAAAATGGTCTTCTCCGCCGAGCTCACCCCTCTCGAGCAGCCTCTCAACGGCGCCGACAACCCCGTCGGAGTACGACACTGTCGGTGCCTATTCACCCCATATCCATATCGAAGATAGCGAGAATGAGGATAATGCATCCGACAATATGGCCCTCATTCTGGTCACGTCCGTGCCGAGTCGGCCCCTGGGCCATCTTTCACACCGCGAAACGCACTATCTCCAGTATCACACCGAACTGGGCTCCAAGCTGCTGGCGAATCTCGAAAGCGACGATAACCCCTTACGATCACTGATCATACCTCGAGCCCTATCATCCCCCCTCATTTTGAAGGCCTTGTGCGCATTGTCTGCCACACATTTCGCCAATCGCTCTCGAGATAAGCTGGAAGCGCAAACCGCCGCTACGGACTACTACATCCGAACCCTGAGCGGGCTGCAGTCTACCCTCTCCAAATACGCGGCCGTGAACTCTTCCGACGAGGCTATTATAGCAGTAGCTCTCCTTTGCAAGTACGAGATCGTCCGTGGGAGCGTCAAACAATGGACGGTACACTTGAATGCCCTACAGAAACTGATCGTTGCACGCGGAGGACTTGAGTCTTTGAACGAAGACACAAGAGAGTTTCTCTTAGGCTTGTATGGTCAATAAAACGTCTTATATTAGAAGAAATAGCTAAATTGTCTCAGCTACATCTACGCCTACAATGTGGCCCGAATCAGCAACCGCAAGCACCTCAACTCCACCATGCTGGACATGGGGGGTATGAGAATCACCAAGCTGGATATCTACATCGGCTACGCAGAGGATCTCATCAAGATCTGCGCGCGGATAGCAGATCTACCCCACATCCCTCACGACGCCGTTGCCCTGGGGTCAGAAATACACGCCATGTGAGCGCCATTCTTCCAACATAGACCAGAGAAACAGACCCCTTGCAACTGACCAAAGAACAGAGACACATCCCTCCGTACCTGGACCCACTCAAACACCCAATACATAACCCCCAAAGGCATCACCCAGGCAAACCTTTCCCGCCTCCGCATGGTAGCAGATTGCTTCCGCGATGCCGCATACATCTACCTGCATTCCACCCTGGAGAAAATGAGCCAGGCCACCCTGATCCCCCTGCTCTCGTCATGGGCCGCATGCATCTCCCTTCCCAGATCAGATGCGTTGCGCCGGCTTCTGGACAAGGTTAGGATGTGTCCCCTCGACGCACACTGCGAGTACTCGGCCCTTACCTTCCCGCTTTTCATTGCCGGATGCGAGAGCAAGGATGCGGACGATAGAGATCTGCTTATATCGTCCCTGAGTAAACTGGAAGTGAACTTCGGGATAGGTAATGTGCGACGAGCTAAGGAGCTGTTGCGGATCCTGTGGAAGGGAGGGGGCGTGCATTGGCTGGATATGTTGGATCAATTACAATGGGATTTGATCCTTGCGTGAATATTATCAGTGGGGTTTCGGCATGATACACATAGAGTGGAATTGCCTCTTTCGAGCTGATCTGTATAGTCGTGACATCCCAGACCTAATATTACCCGACAAGGCCGGACACAGACAGCATATGGCGGTGAACTCTTTCGTAACCGAAAAAAAAAATTGAATATCATATTATGAATAACCTAAAACTAAATCTCGCTTTCTGGACGGCTCAAACCTGAGGGTATCTTCGTTTCGTTAGAGCGTAACCGCCGAGAAAACATTAAAAGATGCATGCGAGGAAGAACCCAAAGACAGACCCACACGAGTGATATCAATGCAAGCCCGTTCGAATTTCGATAACCATGCCGGACGCCACTTGTACAAGCACAACGGAATCAACTCAGCCCCATATTAACCTCATCGCCTAGCCCCATTTCTCGCTCTGCTCTTTCCGTACCCCCCGTCGCCCGAGTGCCCCAGCGGTCCAACTGGTCCTGTGTCTTGGCCGTCTCCTTCTCGCGGAGACTCCCGTCACGACCACCCAGACTACTGCTGTGGCTGGCACTGCCCGAGTAATTCGACAGCCTTCGGGCGGGCGGGATGGTGATCGGCTTGGAGGCGGGCTTTCCAGAGGGGGTGTGGCTGGGGGTGATGGTGCCGGGTTTCATTCTTCCGAGATCTACGGAGGAGTTATTCGTGGACGCTGGTGGAGCAGAGGAGATGCTGCTGGCTTTGTCGCTTACACTCTTCGTACTCCCAAACCAACGCCGTCTGCGGGTCTTGGATGAGGTGGACGGGGAAAGACTCTCCGCATCGGCCTCGGCCGTTGGAGTGTCCTGAGTGCCGGATGCTTTCTCTTGTTCCAAGGACTGGGATAAGCCGGATTTGGTCTCCGCCGATGTCTTCTCTGCCTTCTCCTCGGCCGGTGTGATCTCAATCAGTTCGGCGTCACGGCACCACTTCCGGCGACGGGTGTAGCGATCCCAACCATCGTGGCCGCGACGACCATCGTTCCACTGTTTCCTGGTAGTTAGTGAAACCTGTAGCTGATAGCACTTCGGGGGTTCCCTCCTACCTTGTTGTCGTAGTAGACCCATCCTCCACCATCCGCCTTGGAGTCTGCTTTCCCCTTGTTTTCATCGGCGCCGTCAATATGCCAGTCACTCCCTTCAACCCAACGCCACTCGGCATTCCCATTTTCCACCCCGGGGAGATCGAAATCGTCCTTGGACGGGACGGCGTTGAGATGTTCATCTGTCCACGCCGTACGCTCGGACGGGAACAGGGAATATGTCCAACCAAGCCCCAGCCAACGACGTTGATTCTCATAGATGACGAAGGTGAACCGGACGCCGGAGGAGTCTCCCCGCCGCCTGGCTGCAATGTTCACGGCATGGCCATGGCTTTGCATCAGGTATGGTTGGGTCTTGTCGACGTCTCCAGAGAATGATAGCCCCGTAATCATAGAGCATATCCAGCGGATGGTCAATGATCGCCAGAGGATAACGCGGAACACCCTCGCCGGTCGGGAGTGATATGTGAGAACGATGGTGCCCAGGATCATGACGACTCGACGAGTTGTGATCAGATACAGGGGCGGGAGAGTCAAAGCGATCCAGATGGGGGTCACAAAGAGGATCCGGAAGAACAGGGTGGTCAGGGCCGGCCGGGTGGTCGCTGAAGTCGCCGTCCGCTGCGTAGACAAGAAGTCGGTGAGTTCGACTAGTGGTTCCAGAAGAATGTTGCATCGAGTGGTGAACGTCCTCAGGGTCTCCACGATCTCGTCTAAAGTTTCATGATGATGCGGGAAGATGTCGGCCGCCGCCCTCTGATGGCCTGGCTTGTCACCCAGAAGAGCCCTTGACGACAACGGAGAGTAGCGTCTCCAGTACATCCCCAAGATGAGCCCGGTCACCACCAGGAGCGGCCCGGCCCACAAGACGATCACATCGAGGTACAGAACCAACGTCCAGAACCCAGCCACAAGGAGGAAGCTTTGCCATCCGTCTTCGGTGGTCCACGTGAGCAGTCCCACGAGTTTGTTCAGCGGCAGGATAAATGGATGCGAGTAGGCCAAGGCCCGCGTGATCTGTGGGGGGGTGGCCACCAGAAGAGGGGATTTGCGGTGCACGATGATGCTGGAACGCTGTCTGGACGTCACGGACGAGCCTGAGATGGTGGTGGGGGAGAAAGCAGCGACCGTGGGAGGCTGAGAGTCAGCCTGGTCCTGCTGAGATGATGACGGGGCCATGGAATCTATCCACGGAATATCTTCTGTCGCGACATTAGTATTCGGGGGGGGGAGGAGCTAGATGAGGACCGCCAGCCCCGTGGACGAGGGTTTGGGGACAACAAAGAGGGAGTTGGGGGTGTTTGGGGTCTTGGGGGGATGGATGAGGAAATGAGAAGGCTTTTGTTGTTGTAGGCTTGTAGCACGTACCGAGAGCTGCCATCCAACAACAGAGACGTCATATGCATCCAGGGTCATTGCGGGCGGTGAGAGAAAGAAGGAAAGAGAGGGCCAGAAAGGGCCGGGGGAAGAGGGGAGGGAGGGGACGATAAATGAGGGGGATGAGGGGGATCAGGGAGTCAGGAGAAGGAGGGAGAGAGTTGTCAGGGACGGGGCCAAGCAGAGATCATCGCAGGCGAATCCCCAGAGCCGCGGGTTGCAGACGAATGCGACGACCCGATGAAGCTTTTCGTTTGTTCGCTCGGGAACATGTGACAGCCCTGGTATGGATACGCCCGCCTGACCCGTATTTGGTATCGTTCGTTCTCTTCAGCACTTCAGGGTCCAGGCAGGGGGGTGGCCCCGAAATTCAGGCTCTTCAGGCACCTCGCCTGGCTGGGGCGACTTATGCCTCAGGCCCTAAGGCACCAGGAAGCCCGGCGGCGGACTAAAGCCGTCGCCGAAATTTCCTCATCATCTCCGTCTGTTCCCCCCATCGCCATTCAACCTTGATCTTGAAACGGCCCAGGGACCTCCTCCGCTGCTTACCAGCCTCTCTATTCATTCGACGCCTTTCCCGCCTTCGAGTCCCTACTTGCACTCTCCAGCATGGTACGTCAACCCCCTTCCCTTCCCCCTCCAAAACCCCTTCGCGGTTTCCATCAAGGCTATGATGCAGAAATGCGTCCCACCTCAACCCTTGTCCGTGACCCGCAGGTCCGCTAACGTGGTCGTTTGTCCGTTCTCTCCAGGCTCACCGGATCGTCACCCAAGTCGTCGTCACGGGCGCCCGTGTCTTCGGCAAGGCCTTCGCCGAGGCCTACAAACAGGCCCAGGCCTCCTCCAAGCACGCCGCGAAGACGGGCCAGAAGCTGGGCGCGTCCGCCGGATTGACCCTCGACGAGGCCTGCAAGATCCTCAACGTCAAGCCGCCGCAGGCCGGCGAGGCCAACCTCGAACCCGTCATGGAGCGCTTCAAGAAGCTGTTCGACCTCAACGACCCCAAGAAAGGAGGCAGTTTCTACCTGCAGAGCAAGATCCTGCGCGCCCGCGAACGGATAGAGATGGAGGTCCGACAAGCCGGGCGCAAGGCGGCCCAGGAAAAGGAAGTGCGCGAGGGGTGGAATCCCAAGGTCTACAAGGACCGGTGAACGCGATAACCCCGGTCTCTGCCCACTTGGGTCATCGGTCATCGGTCATCCAGCTCGGAAGTCTTTCGGAGACGCGAATGGTTTCGGGCTGGGCTGTCTTTCGGAGATCCCACGTGTTCGACCGGTCGCGGGCTTGGCTGAATAAACCCTACTGCTTCTAGCGATCCCGCCGACCTTCATTACCCCCTCTCAGTTTTCGCGGCATAGCATGGCGTTTTTGGTGGTTCCAACGTTGAGATTGGACGAGTTCTAGAACTTGACTTGATATTTATATGGCGGGTTGCATCTCATCTCATCTCATCGGAGCGGAGGGGCCATTGCAGCCAGGGGTTCCGCCACCCTTGTTCTCCGGCCCGTCTGGCTCGAGACGATATCCATTTGTGTATAGTATTGGAAGACGGAGGACTTGCGAGTCTACAAGGACACGAGAGGACGGGTGAAGAGTTCTCGTGTTTCTATTTTCTTTTCTTTTTTTCTTTTTTTTTGTTTCTCATTTCCTAATGGTCTCTTCTCCCCTCTTGCGTGCTACTTCTGAGGACCGAGTCCTGCGTGTATTATAAGACCGTGAGCGATGGCTTGCGTGGTTGGTGGCAAGTGCGACGTGTGTACAAATACCATGGTTATACCAAGAACCAGCGAACTGTCTACGATGTAAAATGATAATGCGCCGTGGAATGCTCATCCAGGCCCGGCATGGCGCCATCACCGATCGGGAGCGGCGAGAGGCCCGGCGGGGAACATCCATTCGATCTTATCTCCGCCGCCATTTTTCTCCCCTCTTCTTGCGCCCCCCCCCGCGCTTTCTTTCACTATTCCTTCATTTACTCCCTCCTCTTCTCTCTTTTCTCCTCCCCCCTCACTAACCCTGTAAATAACCCCCTCTTCAAACTCTTTCTTTCCCCCCCCATCCCAACCTCACCACCAAAATGGGCCGTCCCACCTCCCCCCTCTCCGCCCACCTCCCCCCCCTAGTAATGGGCACCGCAACCTTCAACACGCAATACAACCACGACCCATTCGCCCTCCCAACAACCGAACTAGTCCAACGGGCCTTGACCAAGGGGATCCGAGCTTTCGACACCTCGCCCTACTACGGCCCAGCCGAGGAACTGCTCGGCCGGGCCCTGGCCAGCGACTTCGTTCGCACCCACTACCCCCGAAACACGTACCACATCCTCACGAAGGTCGGGCGTCTGGCGTCCTCGTCCTTCGACTACTCGCCCGAATGGGTGCGCCTCAGCGTCCGGCGCAGTCTCCGTCGGTTGCATACCGAGTATCTGGATGTGGTGTACTGTCATGACGTGGAGTTCGTGTCGCGCCAGGAGGTCCTTGATGCGGTGAGGGAACTGCGGAAGATCCGTGATGAGGAGGGCACTCTTCGCTACGTCGGCATCTCGGGGTATCCGGTGGATGTGCTGTGTGAGATTGCGGAATTGGTGCTCCGTGAGACCGGCGAGCCGCTCGATGTCGTGCAGTCGTATGCCAATTTTACGCTGCAGAATACTAGGTTGTTGAGCCAGGGATTGCCCCGCTTGGTGGCTGCGGGGGTCGATGTGGTCCCTAATGCGTCGCCGCTGGGGATGGGCTTGTTGCGTCGCGACGGCGTGCCGATTGGCAGTATGGGTGATTTCCACCCCGCGCCGGATGGTCTCCGCGATGCGACCCGGAGGGCGGCGGAGTGGGTGGATGAGCAGGGGGAGAAGATCGAGGTCGTTGCGATTCGGTTCGCGCTGGAGAGCTGGCTGCGCGATGCGGAGAAGGTTGGGGTCATGGGCCCGCCGCTTGCGCGCGCGGCCGATGCGGACCCGGGCTTCCTCTCTGTGGCGAGTATGGGCACCGGGGAGAGATTGGGGGTCAGCGTGATGGGGGTGAGCAATTTCGGGGAGTTGGATGAGACGCTGCGGGTCTGGCATAGTATTGTGGATGGGCTGGAGACCGGGGCTGAGGATGAGGGACTGCAGTCACCGTCAGTGCAAGCGTCGGCGATCTTGACGCCCTCCGAAGGGGCCATTACCGATCGTGCCTGGTCTCGAGACCGTCGCAGCCGGATCCAGTCTCTGGCGCAGCATATCCAGACCATTCTGGGCCCAGAGTGGGTGGACTATGTGTGGGCCAGCCCGTCTCCGGATTTTGTCAATTCGGTGCCTGCGGATCGTCTGGCTGCGCTGGAGAAGGAAGTCTCACAGCCGGTGTCTTTGATGACGCCGCCTTTGGATGCAGTTGATAGAACGATACCCGATGATGCGTCTAAGGTTGCGCTGTGAACAACTGTTTTTCTAGGCTATATCAGTTATGTTTAATGTCATACATATTCTTGGATTGATACAGCAGGGGTTGCGGATGATGGGTGGTATGATCTGGCAGGTTAATGATATCGTTTGCTTCCTGTACATGGTTAGGGTTACGGCCACTCTGGGCACGCATCAAGAATAGATCTGCTTGCAATTCGAACATCGTCACCGAGGGAGAGCTCCACCCCCGTGCATCCTTGTCCCAGGTCATCCTCTCCAAAGGATCGCCTGTAGCGCCCCTTTGATGAGAAGGATATGGAAAGGGGGTAGAACGCACGGGAGACACAGTCTCCGTGTCGGTACCAATTCGATTTGCTTCTAACTCAATCTCTGCTGCTGCTGCTGCTGCTGCTACTAGCGAATGCCAGTCATTCATGGAACAAACCTGGCTCTGTGCGTTGACCTGGTGGACATGCCTCGCTCCGCGCGAGTCTTGCAGGGGTTTTGGACCTCAGAATCGGTGAGAGGTAGCACGACCCGGTAGCCCTGCGCAAAGTTAGCAATCATGGTAGACGCCATGCCTGATCCCTGGTCTCAAAATATGAAAGCCATTCGATCTTCGCAAGGCTCGTTGCCCGCTGCACTGGCCGAGTGACAAGCAAACAGCTGCGTCGCAGACACAGACCATAACAACATAGCGAGCGACACTGTTGATCCTTCAGTATGGCTCCAAAATCTCAAACAGACGACCATGAGATCTAGAACCGAGCATCCGCTTCAAGGTTCTTCAGATGTACGAGAATGGGTATCGGACGCTCAAGACAGACAGAAAACCACCCGGGGTATAATACATCGTCAAGCACACAACATGTACGCTGCCAACCCAAAAAGAGGAAAATAATTGCACAGACAGAACCCGACTCCTGCACAAATGCATCTAGCTCTACGAGGGTGCCGCGAGCCCCTTCTCTCGCATGATGAGGTCTCTGTCCATATCGGACTGTGTCGCATAACCTCCGAGACTCAGAGCCTGGTCATTGTTGATGGAATAGGGGATGGACGGTATGTCGGGCCGCAGTCGTTTGAGGCGAGCCGCACGCTCCCGCGCCGCTTGTTGTTTCTTCTGCTGCTTGGTTGCCTTTTCTCGCTGCGCGCGGGATTTTGGCCCGGTCGGAGGGGAGTTTGAACGCACGGGAGGCGGCGGAGGTGCAGTGGCGACAGGAGGAGGGGGTGCTTGGGGAGGTAGCGGGGGCGAGGAGGGCCGACGCAGGCGAGCGAATCGAGGGTCGCTGTCAAAGATTTCACGCAGCTGCCACCTTTGTTCAGCATACTCATCATAGTTTGCGGCAATGATAGTGTCCAGGATGCTGGCCTCCGGTGTTCCCGACATGGCCGTAGAGACCATGCGCGCCTTGAGACGCCGGTACGCATCCGAGAAGGCTCTGAAAATCAACGCAATCTCTCGCGTGCCACCAGAGATGTCGTTGTCTGCATTGTTGGGGTCCTCGATGGAGAGGCGGGGGTTGTTGTTCGACTGCTGATAGATTTTCTGTGACACGAATCGTTAGCCAGCGAGCATGGCCTTGCTCTCGATCAAACTTACCTTGTTAAAGTAGCCCGGAGGATCCAAACGGATCCCCACGGTGTCGTAATCGAACCGATTGCCATAGAATTCAAAGAAATCCATGAGAATGCTGCCCAGGTTTGGTGTCGTATGGCCGTGCGGTAGGTGCTGCAAGAGACTCGTCACGAGACAGGTGATCGAAAACCCTCCCAGCCCGCCGGTGGGTACTTCGTTGAGACCTCGAAGCAGTAGAAATTGCTTGATGACCGACACGACCACAGGCATGGCAGGGTATTCGGCCTTCCACTGCTGGAACGTCTCGTTGGCCACCAGCCCGCTATCATTGTCAAACGACAGGTCCACCCTCAGGCCCGTCATCTTGTCCACGAATTTCAGGATCGGCACGCGAGCATGGGCAATCGCCTCGATCGAATTGGGGACTGCAATGTTCAGGTTCTTGATAAATGCAGAGAAAGCATAGATCTGGCCCTTCCGCTCTCCGAAAGTCTTGATGCCACTGCGCATGAAGTTTGTTGAGAGCAGAACCAGGTCGATATCGGCAGTGGGTAGATAGAGACCAGAGGCGAAAGAGCCAAAGGGACGAAGCTGCACCCCATAGTACCTGCTTTGGAAGGCAGACTGCAGCCTCGCCACCAAGTCCTCTCGCACAATCTGTTCGTAGTACACCGGCTTCACCCAATGATAGAAGCTAAGCATTTCATTGTGCAGCCTGTTCGGTCAGTAACGGATAAAGGATCTGGGATAAGGAGTGACACCTACCGTGTGCCCAGGTGCAGGCTAGGTTCCATGCGGCCCAGCCATGGGGTTCCATTCTCTGACGGGCGCGCTCTCCATTCGTCGATGATCGAACCGTCGTCGTAGTATTTGCTTAATGGCTTCCCGGTCTTTTTCGAAGTACCCTTAATCTCGTCATCATATGTTCTCTTCCGGCTCCCAAACGCTGAGTCCCTGCCATCCATTTGGCGCCGTGGTCCAGTGGGCGCGCCATCCGGAGGGTTTTGCTTATCGTCGTCATCGTCCACCATGCCACTCAAGGAGATAAAGTCTTCATTGGACTTCACCGGGTCCTCTGCCGGCTGTGCCGCAGTCGCAGCGATACGGGCCTTGCGAATCAACTTGACGACATCCACACGTTTCGAGGTAGTCTCATCGGGCGGTGGCAGGGCAGTGTATGGATCGGGGTTAGACCACTTGGGGATGGGCGCTGGAGCTGGCGCTGGCGCAGCCGTCGCGGTTCCGGTGCCGTTGGTGTCCACAGCGCGCTTTTTGCGCGGATGCGCGGCCTCGTCCTCATCCGCTGAGGAAACATCCATATCGGCCTCCTCGCTATCGCTCAGGTTCTCAAGACGCGCGAACTTCAAGGCTGGTTTTTCGTCCGTCGATCCGGGGGCGCGCAGCTGGTCGGGGGTCACTTCTCGGCGCGATCTCAAGAGCGGGCGTTCGGATGTCGAGGGACGCGCATAACGAAAGGTAAACTCATGCCTGGGGTGATGGTGATTGTTAGACCGTCGGTCATTGCCCCGAAACTCGTAGGCCGGCGGCATATTGAGGGAGTTGAGGGGAGGGAAGAGGCGGAGGGGCAGTCGAGAGAACGGCGGCTTGCAAGTCGATGGAGTCAAAGAAGAAAGTGCGAGTGACGCGCGCTTTTTGGGCGCTTTTCTTTTTTCGGCACCCGAGGGCAGTGGCTGGCCGGGTTGGGCAGGCGGTGGGGGGGGGCTGACTAACTGGCATCTACACATCGCATTGTCTATCTATGGACTATGAATGACTATTCAATCTTCGCTTCCCATTCCCCCAGTCCCCTCTGTAACCGGTGAATCAACGGCCGATCCAGGGCCATTTCTGTGAAGCTTACTCTCTGCATGGCCCATTTCAACCACCGCTCTGCTTTCGAGCCCTCTTCTGCTCGCAGCAGCCCCACACTCACATCGATCAGCAGCGGTCTTTCTTCGTCGTGCCAGAAGATCGAGGCGCCACAGCGATTGCAGAACTCGCGGTAAACGCCCGGCGAGCTATTGTATTGTCGCATGGTACCAGTACCGAACTCCAGCTGTGCTTGACGGCCGGGGGTGTTGTAGAGATTCGACTTGGGGACAAATGCCCACGGTTGAATCGGAAAGCCACTGGCTAGTCGGCACGATGGACAGGCGCAGGTCCCGGCCAGATACCTCGTGTTTCCGTCCTGCAACCACCACTTCACGTCCTCGGGGTTCTCGGACGACTGTGAGTGATATGGCGCAAGCAGATCGGGCCATGGGGATGTTGGCACGGAAGATGAAGAATCTGGCCGCGTTATATAGAACTCGACTCCCCCGCAATGACAACGGGCAAGTAGTTCGTCGGAACTTCGGAATGTGTGCTGTTCATGTCCGACATCGGAAAGACTTCCCTGGTTGCTCGGAACGGCGCGAAGCCAACATGCTGAAGAGGTATCCATTTCACCAGGGAGAAAGGAGGTCAGCCCACCGTCGCGTGTTTCAGCAGCCCGCCAATGCCGGATTGACTGGGCTTGGGGGGGACCCTCCACCAGCAGTCCCGCTGCAACAAAGTATTGCCCCGTGTGCTTGGAATGCGCGAAGACATGGGCGCCACATGTTCGACAGAAGTAACGGGCGATGCAATCAGCTTCGTGGTATTCCCGCAGGCCGTCCAGGGTCCGTGGCTGCTCCCGCAGGGGATAGTACGTAGAGCACAGCATCCCCGTGACTGTGCGACAGGCGGTGCAATGGCAGATGTTGAGAACCGCAGGGTCTGTGGAGGGCGCCAGCCGGATCTCCTGTGCGACAGCCCCACACAAGCAGGCGATGGGAGATGTCACCCTGCCTTCCTGCATGCCTGCAAGCCGGCCAATCGTGGCAGCAATGATGGCGCTCTTTTGATCTTTGATCTTGGTAGTGGATTCCTACGGGGGCTGCCTATATACATATCTATATACCATCAAAATCATCGATAGGTGGGGGGCCGGTGCCGGGTCTACTAGTACAGCAAGCGCCAAGTATACCCAGGAGAACAGACCTGCCACATCTTACCATGGGAAGAGATGGTTGGTGGTTGGGACTGGGAACGGGGAGGACGTGCAGAAATGCGCTCATACTACTTTACTTATCTTGGGCCCACCAGTAGAGCTGTCGTCTGTCGAGGTATAAATACCGCCCGGCGCAACCCCGCTGCCCCCCTTTGTAGTCCGTCCCACCACTTCTTCTTCTTCTTCTTCCTCCTCCTCCCACCTCCTCTGCCAGAACCCTCTCGTCGTGTCCTACGCAAATAAACCCAAAAAGACTCGTCTTTTCTCCCCCCCCCCCCCCAAATCTATCATCATGGGTAAGTTTCCTTTTGTCATTCATTCCTCCTGACTTCCGGTTGGCTTGTCTGTTTATGTGTTGTTTGTCCGGCGGGGTAAAGTTGCCAGCCATGGCGGGGTAGCATTCAACAGACCCATCTATCCCTGGAGTCTTTTTTAGCACCTCAGACTCCTTGTTCTGGATACCCTATACGGAATACTCCCAATTACCCCCTTATAACCACCGTTAACCTTTCTCCCTTCCTCCCCTACCAGGTTCCGACCACACCTGCAGCTGCGGTTCCTCCTGCCAGTGCCCCGCCGGCCAGTGCAACTGCCCGGTATGTCTGCCCTATCTCTCTTCCCCCCCCCCCCCCTCACTACTACAAGACAGCACTAGAGGCCAGTGTCTATTGTATATTGTCTATGATGTCTATGATATCTATGATATCTATGACACGCCATCATCTCCCCAAAGAAGCCTTGTCACTAACCATCCCATCCCACCCCACAGAAATAAATGCAAAGTGATGGGACTAAGAATAGGAAGGGGGTGCTAGACGGGCGGATCATTCCATTCTATTCCATTTTGTGTCTCTCACTCATCATGTTGGCTATGTCTATAGGTTAAGAGATAACACTGGTTTGGAATGAAAAGTAAAGGCCCTGCCGTAAGCTATGGCATCAACTATCTTTGATCTTCAGTACATGTGAATGATTGATAAGGATTTGGATCGGATGGGATCGGTCCTCTTCTTCTTCCTTGGAAGTAAAAAGGTGTGCAATAGACAAAAGGACAAGCTTATTTCTCCCACGAAGACATTCAGACGGAGTAGATAGAGAACGACCACCTACTTTGTTACTGTCCTACATCCGAACTCAAGCACCCAGAAAGGGCAAAGCCAATGAAGCCATTATATACGTTCAATCATATTCATAGACATCAAAGTCATCATCAGAAGAAGGGGAAGAAGAAGAAGAAGCGTATAGATCTGCCGCAGAACAAGAACATTCGTCTCGCACATACATGCAACCAATCTCCCTACACCACAGAGTGCATCCAGAAGCGTAAAGCACACGGACAGAATAGAACGGTCACAAAGAACCAGAACAAGAACAAGAACAAGAACCTGGAAGAGAATTCACTCCCTCGGCTCAGCTTGAAACTATCTCCCGTTTATCTTCATAATTCAGTCCATCTTATCTTAAGGAAGAAAAAAAAAATAAAAAAAAGATAAAACGCATTCTTCAGTCGCGGGATGTACCGGGGTCCGGGGGCCCGTGGCATGGCATGTCATAGCATGGTTTGTTTAGTGCTGTGGGTTGGGGGGTGATGGTGGTTAGTGTGCTGTGTGTGGTATGGGATGTGGGATAGTATATGGTATAGAGTGTATCTATAGCCCTATGTAGAAGGGGAAGGAAATTCCGTCACGTACCTTGCAGCTGGTGCAAGAGCAGGACTTGCACTCGCCAGCGCAGCAGTTGCAGGTGCAGGGAGACATGGTGTCACGCGAGGTTATGATGGACCCGAGAGGAAGTAGGTGGATGGAAGAGAAGCAGGAAGCTTGCTTGATTGAAGGAGGAGAGGGGGGGGGGGGATGTAGCAGGCTTTGGGCTCAGAGAGTAAGGAGAAAGGAGTGAGGGAGCTTTATATCTGGAGGGCGATGGCACGACGACAAGTCTTGTTTGCCTCCAATGGGCCGGGAGGGAGAGAGTCTGGTGATCGTTCCATGGCAGCATGGCATCCGATGTACCTCCGACTCTCATGCTTTGGTACCGGTGACTTGGGGCGAGTCCACTGCACCACTCCATCTGCAAGGCTACTTGGTCAAGCAGGGACAACCTGGCGCGGCCCCGGCGCCGATAACAGTAACCATGCCAGTCACTAATCAGCGTCTCTTCATACATCATCTCACATCGCCGTCCATCGGGTGGCATGAATGAGTCGCGGCCCCTCCTTCTGTTCCCTCGTAGATAGCCCCGCCCCTCCATCGCACTGTAGCTTTCAGGCTAGGTAGGCTATCTCGATACTTGTCTGGCTGCCTCAGAAGAGAGAGACTGCACTAGCTGCATGGATTGACGCCAGGTTACTGCGCCATTTACCTCTTTGGAGCATGTATTCCCCACCACCCTCGTTCGTGGCAGCCTTGGAGGGGAGGGCAAGCCGAGGATAACCCTACCATACGTTCGCCTTCTGATTAGGTCATATAAGAGCATGTACTACGGTAGTGTCCCAGCCGCGAAAAGCGCACTAATCAGACGTCGCGGGGTGTTCACTCGGTGGAGGGCCAGACGGTCAGACCAGGTCAGCTGTGTAGATGGTCGATACTACTAGATCCATGGCCGGTGAAGGCTTGCTTGGGGACCCTCCTTTTTCGTTTTCGTGATTCGATCCAGGTGCCCATCGCCTGATCGATTATGAGAGTTTGGCCGGTGCAGATGAAGGTTGGACGGTGACGACGTCCAAAACTCTTTTTGTGGAGCGACATGTCGATCGATCGATGGGGGTTGTACGAGGCACAGCGATACCCCGAGGAGCTCTTCGCACGAGACGTGGTCGAGGGGCCTGCATCGGTGAGGGTTGGGCTTTCGTTCCCTGATGCAAGCTGGCTATAGCCAAAATCTACTAGGGGGCATGCAGGGTTGGTTGTTTGTATGTATACAACAGCGGACGGACGGACAGACGGCCCTTCTAGCCAGCTGCCGTGATGCAATCCATTCAAAGAATCCAAACTATAGACGAACGCTTTCATATGACCCCTGCCAATGTCCCCGTCATTCTTCACAGCTCATCCTTGCCCTTCGGGGCCGCCGGGCCCTCCTCGCCGCTGGCACACACGGCCGGCGAGGTCACACGCATGGAGTACACGCACTTCTCGTCCTCCGCCACCTTCAGGATCGTGTTCTCTTCGCCACATTCCAGGATCACGGTCGTCGACCGGGCCGGCCCGTTCCAGCAGCTTTGTCCGTTGGCGTAATCGAGAGAGACCCGGTCCTCAGGGACGACGTCGCCGGCCTCGTTGAGCACGTCAACGCTCACGGACCCAATGCCGACGAACTTGCCCATCCGCGAGGAGGACCCGCCCTTCTTCGGGATCTGCTTCGTCTGGTCCATGAAGCAGTGCTCGTACGTGTACTCGCCTGCATCCTTCGTGATGCACACGCCCTTCAGCGCGCGGAAGATCGAGGCGACACCATAGTCCGTGTCAAGATCGGACCGGTGGTTCTTCAGCTGCGACTGCAGATCTTTGAGACTCTTCTCCGCCGCTTTCACCGAATCACGCGCCTCCGAGACAAGCTTGGACTCGGTCGTGGCAGACTCGGCCGCCTTGGACAGAATCCCATTGTCCTCAAGGAAGCCCTTGGCGAGGACCACCTTGTCTTCGACGAAGTCAACAAAGGCAGGAGGGAAGTAGGCTGCCAGCTGGTAGACTGTAGATGCTGTTAGCAACGTGGTCGGTCCATCACATCCCCAGAACAATGCACATACCGATACTGGAGTCACACCCTTCATCCTCGTTTTCCCACTGCTCCCAGTTGATGCCGGATTTCTCGTCATCGGGCTTGGCGATCTCGTCCAGATCACGGTCCTGAGCGCCGTTCTCAGCGCCCTCCAGAGTGCCCCGGACCGCGTAGTCCTCCCACCCGCGCACGGCGCGCTTGACACCCTCGTCGTTGAAGTTCGGGTTATACTCCACTTTGAACGTGGACAGGATCCCCTCCAGCTCCTTCACCCGGGCGCGAGTATCATCGCGCTCCTTGCGGACGTCCACCAGCGCGCTCCGGAGCTCCTCGACCCGGCTCTTGGCCAACCCAGCGAGGACTCCCAGCTTGCCCGCCGTCTTGCCTTTCACGACCTTGCTCTGCTCCTGCTTCTCGACCTCCTCCAGCTCGACCTGGAGATCCTTGACCTTCAGCTCCTGGGCCTGGATCTCTCCCTCGAGGCGCTGGATGTTGTCTTCAACCTCCTTCCGCTGTCGGCTGGCCTCGTCCAGCAACTCCTTCTTCTTCTTCAACGCCGCCGTCATGGACTTTTGCTTCTGCTCCTCCTTCTTGCGCCACTCCTTGCCAATCTCCTTGCACTTGTCCGCACACTTCGTGCCCCCGACTCGGGCCCACTCGTCACTGCCATCGCAGCAAAGCTCGTAGTCGCAGATGCCGTCATTGACGCGCTGGAAGGGGACATAGGATGGCTTGTGGCCCTTGTTCTTGCAGTAGAATCCCGGGAGCGCAGCTACCAGCTCGAGATCATCATTGCCCGGACGCTCAGCCGGGGTCAACGCCGAGTTCCGGGAGAGGTGGGCACAGGCCGATGTCCCCGGTTCATCACTGCCGTCGGGGCAGTCACAGTAATCGTCGTTCACGGCGGAAAGGGGGATCTGGATGGCGGGATGGGAGATGCACGTGAAAGTGTCGGGATCCTTGTAGAACTTGGCAACTGCACACATCATCGACAGACCCACGATGTTAGCTACACACATTCTCCCTCGATCGATCGTCGCATACGCGGCCGTGTAACCAGTGACCACAGGCCGATTGGACCATGTGCCTGGTGGCTACGACTGCTGTTCCCGGGGCTGGAGACCGACAGTAGATCGTCTGGATCTTGGATAGTACTCACATTCGGGGGCGACTCCCCGAGGTCGAGACGAGGCATCCCCGGCGGCAGCTGCCACGGTCGAGCAAGCTGCGATGCCGGCGAAGAAGAGGGAACCCTGCGGAAGTATCATGGTGGCGGCAGTGGTGGAGGCAGTAGCTGCATTGAGCACCGTCACCAGTTAACAGTGAACAGTGAACAGTCACCAGAGAATATGCGATTGCGGAGAGAGCTTCTGGCCAGCTGGTGATTCCTGGCGGGAATCCGGGGGAAACCCGCCCCGCTGACTCAGCCCCTTATCGCCGTGGCGAGAAACATCGTCAGGTATTGTCCAAACCATCTTCAATCCTCATTCATACATCCATACATACATCTCACCAAAATGGGTAATGACGGTGGAAGGTACGTACCCGCCCTCATCTCTTACAAACCCCACTAACCCCCTCCCTCCTTCTTCCCTCTCCAGTATTCCCACCCGCCGCGAACTCGTCCGCGAAGCCGCCCGCACCCCCAGCACGGCGCAAGTCAAAGAAGCCCAGCGCGAACAACAAGAACACTCCTGGACAACCTGCCCACTATCGCACAAGCAGCTACAGCGCCCGGTAGTCTCCGACAGCGTCGGGAATCTCTACAACAAAGACGCCGTTCTGACATTCCTGCTCTCCGGCGACGACGCCGAAGGCATCAGCTCCAAGGCCGACTGCGAGGAGATCCTCTGTGGCCGGGTGAAGGGTCTTCGGGACGTCGTGGAGCTGAAATTCGAGGTCGACTCTGAGCGCACCGAATCGCCCCCGGTCTCCAAGCACGAGAAGCGCGAGGCCTGGATCTGTCCCGTCACGGCTAAGCAGCTCGGCCCGAATGTCAAGGCCGTTTACCTCGTTCCGTGCGGGCATGTTTTCTCCGAGGAGGCCATTCGTCAGCTCAAGGGTGATAAGTGTTTGCAGGTATGCAGGATAGTCGCTCTCTCTCTCTCTCTCTTTTTTTTTTTTTTTTTACACCTACCGTGTATCCTTGCTAAAAATGTCCTGCAGTGTGACGACCCCTACACTCCCGATAACGTGATCTCCATCCTCCCGACCAAGGAGACTGATAAACAGCAGCTCATCGAACGAGGACAGAAGCTGGCCGAGCAAGGTCTGACCCACTCGCTGAAGAAGGCCCCCGGCTCCAAGAAGCGCAAGAAGAACGCCAACGGCGATGGTGCCGGATCAAAGGAGCCCTCCGCGGCCCCGAGTCGCAGCAACACGTCCACCCCCACGCCCAGTGCATCGAACGGAATCAAGAATGCGGCCACGGCCAGTCTGACGGCCCGGATTCTGGAGGAGGAAAACGAGAAGAAAAAGCGGCGGAAGATGATGGGCACCAACGACAATATCAGCAGTCTGTTTTCGAAGGAGCCTAAAGATGGTGCGAAGAATGCCGATTTCATGACTCGGGGATTCACACTCCCCGCTACGGCTAGGAAGTGATTTGCTTTGATTTTTTTGACCCCCATTGCCTTCATTCATATTTGTTATCTCCAGAGGCGTACGGGGTTTCGGGCGCAGTCGAGCCGGCTACGGAACCGGTTGTTATTTCTGGCACGGTGGGAATGCGGTTTCTTGGATTGGATGATAGACCAGGGCTCGTGTGACGTGCCTGCCAATAATGAACAAAATGAAAGACGTCAATTCCCTATTATACAGAAAAACTCTTCGACTAGATATAACATGCTACAAGAACTAGAGTAAATCTCCAAGTCGTTCATCCCTCGTGCCTCCCTGCAACTGCAACCCAAACAGCTTCCTACAGAAGGCCTCTCGCACGAAGCGCGGCCTCAATGATCTTCTTCCGTCCCATCTCGTCATCCCGGTGGAGCGTGGTCCGTCTCTTGTCGAAGATCTTGACGTTGGGCAGGCTCAGGAGACGCTGGTCCTCGGCCAGGTATTCGGCCAGCTTCTTCGGCTTCTTGTTGAGCTCGCCCTGGGCGTAGGCCACGGCCTGCTTGACGGTGGAGATCTGCTGCATGATAGGGTCGGGGAAGTAGTGGCCGCTCAGCTGGGAGAATCTCTTCAGGTACTGCAGGATAGACGAGAGTCAGTCATACCGTGGAACGCAATCGTCTCGCGCAGCCAATGCTGCTTTTTGGTAACAACAAAGGCAAAGTAATCGAATGGGTAGAATCACTCACAGCAAACTTGGTAACCGCATCGGTCAACGGAAGGGACAAGAAACCCTCATCCTGGACATCCTGGTACCCGAAGAAAGGCGCGTCCTGGGAATCGCTCGCCGGCTCGTCAGCAATTTCCCCATTTTCCTCGAGTTCCGACGCCTCAACGAGATCCTCGGCCGTCTCTTCCGCAGCAGGAGCCGCTGGTTGGGCTCCGATCTGCTCGAAGATGTAGGCCAGAGTGTCCTGCGTGCGCTTGTTGGGGTATTCCAATGCCTTGCTCCACTCTCCGTTCGGCTGGATCTTGCACTCGTAGATCATGTCGAAGATAGGCTTCTCGTGTTCGGTCACATCGCAGACGCTCACCAGCGGCTTGTTCAGGGCGTGCATCAGGCAGATTTCGACGGCGGCTTGGTGGGCAGCGAGCGACAGGGGACCCTTCTGGTTGTGCTTCGTCTTCACGGCGAAGCTATGTGATCGGTCAGCAAGGAAGGTCCAGGGTGAAGAAGCGCCCACGCATATCAACGCCAGGGCGACTCTGGTCCTCAACAAGGGGAAACTTACGACTCATATGTATCAGCCTCGGAACGAGGGTAATCATTCCAGCGATTCAAGTGACCGACACGCTCCAGCCCAGCCCATGTTGTCGCCGGTTCGTAGGAGGCGTCCGTGAGCGTGAGGTCCTCGACTTCCTCGGGCTGCTCCGCCACCTCCTCCTGTTTCGGGGGCTGCTGTTTGCTGAATTTGCGTTCCAGCACACCCTGTCCACCATACGGGTCCTTCTCACCCGGGGGGTTGTCGGTTCCCCAGATCTTGCGGCGCACACGTTCGCTCAGCGAGTCCGCGTTGGAGGCATGGCGCAGGAATTGGCGGGCAGCAATGGGGCGCGGGCGCGCCTCTTGTCTGCAGCCCGAGCAGACGTAGAGTGCTCGGGAGCCCTGCAGGGAGGGCACCTCCAGATTCAGCAGCCGCAATGAGGGACGCATGATGGATGGCGGTGTTGCGGGATTCAAGTTGTCCGGACTTCTGCGGCCAACAGTTCGAAAAGTTTCACGGAATCCCGCGTGCTGGTCACGTGCGAGGCCGGGCTTGGCGTCGGCTAGAAGTATAGCCACCACTGGACCATGAGACCGGTGTACGAGTTGAAGATCAGACATAAAAATAATAAATTGTGGGTTTATTTACATGCGTCTACGCTGATATCATAAGAACTCATCGCTGTAACCGGACCCAGACTGTACAATGAAGGAAACACCCCGTTTCTTTTTTTTTACTCCCGAACAAACATACCAGCCATACCCATGCCGGTTCCAATGCACATGCTCACAACACCAACCTCCTGGCCGGTGCGCTCGAGCTCGGGCAGCAGAGTCGCCAGCTGTCTGGCACCGGTGGCACCCAGAGGGTGACCGATGGCGATGGCACCACCCTTAGGGTTGACCTTGGCCTCGTCAATGCCCAGCTTGCGAACACTGTACAGGGCCTGGGAGGCAAAGGCCTCGTTGATTTCCCAGATGTTGACGTCCGCCACGCTCATGTCAAGCTGCTGAAGGAGCTTGGGGATGGCAACGGCGGGTCCGACACCCATCTCGTCGGGGGCACAGCCCGCGACGGCAGTGGCAACCCAGCGGCCCTTGATGGCAGAGGTCAGGCCGAGCTCGGTGGCCGTGGAACGGCGCATCAACAGGGCGGCGGCGGCACCATCGCTGACCTGGGAGCTGTTTCCAGCAGTGCTGGCGCCGGTGGGGGAGAAGGCGGGCTTCAGGCTAGCCATCTTCTCGACCGAGATGTTGGGGCGAACACCGTCGTCCTTGGACACGGTGATCTCCTTGGGGGCGGCCTCGGGGTTCTCCGGGTCGAAGGACAGGGTCTTGACGGGAACGATTTCCGAGTCGAATAGGCCGGCGTTCTGCGCAGCCGTCGCCTTGTGGTGGGACGCGGCGGCAAAGACGTCCTGGTCCGCCCGCGAGATGCCGTACCGCGAAGCCACGTTTTCGGAGGTGATGCCCATGGGCATGATGCAGTCTCTGGAGTCCTGGGAATGAGACTCCTTCAACTCCGGCCAGAGGACGGTGGGGATAGCGCGGGAGCCATAGTTCCGGGTCATGGACTCCATACCACCACCAATACCGACGTTAATGGCTCCGGCGCGGATGCCGTTCGCGATGGTCGAGATGGCAGCCAGGCCGGAGGAGCACTGGCGGTTGATCGTGTGAAACGGAACGCTGTGGGGGAAACCGGCGTGGATCTGGGCCATGCGGCCGGCCTTCGCACCGCCGAGTTCCTGGAGAACGGAACCAATGGCGACATCGTCGATCAGAGCCGGGTCCAGGTTGGGGTTCGCCTCAAGGGTGGCCCGGAGCACGCTGGCGAGGAGCTCCTCGGGGTAGGCGTCCTTGAAGCCGCCTTTCTTCGCACGAGTGACGGGGGTACGGAGGGAGGAGAGGATGACAATATCGGAGGGAGACTTCTGGAGGACCTGGCGCAGGCCCCGGGGAATTGGAGAGGCCATCTTGACGGAGGTTTAGTGCGAGACGGGGGAGGTGAAAATGGCTTGGGGAATGAGGTTGTGCCTCGTGCCGGCCAAAACCGGGGCACGGCAACATACTTATATCGTGGGGGGAGGGAGTTGGCCACCGGAGGAAATTCCGGGGATGGCTTCGAACTGCCGGCAACGAAGATCGGCTAAGCGCACTGCCGCCGAGGCCGACCGGGCAGAAAATGTTGGGGAAGAAGAACCTGGGAAAAGAGCCTGGGCGTTGTGGAGAGACGGATCTTATCACCCGCAATTAGTATTGCAATATTATTGAATATGGATCCTGATCTCTGCCGAGAATTCCCTACCATCGCCGATTGTATAGATATCTGTCTACTCCCTACTCCCTACAGGCATCCCCTCCCTCGACAGGAGTACATAGACTGACTACTCCGTATAGTATCTCGCATACTCAGCCAGGATCCGATGGCCACTTCCGGCCATCTCCCATCGGATCCCGACGCTTATGTCAGCGATTTCGGAACGGCACTCGGATAACCGGCCAGCTTCAACAACTCATGAGCAACGTTGGCATGGCATTCATCATATGTGTACGCCACAAAGGGCATCACCCACCATACACAGCTGACGTCCCTATCCACGACCAATATCCATCCTACTTTCCCCGTCAGCATGGAGAGTTCCGAGCAAAAGGGTCTGAGATCATCTTACCGCCTGGATTGTCTGGCTGAACAGACCACTGGCTTCCCACCGATACACCGAACGGTGCGTCGGCTTTGGTCCTGACGCCGGTCTCGATATTCCTCAACCAGGTTCCAAACCGGATGTGTCGTTTGCCCCAGTCATATCCGGGTATGATTCTAATGATGCTATTGACATTGTATGTCTCGATAGGGTCCCGGGTCTCTGGGGTCTGGAACCATTCGTCCTCGTATACGGCGGGGTCAGTTGGGACCTGGGCTGACTCTATGATCAACCGGTTCAGCGCAATGAAGGTCTTCTGGTCATGAAGGACTTGAACGATTGCGCTGGGGTCAATGGATCCCGGGATTTTGATAGAGACACGGCGGGTGTTGGAGATGCGCCAGTTGATCGATAGCAGGGAGGCGACGAGGAGGCCCGTGAAGAGTTTGTACGGGACCATTTTGGAAAGTAAAATACTGAGTGTTGTTGACGCTGCGGAGATTGTGAGAAAGGCCGCTGTTCAATATTTGACTTGGTTCTCTCATACTTGTGCTCGGTTCTCCTTTTCGATATATCAGATAACCCCCTCTCGGCCATATATTTCATTTTTTTATACTTCTCCGAGACCCACCTGCAGGTTGCAACCATCTACCACCAGCATCTGGTATTCTTTCCAAGTTCTTAGGATTAAAGGCCTGATTCTGCGTGTTTATTTATTAAATTAAAGGGATTATTTTCACTAAAAAAAAAAACCTATAAAGCTTAGATACCTGTCCTAATCTCTTTATAGTATCCTTAACTAGCTAATTAAACTACACAGTGCCATACCAGCTTTGTCCTTCCCGCGCAGGCTCGAGTGGCCGTTTCCCTAGATATGTTGCATCACGATTCCCTGATATGGGGCGAGGACGCCGACCGATTTCGGCCCGAGCGATGGGAGGGACTCCTCCCGAATAAGATGGAGAGCGAGGGCAGCTATCTGCCTTTTCTCACAGGACCCAGACGTTGTCCGTGCACCGGGTTCGTCTTACAGCAGGTCAAAGTATTCCTGGCGGTGTTGTTGTCGGAGATGAAGTTGGAGGTGCCAAATGCGGCTATGGTGGAGAAGAGACTAGGTCCTATATCCGAGCCAACACAGCCTCTGAGCTTTGTCGTCGGTCCTTGTCAAAAAGACCTTGAGTTAGACAATTGTTCTTGGAACCCTACAGACCCCAGCCCCCAAGGGGCTAAACTACTTTACTTGTGACCCTGCCTGCTCCTGAACCACTTCGTCTTGTCTATCAGCCTGTATAGTGTATATAGCCTGACTAGTAGTACGGAGTAGCGAACCCCAAGATATCTATCACTGCTAGCCTGCTTGCTCGAACCACCAGCTCAGCTCAGGAGAGCCCCTAGGGTGACTGTCAGCTACTTACGTAGCTTCGCTTGGGGTTAGATACTCCCAGTGCTAAATCGGGATCGCTCAGTGGGCCGAAAGCGGAAAGGGAAAGTGACTGGATTTCTGCAGGAGTCCAGGTCGGTACTACTAGTAGTAAAGTGGTCTACTGTTGATCAGCTACGTGTCATGTCAATCATGGGTGGGTAATTCAGCTTGATGGTCTATGTACAAGCATGCTCCCATATATTTTCATCGTGCCGCTCTGGGCCGATGCTAGGTAACAGAAGTCCACGGCCGCAACCCCGGAACCAGTGGGTATCAATCAAATGTTAAAACAACCCGGCCGCCTGTGCCTGCGACCTGTTCGCCCAAAACGCCTGGTATCATCAAGGTATCAAGTCAACGAGTAGAGAGAAGAAGAGGAGGAGGTAGAGGAGGAGGAGAAACAGCAACGATGGGAATGCGGGAATGTTCAGCAGCGGATGATGTGGCTATAATGGCCGGGCACTCTGCGCCGGCATTTGTCGCAGTCCGCTCGATAGCCCATTGAAAACGCGGTTTTCTTTTTGGATGGAGAGACAGGAGTGTACTCTGGCATGGGATGGTCTGTCAAGAACGTCGGCTGGTGCAGGTCAGGAGGGGACGCTGGCTGGGATATGTTGTATGACATATCGACATCGCTCACAGAGTCTTTGCCGCTCGCAGGCATGCCATCCCCATTGTCGCTGACTGGGCTGGGGAGACGTTGTCCGCACCACCAGACCCTATCCTGGGACGAGTACGGGTCTTTAGGAGCACCCTGATGCGGAGAGGAGGCAGAGCTTTCGAAAACCACCCTTGTCACGGAATTCTTCGCGGGGGGGATGGCATTGTACGGAGAGTGTGAGACGGCCCTCTCGCTGATGGTAAGCGATTGGTCAACAAGTCTCTGTGGAATCGGTGATCGCGTATCCCCACTGATGGCCGGGTGTTGAAGCTCCTTCCCATCATCGACATCCATATCTGCGCTCAGTGTGGGAGCGACATGCTGAGGACCCTGCTGGGCTTGCCGATTCCAGGTCTCCGCCAAGGCATTGTCGTCTCGGTCCTCGTCGGAGGATTCCACCGGAGTAAGGGTTGAGGAAGCGAATCGAGAGGCAAGCTGATTGCTTTGCGCGAAGGGTGGGAGCTGGAAAATAACCGGGGGCGCGCGTAAAGGTAGAGATCGGTGTTTCTGTTCTCCACTCGTCAGAAATTGGGGACGGAGGGCAACTGTTTGTTTAGCCTGGAGCCGACGAACCTTTTTTTCACGGAGTGCGTTTCCCTCAAAGTCGTCCTGCTCCTGGTCTCTCGGGCGCTTGGAGTTGAAGGCGTACATGACGTGGTGAGCGTCAAGCCGCACAGGACACCCGGAAATAGAGAAGACAGCGAGCGATGGAGGGAGAAGGGGGGTGATCTGGTGCGAGATCGTGACGGGACTAGGACGGGGTATAACTTCGTCGAAAGATGAAGGAAGGTTCAGGCGCATAGAAAGCAGGGGCTTCAATGGACGGGGGCAATGCAACAATAATGAATGATTGAAGCGGAAGCAAAGAATCTGGATGAGTGAATGGAATGACCGATCATGGCCAGCCACGCGACTGGGGAGTCAGCAAGAACCGGGGTAAAAGATCGGACGTGAGGGTGCAAGTGGTCTCGATTGGCCGAGGCGCTTTTGCAGTCCGCGCCGAGGCTGGGGTGCCGGAGTGGGTAATCTATCTGTACGGTATGTTACAGCCTGTGTATCATCTGAGTCAGCGTCTAGTAGTTAGTTACCCTCCCTCCCCTGCTCCTGCTGCAGTGTTACTATTGACTGAATGACCACATAACACATAACTGCTACAGTTCCTTCAAAGATGCACCTAGACTCACTCTATTCCAAGCAGAGCTCCCTCTCGGGCGGGCTTAACGCATAATTTAACTGGTCTCTTACCTATGTCAAACATTCAGTCGTCTATATATATCTATGACGTCACCTCCATACCATGGGGTTCGTTCGAGATACTCCATCATCCATGTGTCGGTTGCATCCCCGCCATGCCCATGCTCTAGTGACAGGGCTTGGATGTATTCAGAACCAACCCATTTACAGATGTCATCTACAAATCTTGGGCTCGCCCTTGTGACCCCTGCCTCGAGAGGGCTGGGGTTCGCCTTCGCACGACAGCTGTTGTCACACACGGACCTACCCGTTCTCGCGACTGCGCGGAGGAATAGCGGAGAAGTCCGGGACAGATTGCTGGATGGAGTCAATGATCGGTCGGGGAGGGCTGAAAAGAGACTGAGGGTGTTCGAGCTTGACGTGACCGGTACCACACCCATATCCCCTGTACTGTCGGGGAAAGATGTCCTGACCCATTTCTTAGATGAGACGACGATACATGCGATGGCCACACGGATACGAGACGAGTATCCAAAGGCTGCACTGCGTATCGCGATCACTGTGCCCGGTGTTTTGCATGTTGAAAAATCCCCGACACAGATCGATGCGGCCAACGCGTTGCACAGCTTCCAAGTCAACGCCCTCGGTCCCATGCTCCTGATGAAGCACCTGGTCCCCCTTTTGCCGACCAAGTCATCGACTCCGTTCGCGGAAGATGCATCATCATCATCGGCATCATGGACACTTCCATCGCATGCGATCTATGTCATGATGGCGGCACGAGTGGGGTCGATCTCCGACAATGCAAGTGGCGGTTGGTATTCCTACCGTGCTAGCAAAGCATCGGTCTTTCAACTGGCAAAGACATTCGATCTGTACCTGCGCACTCGGAGCAGGGACCGGGCGATAGCGGTGGCGATGCACCCTGGAACAGTCCAGAGTGACTTCACGAAGGATTACTGGGATGGGAGAGAGATGTTGCAGCCGGAGGAATCCGCAGCGCGGCTGTTGCAGCATCTATGTGCGATGGGGACAGACGATGGCGACGGACGAGGTCGGTGTTGGGATTGGAAGGGCAAAGAGGTTCTGCCCTGAGATCGGAATACATATAGTGACCCAATAACATTCCAACCATGCCCTTTGGCGCCCGCATTTAGTCCAGGTACATCAACTCTGCTGAGCGTTCTTCCGTCGGGGCGGTGGGGTCCCGGCAAAACAATTACACGGCGCAGGGCGACTAAAACGCTATTCCGGCCACGATGCTTCAACGCCCGCAACTCCCCCCTCGACGGGCTTCCCAGGGTCTCAAAAGTCTGCAACACGTTGGTCTCACCCAAATCACAGAAGAAACAGCGCCCATTGTGACCCACCAGATCCATCTCACTCGCCAGAGCATCGTGCAGCCTCGATCTTAGGTCCACCTTGAACACACTAGGATCGGAGACCTTCCCCAAAGCCATGGTAGTGCTTTGCAAGTGGAGGGATGGCCATGCAGATTAATGATTATCTACCGACTGACAGATTTACTACTCACTAGCCTCAGCCGTCACTTCCCCAGGTCCACACGGGAACTGCCGCAAGGAGCCACTCGGTTTCGAGTGTCTGTCGTCTGTACACTTACGGTGTACACGACCAGGCTGATGTTACCATACAGAATCAAAATGGGCGAGTCGCAACGGGATTGCAGCCCTTCCCTCCCCCCCCCCCACACTCCCCTCTGCCGCGATATAGATCCAGATCCATGCTTATGCGCAGGCCCGATTGGCAGTTGGGCTGAGTCATGCCTGCCGGTTCTCGATACGCCTGCAGCCGGTCAGATCTAAATCACTGCGCTAAAGCTGCGCCGGGCCCATCCTTTATTTTGACCCAGAGACACTGTAGTAACCCGAGACTGGGGAAATGGCGGGAAAAGAGCGCCGAGTCCATTGAAAACAGAAGAAGCAGCGTGGACCATGGCTGCACAGGACTTGCTTCACCTACCGCCCATGGATCCATCATATGCAGACCGTCGTGCGGTCAGGTCAGCCCCATGTGGAGGAAGCGGACTCGATCAATAATCGGTATCACGACGTCTTACTGTCGTGACTATGCATGCATGGGCTTCAATAAACGGTTTGGCGAGCACGCAGCCCACGGTCCGGAGTATCCGACGATTTACTCCGGTGGATGGCCTCATTGCACAGACTCGTATTGATCAACCATTGCGCCCCGAATGATCCCTTGCAAGCCTTTCCCAGGTCGGCATCCGACTCCACGCAGATCGGTGATCCGGAGCCTAGTACTCTGTAGAAAGCCATGGCAATTCTTTCTCATTGGTAGATCACCTCTGAGACTGCAAAGGGGAGGGAGGAGTTGACGTAAGATGATGCTGGCATCCAGAAGGGGACAGATGGAGGCTCCCATGATCAGGAGATACGTACGTAGGAGGTATTTACCTAGTACCTACGGGACTATCGGTTTTGATGAGGCAGGCGCTGACGCCTGCATCGTGACACAACCTAAGCGGATACTCTATTCGCATGTACATGGGTATCCGGGATGACCGAGATCGGAGAAGACAAAGACTGTGCCAGGCCAACAATGGGAGACGTCGTGGGAAGTCCCCAAATCCCAGTCGATGACAGTTCTACACAATTGTCATGGCCCTATCCAACCAACAGGACACAAAAAACTAACTCGCACAACAACATCGAAACCCCATACGGTACGGGTAATACAGGGAACGCCACTGGCACGTTGCAGCCAACTGCCAGCTAATGAATCATTCACCGGCTGGTCCGCGCTCCCGCGGCGGCCCACACTTTCGCTTCCACTTGCGCTTCTGCTCTTCACGCTCGATCATGGCCTGTTGCTCCAACAAACTCTTCGTTCGCGCTCTCTCTTCCCCCCTGACTCATACTCTCCCTCGCGCCCCCGGCTGTCCGGCTCTTTAAAAGCTCTTACCACTCCCCGGTCCTATAAAAGCCCTTCTATTAGCAACATCATCATCGTTCATTCTGTTATCTACCTACCTATCTCCTTCCTTACCTTCTTACACCCTCACTGTTTCTCTAATCCCCCCCCCCCCCCCGCCTCTCACCATGCCTTTGATCCGTACCACCGAAGTCAATGAGGACACGCGTGGTGAGTATTATATTCCCCATTGTACACACGCCCTGTCTTTTGTTGCTGACCAGTCAATTCTGTTCAGTCCTGGGATACGACGCCCTGCTCTCTCCCCAGTTCCTGCAGACGGAGATCCCCGGTGTGAGTCACACTAGCCCCCACCCCAGCTAGATTGTCTTCCCAGCCAGAAATCCATGCCCCGCGCACGGCAACATGCATGGGGCTCCCCAATGCTGCCCTACCATCAACAGGAGACAGACCCCATGAGACAAGTGTGTGAGTCTATATGCTAACGTCCATCATCTAGCAAAAACATGCCATTGAGACTGTCCGTTCTGGACGCAACCAGGCCATTGAAATCATTGAGCAGCGCGATGACCGTCTGCTGGTCATGGTCGGCCCCTGCTCGATCCATGACCCTGCCACGGCTCTCGAGTATGCCGGGCGTCTCAAGGAGCTCTCTGAGAAGCTTTCCACCGACCTCTGCGTCATCATGCGTGCCTACCTTGAGAAGCCCCGCACCACCGTGGGATGGAAGGGCCTGATCAACGACCCCGACATCGACGAGTCCTACAACATCAACAAGGGTCTCCGGGTCTCCCGTCAGCTCTACGCCGACCTGACCGGCATGGGCATCCCCATCGCCAGTGAAATGCTGGATACCATCTCCCCCCAGTACCTGGCCGATCTGATCTCGCTGGGTGCCATCGGTGCTCGCACTACCGAGTCTCAGCTGCACCGCGAGCTCGCCTCCGGTCTCAGTTTCCCCATCGGCTACAAGAACGGCACTGACGGCAACCTCACTGTTGCCATTGACGCCATTGGTGCTGCCGCTCACCCCCACCGTTTCCTGGGTGTGACCAAGCAGGGTCTCGCCGCCATCACCAAGACCTCCGGCAACGAGCACGGCTTCGTCATCCTCCGCGGCGGTGCCAAGGGCACCAACTACGACCGTGACAACATCAAGGCCGCTCGCGAAGCCCTGCGCGCCAAGAAGCAGCGCGAGGTCGTCATGGTCGACTGCTCGCACGGTAACTCCAACAAGAACCACCGCAACCAGCCCCTGGTGGCCAAGGAGGTCGCCGACCAGCTCCGTGAGGGCCAGGATGCCATCGTCGGTGTCATGATCGAGTCCAACATCCACGAGGGCAACCAGAAGGTTCCTCCCGAGGGCCCCTCCGGTCTGCGCAAGGGTGTCAGCATCACCGACGCCTGCATCGACTGGGAAACCACCGTCACCACCCTCGAGGACCTCGCCGACGCCGTTCGTGCCCGTCGCGCCGCCAAGATCGCCCAGGCCAAGGCCTCCTCCAATGGAGCCTCGCAGTGAGCCATCCATCCATCTTGGACTGCCTGCCTCTACGAATTAAATCCCAAGCGAGTCTGTTCTGAATTGATTTAGATACCATAGCCAGGGGGTGAATCCTCTATTCCACCTCATTTTGGTTCTCTTCATTTGACTTTTAATTTTTTTCGGCGACTATTTCCTGGCTTTCTGTTCCCCGCTGGAATTGGGCAGTTGTTCTGTTCCCTTGCTTCCTTTACTTTCCATAAAAGCTTTCATTTGATCTCTTCTTCTTCTTTCTTCTTCTTTCTTCTCTTTTCTGTGTATTTCTTTCCTCTATTTTCTGTCTACAGAAGACAGACAGTGCGTAATGATAGTTTGGTAATAGAAACATTATTGTGGACATTTGTTTCCATGCCTCTCTCTCTCTCTCTCTCTCTCTCTCTCTCTCTCTCTCTCTCAAGAGTAACTCGCGGCTGCGGCTGCGGCTGGCTGCACCTGTAAATTCATCACCCCCGAGAGAGGGTGCCATGCATGAGCTTACTTTTGCGCGTGGAACAAGGGGTCTGAGACGACGCTGTAAACCAAGCGGATGGAAAATAGATGTATATGTACAACAATATAGCACAAACCCAGTAATACACACAGGGTCCAGGAAAGTCCCCGCAAAGAAGAAGAGCACAGCAGAAAAAGACACCCGAATACAACAGACGCCGCAACCCCAGATGCGGAAGACCGGAAAGAAGAACGATCGATGCCATGCAAACCACTGCAGAAAGGGGATGGACGCCCCGAGGATGGCCATGCCAACATGAGATTAGGCGCGCGTCATCTCCGAGCATCCCGGGTTCCTCCCTTCTTCGATTACCCGTCCCCTCTTCCTTCCTCACCGGCCGGTGAGCCAGCTCTTCCAGCTTCGCGTCGTCTGCTTGGCGGCAGTTTCGGCGTTCTCAGCCAGGACGTCCAGCTGTCCTTGCGGGGCGGCAGCAGCGGACTTGGCGTCCTCCGCCGTCTTTGCGTTCAGGGCCTCCAGGACTCCGGGCTTGGTGTTGATGTTGGTGTCGGCAATGATGCTGTCGGGGATGCCGTTGGGGGCCGCCTCGGGCGTCTCGTCCGCCTTCATCCCACTGAACATGTACCGCTTCAGCTTGTTCCACGGGCGCTGGGCCCTCTCCTCGTCCTTCTTCCGCTGGAAGATCTCGCCGATCTTCTCGTTCTTCAGCATTTCCAGCTGCTCCGTTGTCGCGGTGCCCCTGCCGTATGCCGTCTTTGCGTCCTCCAGTGACTGCAGCTCCTTCTCCACCCACAGAGCGCGCTGGCGGCGGTTGTACATGGTGAGAGAGAACACGGAGTAAATCGTAAGGACACCGCAAACACCTATGTTCGAAACATGTCAGTTGAGAAGTTCCCTTGACCATGTGCTTCTGCTTCCTTCTTTCATTTCTCTCTCTCTTCTCTGTTTTACGATGCCTCCAGCATCTCTGCACCAGTCCCATCCCTCCCCGCCCCACCTCGCACATGAGCACCTCCCCTAGCACCATCCCCAGCAAGCAAACATTGAGAGAACCTACCCGAAGCAGCAATCAAAGAGTAAACCATCGTCTTGTGCGCCTTGTTCGCAAACCGACGGCCGAAATCAACCATTTGATCCACCCGCGACGTCGACTGGGCTATCCGGGCCGCGCGAGCCTGGGCTCGCAACCGCTCGACCTTCTCCTTGGGAGTCTCCGGTTTACCGTCGGGGCCGACGGGCCGGCCTGTCCTTTCGAGCCCGACTTGGCCATGAAGTCGGGGAGCTTGTAAGGGGCCGCAGAACCGGGCTTGGAGTGGGCGTAGGGCCCGGTGGCCGTGAAGCGGGTTGCGTCGGCAGCGGAACGGGACATGTTGAAGCAGGGGGTGGGATAGCGTGCGAGTGGAATTGTATTGAACTAAGATGGAGGAGGAGCGCGTGGTGGTGTCGTAGTGTTGTGGGACGATACGGCAGGACCGGAGGGTGGATGTCAGGACGACCCAGTTAATCGGAACGAGACATTCGGCAGTCGGGGGCGATTGTAAAGGGCAAGAAGGCGCGGGGTCCGAGCTGAGGGGGGAGCAATTAGATGCTGGTGGGGGAGAGAATGAGGAGAAGATGGCAAGGGGAGCGAGTCTGTTGAGTCGTTGCGTTGAAGTGGACGAGTTCCGGGCGGGCAAATTTTCAGCGGAGGGAAAGAAGACTAAGAGTCCCGGACAGCCAAGTCGCCAACCACTCCCACCGCCGCCATTACCATTACCATTATACTGTCTCTCCCCTCTTCCGAGACAGAACTGGTCACCATCCAATGACTGGATGAGATTGACCTCCCAAATAACATTAACATCATCACCACCACCACCATGGACTATAACGCTGCAGACCTGACCTCCGTCCTCAGAACCCTATCAGCCTTGTCCAACCCGCAGCCATCCCAACCGCAACCACCACCACCACCACCACAACCACAACCCCCAAAACAACAACCTCACACCCCCCAGACCCTCGAGTCCGAAGAAGACGATTCCTACGAACCCTCCGAGACGCTCCCCCACATTCCCACAGCTACACCTCCTCACCCGCAGCCCCCGGCACCAGTCCCCACAATACCGACAGGACCTCAACCGGGAGCCCCCCCCAATGGCAAACCCACCGAGGACCCATCAACAATCACCGCCTGGCCAGGCGCTCTACGCTACGTCATGCGCACCGTGGCCCAGAATGAGGACATCCAACGACGGATCCGATGGCTGATCCAGCGCCAGCATGACCACGAGAAGCAGTGGTGGCAGGGCCGCGAAGCGCTGTTGCGGAAACAGCAAGCTCGGACGGAGAAGAAGAAGGAGCTTGATGCCGTGCTGTGAGTGGCCTGGAATTGAGTCGGTGTTATTGGGCTCTGAAACGAACCGAATCACGCTCATTCGTTCTCGCTTGGTGTGGCGATTGCTTACTGTTCTACTCCCCTCCTAGACGCTCTGTCGGCGCTCCCGTCGATGATTCCACTCAAGTCTCGGTATGTACCTACCAAATATAAACCGACCCAAAGCAAGACCGAAAGAGGAGGCGAGGCGAGGCGAGGCGGACGGCGGCCAGCAGATGCCCCCCCTCCCCTCCTCTTCAATCCCGCTGCGTGTGCCACTTACCTGATCATCAGAACACTGACTTACTGCTTGACCCCCACTAACAGACAGTCGAAGAAGACCGAGCCGAACTAACCAACTACGACGCCAAAGTGTATAAAGCGTCTAGGCAGATGTCCGAGGCCATGATCGCCGAGCTCCGGGGTTTGAAAATCCCCTTCTTTAGTCTCAGGAAGGGCTTCGTGTCCGAGTCTTCGCCAGCCCCGCCGGCTCCGGCCATCGATCCTAGTCGGCAGACTCTCTCGGGAGAGGACTTGTCTGGCTTCCAGCGTCGTATGCTGGAGCTGTTGCAAGATCTATGCAGGGAGGGATGACCCCTCCCCCTCCTCCATCTGTTTCCTGTGCGATGTAAATTCCTAGGATACACCAGTCCTAGGTCTGTCCGAGAATTCTTGGTAGATCGGGACAGGGGGGCTCATTCACCATGAACCGATTTAAGCACGTCGCGTATGATGGACCTAGGTAACTACCTATCTCATGTCGTGGGTACTGACTGTAACAAGCTGGTCCCATCCTCCTCCATTTCGTATTATTATGGAGGATTATGCCTGCGTGAGAAATTCGCGACACCCGACCGGGTGCGCGCAAGTCGAAGATCATCACGAAATAGATAGCTTCCGGCATCTAAACTAGACTAAGCCTACTCGTCATGCCCGCTGCTGTTATCAGGGGTGATCCGGTGGTCCTGTATTGATAATTACCATTATGTACACACCCAAGTTTCTATCCCGGGCCACGAGCCCATCTGTCTATGCCGCTCGCCTAAGGATCAAATGCTCCGTTCCTGACCTCTGAACCTGTATATGCAATGGCAATACCCTATGGAAGCACGATGCGAGAGCCTGGCCGTCCAGGGAAAGCCTCCGCGAAGAAAAAAAAAAAAAAGGAAATGAAATGAAATCAGAAATGCCAGTGTCCAAACCAAGCGCGAAAAGCGGGCGAATGAAATGTAAACCAGACGCGAAACACCTTGAATGCAAATGTAGCTGACATGCCGAGTAGATGCGCAAGAGAATGTAGTCTACTCGAGCTTTTTCTCCGCAACTGCCACCGCAACTGCCACCGCGGCTCCCAAGATAGCACTTTCCGGTGCCGGGTCGAGGCGAACGCTCGGTTCAGTGGCTGCATCAAGGGATGCCGGCGACACATGGGTCTCCTTGGCGAGGTCGTTCAGATACGCCTGGCACCGATCTCGGAAACCAGGGTATTTGTTGATTACGCTGCCATCGCACGCGATTGACAAACTCAGGGGATTTCCTTCGCTTTCCACCACGGTCACCTCCTGAGACTCCTTGATCGACGGCGGTGCCGAAGTGACCGCAATGGGGAATTCCACCTCATTCCGCAAGCACCACATGCTGTGAATTGCTGTTGCCAAATATCCGGCAGCTCGCTTGGAAACCGTCTGGCACACTCGTCGAAGGAACCGCAAATCTTCAACGGATGGAGGGACGGTGAACGAATGCTCTTTCTGAAGGAGCGCCGCCGATGATGCCAGAAGCGGGGACGTGTCCGCCTCTAGGGATGCGACAATGCTGGTATCAAACGAGTAGGCATCGCGCATTGAATGGGGCAGCTCTCCCCCGAACAACTGCGCAGCTTCCACCGCCTCCACAATTATAAGTCGGATGATTTCTCCCAGGTAACGTCCAGTGATCATGTACTCCAGGGGCTGATAGTCGGGTCGCAGGTGCGTACGGTTGAGAAGCTCGTCCCAGCGAGTCCTTGGCAGAATGCCCCCGCCGAACATGCTCATCTCGCTGTTGATGATGACATGTTTCGCATAGTCGAACCAACCCGGGGGTCTGGCGCCGAACTTGGTCAATCCGATCTCGTGCACCGGGAAATGAATGGCCACATTGGTCCCAGTTCCTAATATCAGAGACATTCGCGTCTTAGGGTCGATATAGGCCCGGGATAGGAGGGTTGCCGAGCTGTCGTTCACGATACCATCCACCTGTACATTGATGTCGCGCTTCCGACAAGCCTGGACGATGAGGTCTCCCAGTTCCAGACCAACCGTCCCATTCGAGCAATGGAATCCCTTGCCCATGTGGATGACTAGACCACTGCTCGCAGAGGTTTGCTCAATTGGAAATGACCATGACAAGCCGATCGAGAGGGGTATGGCCTCTCGACCGTAGTTGGCACCAACTTCATGTAGCATCGAGTCGATCTTCTCCGCCATCCAATCAAAGAACAACGTCCCCTCCAGCAGCTTCACTTCATTGTCAATGTATGACGATGCGACATGAAGGATGTGCATGTCCCCTTGTCCGCGGAGTTCAACCAAAGCCACCCGGAGCGTTGATCCACCCACATCCAGGGCCAGATACGTGCCTTTTTCAGTCCCCGAGGGCAGTGCATGGTTGTAGGAAGGCAGCATGCAGACCGGGTTGGACTGTAGACTAGTTCTGAACTGTGCGCGGATCTTGTCCGACATTGCGACCATGTTTTGCACAGACAATGGCGCCGTGAAAAGGTGGTCCACTTCGTCAGCGAATGCATCAAGAGTCCGACGTCGCCAGTACGCTCCATGGAAAGGCTTCCGCCGCTTACGGGTGGGGTCGCGAAAAAGGGAAGGGAACAATAGCATTGCCTCCAGAGCGGCCACAATGTTTGTGAAGAGTTCCTGCATCCTATGCAGGACCTTGACCAGTGGAGCCGGCATGGTCAGACGATAACAGGCCCCTCAGGCAAAGAAGAGGGAGTGCGTAGGCTGTATCAATCGAGAGATGAGATGAGGTGTGGAAGTCGATGTGGGTGTTGAATTCAAAGCGAATTTGCGCTCATATGGGCAAGGGGCTGATGTGACAAGTCAAAGGGCCATGAATACGAAGGAAGATGACTTGAAGATGATAAGGGGTTCGATCAAGGTTGAAGGTCAACAGAATGGTTATCCTGGGGGTGAAAAGTACAGCAACACACAGGTGCGGAATGCTAAACAGTAGCCCACGGCCCACTTCAAGGAAGATGGATAGATGTAGTATGTACGAGACTCAAGGTAGCACTTGCCACAAAGAATCACAGAATCCTTGCACCAGCTGCAGTGAAAACCGTCCGCAAGGCAGGAAGCCAGTTAGGACGATAGGAAAGGGAATGAGGGAGTCGGGGGCCAGGGTTTGCTTGTACAGATAATGTGGTGGATATTCGAAGAAGAGAGTCGATCGACCAGCTTCCAGGGGGGGGGCTTCACAGTCCCTGGCAGAAAAACAAGTTGAATTGAGTAGTGCGGGAAGCCAAGAAGTGTGTGGCCCCAGGTTGTTGATGTTGTCTGGGGGTGGTAGTCGTAAGTCGTATTATTTAGTAGTCGGGTGGATAATTAGTAGTGGCAGTGGTGGTCGTGGTGGTAGTAATCGAAGTAGTAGTTAGTAGTGGTAGCCGAAGCGGTAGTAGTGGTAGTAGTAGTACTGCTTGCTGCTGCTGCTCCCAGTCGTCAAGCGGCGTAGTGGAGGTGGAGGGATGGACGGAAAGCGATGGGACCATAGACTGGGGGGAGCAAGCAGGGAACAACGCGTGTCCATTCCTCAGGGACGAGGTGAGAGATGGATTGGCTTCACCGCAGGTTTGGGGTCGAATCGGAAGGGGTAGGGGGATGCCAGCAAGAAAGGCGAGGAGGAGGAAGAGGGATGGATAGATAAATCGAGCCGATGCTGGTTGAAACGGAGGAATGAGACTGGAAATGGATGGCCGGATGGCAGGGCAGGGCAGGGAAACTTACAAGCGGTATTCCCCCATACAGGGTGAGGTCGCAGCGTGGTACCAGGTTAGTTACTAGATACCTTAACCAACCATGGTTGCTCGCCCGTCGGTCGGCACAAAGTAGATCCAGTGAGAAAGAAGGTATGGTTCCTGGCAGATGATGTGTCAGGTATTGTATTTACTCTATGTACTGTACTCCCTGTCCAGTGTACAGGTTCCTCCACCCCCCCCTCCCCCTCCCTTACCCACCGGGGAAGGCACGATCCATTGCTACCTTAACCTCCAGCAGGCATGGCAATGAATAGCAAGTGATACTAATGAATCAATTATTGCTCAATGCTCACTCACACCACCAGGCCCGGTGATGGCTACACCGGTGCTATGACGAGATCGACCAGACCAGACTCTAGATGGATGATGAACTGTTCTGGCGATCAAGATTGGGCTCTACTTGAAACCTACCGGCTCCAGGATTGGTCTAGAACCAACTTGGGGCAGCATCCTACTTTTTGTACACTGTACTCCATTAAACTACAGTACTAACTAGATACTCTTACTAGGTACTCCTGAGTACTTAAGCAGACCTGTCGGCGACCCGATCTGGTCGTTGTCTTCACCACCATCCATTGAGTGGAGATAAGCATAAACGCGTATGTTTCCTCTTTCCCTGGTACTGGGATCATCTGCAACCATCTTATCTCCAGCAAGAAGGCGTTTTCCAGAACAAATCCCATGGTTACAGTACGGGTACTCGAGGTTATATCCATGCCGATGACATTTGCTCTGACTGAGTGTGCAGCATTGTTCGCTCCCCCCACAGGACTGGTGCAGGTACTACTAAGTACAACTAAGTACTACCTACAACCATGTAGTAGTACGTGGTACTCCGTACTATGTGGTACTACTACTCAGTTACTCATGCGAGATCAACCAAGTGGGCCTGTTAGTTAGTAAGGCTGCGTAAACATCAGCAAGGTTGCATCCTACCTAGCAGGGGATTTTAGGTAATCAACTGTCACCCCTACGGAGTACTTACTATCTAACTCCGTAGATGATGCTGAACTAGTAGTAGGTAGTTGTAGCTTCATGGCTTTGGGCAGGTAGGTATCTGTAGAAGATAGAGTAGTGAGTGTACCTATAGATCGGTTAGATACGGTTTCAGTAACCATTTGACCTTACTAGGTGGCCTCCAGTGTTTATGTCTCCCTACATCATAAGGTACCTAAGTGATCGTAGGAGTGACTCCAGTGGTAGTATAATCGAATAACATTCCCCTTCCCCCTTCAAATTCCCCAGCGTGTCCAGCATGGACAGTCTGTAGTCTGTTCGTCATGCCGTGGTATGTGACACTTCCTGGGTGCAACGGTGGTAGTTATGGGGGTGGGCCCGCATCCCACTGGCCAGGACGGGGTCTGTGGTGTTACACCGGCTGGAGGGTTGCGGCCCCCGCGACCCTGTGAGATCACGGGTCGTTCCCCCTCCCCCTCTCTCTTTTTTTTTGCCTCCCCTTCCCTTCCTTCCGTCCTTCCTGCTCCCACGACTGATAGATATGTCTTCGGGTCCTTCGCGGTGTCCTCAATAACTTCCGCCAGAGACTCCAGTATAGTCCGTCCAGCAGGATCATCGCTCCGGCTAGCCGAGGATTCCTTTTCCCACTAGACCTCAGAGACATGGATCCGACTCCTACATTCCTGAGACCCTGCCAAGCCGGCCGGACTACCATCCTACTCTACTATCTACTACCTCTGTATGGAGTAGTGTCGTGGTCAACGACCTCGGTCGAGCAGCAAATGTCGCTGTGCCTCTGCTCTCGTTCGTGAGATATCTGGTCAAGGCATCTACAAGTAGGGTACTACCTGCAGTAGTCGGCTGTGTTACCTGTTACATCGATCAATCTGTCCCTCCAGTGGGTGGCACTCCGGTGCAAGCAAGCTACGCACATAACACATACCATACCACCTGTCAGAGTCACTGATACTGTAGGAGGATTCTTTTCTGTGAGGACCGAGATTCTTCGCGTGCTCGCGTGCGTGCATACACTCACACATTCCGCGAGGCAATTTGAACTGTTCCGATGCCCCAGGATCCGAAACTGATCATTGCTCCTTGCCACTTGCCAGTTGGGTAAGAAACCCAGGATGAGATTCATAGTTGCAGTGCTGGTCGCAAATAACTCCTGGCGTACCCTACTAGTAGTTCAGAGCCGCGGCGTATCTCTATTCTCTCTGAACACCATAGAACCTACCCTTGTAACTCAGTGGTCCGGCCCGAAAGACAGACCAGTGTGACCCCAACGAGTCCGAAGCTCTTGTTCATGGAAGTCAAATCGGCCATGGCCAATCCCAATTACTTCTGGGGGGAATAATTGACTTTCACCGACTACCGTAACCCCTCAAGGTAGAGTGAGTGACATTGCTTACCTCCTGAGTCTGTCCCTGATATCAAATCAGGACGCACCAAAATACGTTCTGGTTTTTTGGAGGTTGCAATAATGGAAGCCATGGAACACAGTCTCGATGGCATCATGCTGCTTCATGATCGCAGCAAAAGTAGGCTTTGGCATGATAGTGACCAACAGATATGTCCTGTCCCACCCTCCTGCAGGTGGGAGTGACATTCACCTACCATACTTCCTTGACTTGACCTTGTATCCTTTTTACTTTCTCGACTCGAGCTGGAAGAAAGAACGGAGGCATGACATCAGGTTAGTCGTGGCTTCGCACTTTTGAAGCACTTTCGGAACCCTTTTCCTGGGTTGAGGGCTGCTGGAGATCGTGGGTAATCGTGATCGCTAAAGGATATCAGCAGCATTTAGAGGTTGCCGCCAGTCTATCCGTATAATCGTGTGGGCAGAAGTAAAAGCCGCCCGCATGGGGTACACATTCAACTGGATTATTTTCTCCGACATTGTCGAGCAATGGAAGGCCCATGCACTGCATCGATCGAAAAGGGGCCTAAAGACCAAATGAGCCCACAATAAGGAAGTTCATACGATATACTCAGGGACAGAAGAAGGGACTAGAGAAGGAGAGGTATGTGACCAGTCTGCTGTTGCCTTGCCCTTTTCAGAGTTTATTCTCAACAGCTCGCGGAGTGCAAGGCTGGCCGATTGATTCAAAACCGACAGGCTTGATCACAGATGACCCCACTCCTTCCAAGCAAGATCAAACTGCAGGCCCCAGACACTTGAGCGGGGGGGGCGTCTGACAAAGGTCCTGAAGACCCTAGGTCTTCCACGAGCACAGCACGAGCATCGAGTAGCACATACTATACCCCCCGAACTCCTAGGGAAGAAATCATCTCGAGGTAACAAAGCATCGTCACTGCAGGATCACGCCCTGTATTTTCATTCAACCTCCCTGGTCCGGAATATTTCTATTGGGTTGCGCTCGGTGATGGCTCTTGACTTTTGGCAGTGGCTCAACCCACCCCCCTGCACAGTAACGCATATGACCTGAGACTGTGGGGTTCCACCAGTCCCCTGGGTTCCCTGCAGCCTAAGTTTCTTCAGGTTGTGTCGTTGATAAGGATGCAAATATTTCCTTTCCTCATTCCCTAACCACTACCCTCTCGGAGTTTTGTCTTCGAATGGGAAAAGACCGGCCAACCTCCCGTTTTAGCAGATAATGACTGTGTATAGCCATTCTGGTAGCTGAATCAAGTTCAGAGCGCCTAAAATGCAGTCAGTTGACCATCTACGTCCGCGGCTCTGACACCCATCGCTTATAATATCCGAGTGCGAAGTGGATTGAGACCCAGAGACCCAGAGCAGTGTTATGAATGAGGCTCAGACGGCTGGCCTATGGTATGACAGGTGCCGGCTACTATTCCTTGTCAGGCAAGCGATGGATTAGGAGTCTTCTCCCTTTGGCACACCGTCTGGGGTATGTATGGCGGCACATGGGATGGTCAGACAGAAAGGCTTGACCCTGGAATAATCATGCACTTATTCCAGTGGAGACGCGTCCAATAGCTTCGCTGTCCGGTGAATTCACAGGCCTGCAGTTCTGTGAGTTTATCTGCCACTGGCTCTTGGCATTCACGGCTTATAAGAGGTCTGGGGTCCGCGAGTGAATAGTCAGTCGAATCAACATATGGAGCCCTGGTCATCCAAGAGATAGGGAGATATTCCGTGCTGTTGTCCTTCATCGGCTGTTTTAAATTCAGTGCTGAGTGCGTGTCTTGTGAGAATACTTCTTGAAAATTGTCTCACGTGTGCGTTGATGACAGAAAATGAGGTTGGCTCCTTTTACCAAGGCATGTCTCCTCTATTGGCTCTTCGCGAGCCCTTGGGTGCTTTGCTCTCCCCTGTCTCGCAAGGACTCTCCCGGATCCACCTCGAGCCCTGATCTCATCTCTGTCCTGTCGAGCGCGGCCCAAGATCCCGTGGTGGATGACAAGGTATCAGATACTGTCTCCAAGATTATATCCAGCATTGCAGGGGACAAGAACATCTATAGCACGGAGGATGCACCGGTGCAGCAGGCGTGGAGGAAGATTGAAGCGATCTTCACCAGCAGCACCAATGCGACTCTGTCACATTTCGCACACGAAATCATCGCCTCGGGCCTGATACCGTCCAATATCCTTACGTTTCTGAATGACTATTTGAACGCCCCCTTCAACTCAGTCCACAACCTGAACCCCAGCATACCGGTCCAGTTGATGATATATCCCTTCAAAGCAGCCGGTGACGCACCTTACTCAATCACTGAGGGGGATCTCCGCGCCGCTGTCTATCTGCCAGCATCCTTTATGTATGGGCAAAATGGAACAAAGCCCATAATCCTGGTCCCCGGGACCGCCGCGCCCGGGGGAACGGCATTCCATTCCAACCTTGCAAAGCTAGGCAGCGCCATCCCTGGGGCTGACGTTGTCTGGGTCAATGTTCCCCAAGCCTCGCTGGGAGACGTCCAAGTCAATGCCGAATACATAGCATATGCGATCAACTACGTTTCGACCCTCTCCCAGAGCCCGGTTACTGTGATCTCTTGGTCCCAGGGAGGGCTGAACACCCAGTGGGCATTCAAGTACTGGCCTTCGACCCGGCACGCGGTTTACGACTTCATTGCAGTGAGTCCAGACTTCCGAGGGACGGTGGTCAGCACGCTGGCGTGTCCGTGGCTGGCGGGCACCGTTTGCACTCCTGCCCTCTGGCAGCAGGGATGGGACACCAAGTTCGTCCGCACCCTTCGGGCCACTGGGGGCGACTCAGCGTATGTCCCCACAACAACCATCTATTCTTCCTTCGACGAGATTGTACAGCTGATGAGTGGAAGGCATGCGTCCGCAATCCTGCAGAATACGCACGGAGTCGGTGTGTCCAATAACCATCTCCAGACCATCTGCGCTTACTCGCCAGCAGGGGGGGTTTACCCGCACGAGGGAGTGTTGTACAATCCACTTACATGGGCGCTTATCGTCGACGCGCTAAGTCATGAGGGGCCCGGAGATCCATCGCGACTTGACCTCCACCAGGTGTGCGGGCAATTACTTCCCCCGCAACTGGGTCTGGATGATATGCTAGGGACCGAAGGACTCGTGCTGGTGGCGCTGTCCGAGGTCGTCAGGTACAAGCCGAAGACGTTCAAGGAACCTGATATTCAAGGCTACGCCTCCTAGGGAATTGGAGAGGCATCTGGACTCGTAATCGTTGGTATTGCTGTCAGTGCTGCTCATGGCCAACGTGCAAGAATCCACGGCGCATCGGGGTCTATCTATCTATCTGGTATCCCTTTTCCACTAAGGAGGCTTTCGGGGAGGCTACGGATCAATTACTAGAATTGGCTCTTGTACCAAAGTACTACCCAGTAGCTTGGTAGAAGCTTGACCCCATAGGTTAATGGACTCGTTTAACGGATATGCCTGATGAGTGGATCAGACTGTACGGAGTAGATATTTGGTAGCGATCAACTCACCGCAACGGATACGAGGGCGAGTGGTGGGACTGGTCGTTGACCTACTTACGTAGACCATGCTGGCATGACAGCATCGTGCAGACTGCATCTAGATACATAGTATCAGATTCTGCTACCTACCTAACTACGAAGTATCTACACAGTACATATATAATATGAGGTGGGTTGCTTAGGTGTGTAGGGAGTGCCCCAGGGAGAAACAGGTACTTAGATACTTAGATACAGCAGTATGAACGCATCTATCGAACAGAACAAAGTAGAGATACTTTCGTACACGTGGCGGTCAGGTGGCTGCCCCAGGCTGCCAGGCACGTCCCAGCGATGGGTTCTTTCCCTCCGCGTCATCCGATCTATCCAAACCTCCAACCTTCTTTCTCCCTCCGTCGCGATGGCCTTCGATCCGATCTCCGACCCAGCGCTTTTCACTGGGTAGATACCGGGTAAGAGTAAGACAAAAGTATACTACTCTCTCCTCCCTCTACTCTCTACTATCTAGTACCACCCCTTGCGCAGTGGACGAGAACGATGGTTCAACCAGTCTTGTCCCCCCCCCTCCAAGACAATCCAGACTCCAGAGTCGAATGTTGCTTGGTAAAAGGGGTGTCAAGACTCAACGGACCGACTCAAGAACAGGTCCTTCTCACAGTCCCAAATCCTCGCTGCCACCACTGTCGCGAATGTCGATCGCTCCTCCTGGGGGATGGGCTCAGGCTCCCCCGATGGGCAAATGAAACGGAGCCGACCACTTCCGACGACCCAGACGGGCCTCCCTCCCATTCGCCCATCCACCCAGCAATTCCCCAGGCGGCACGGTTCGCTCGTGGTTGAGTTGCGGGTATTCAAAGTTCACACCTTTCCAGAAAAACCTGGCTTGATCCGCTTGCAGCCTTTGAAGGCCAATCTCGCTCACTCTCGCTCACTCCGCCAAGAAGGTGGGAGGGAAGGAGTACGTGGTCCCGTCGCCAATTGACAACCTATCGACTCCGTAGTACCGGAGTCCTGATCTTGAAATGATGAAGCAATCAGACCATGATCATGGGTCTCAAAAGTCAATCCAAATCCAGCCCACGCCCATTACTCGGGGTCGGTCTAGATTTCTTGAAAGGGCAACTCATGGTGCTCGCGCCCTGGAAATCGAAAAAGCATCCCCTACACCCGAATCCGAGCCATGCGGAGTTAGCCACCGTCCCAGCTGTCTCTAGCGGATAAAACACACGCCCTCTGGTTGTTATAATGCACAGGGGGAAGGGGCGGGGGCAAAGAGAGGCTACGGCCCAAACTTCCAGTGTAGACCGACCGGAGGACTCACTCCTGTGGCGTACCATCACCACCACCACTCACCCACTATCTACCGGAGTCCTGGACATCTCATCAAAGTATGATGGACCACCGGCGTCCACGGCTCCCGGGTGAGTGCCGGGTACAGCTGACCCAGCAATCAGAGCGTCGCTTGCACCGAGGAAGTTCACATCGTGGGCCGTAGCTCCACCGTCCGAAACGCTGCCAAGAGTGTCCGCCTCGCCTGATCGTCAGCGGTCGTATCAGCACTTACGTTGTCACTGGCCGTGCCCGGCAAATTATGGAGGTTCCGTAATCCCCTGCGGAGTCTTAGCCCAGGTCGCGTTGTGCTTTCTGACAATATCCCGTTTCGGCGGAGGCCCTTGATGGAGTGTTCTGCAGGCGCACTCCATTCTGCTAGTCCGTACATTACTCCTGTTTGTTCCCTGCGCGCCAGGAAGATCTTCCAGTCTCCAGATACCCTCGACTGTCGCCCGACGTGCAACTGGTTGCTAGACGGAAGACGACCGTCTTAATGACCCGGTCGCCTCCCGCTGCCCTCCCTCTTTCTTCTCCGCTGCCCTTTGCCTTGTTCTTCTAGCTCTTCACTTCATACCCTGGGGAGGAAAGTGTTCCTCTCCTAGCCACTCCTTCACCATGCTGTTCTTCTGGGTTCTGCTGCTTCTTTCCTTTCGCCATGTCATCGCGGAGGCCGATTCGGACGATGATATGATGTCCTTTGTAACGGTAGGAGGGACTCCAGCATGGGATCGACCTTCTTAAAAGTACTAACCGATCCCCCAGCTGCCGGAAGTGAGAGCGTTGAAATTTAATATCGCCTACTACGATCGCGAATCCGTTAGCCCGGGCTACTGGTTCGTTGCGCCATATGGCGTGATTGACCCAGAAACTCCCACGAAGCAATGGAAGCCGTGCCAGGTTGGACCCTACATCTACGATGCCGATGGCGTATGTTCCTCTTTCCCCCATTGAGCAAGTCCATCGACGAAGGAATGCGGCCCTAGAGCTGCAGCCCACTCACTAACCGTCAATCATTAGACCCTTATCTGGGCCGGCTCTTGCATGTTCGACAACCGCAATATCTTCGACTTCAAAGCCGTCAACACCATCGATGACCAGTCTCACCTCTCATTCATCCTTCAGCATGCCTACCAGGACAACGGCGCAGACAAGGGCTACGGCTACATCCTGGACCACCATTATGACATGGAAAATGCTGTGCCGGTGACCAACGACCTGGGGACTTTCAACATGCACGAATTCAACGTCCTCCCTGGTGGAAAGACCGCTTTAGCGTGCGCTTACCGAAACGAATGGGTTGACTTGGGAGACCTCGGCCGCCCCAACGAGTACGGCTGGATCGTCGCGGGAGGCTTCGTCGAGATGGATACCGCGACCGGCGAGGTTCTCTTCGAATGGAGTTCGCTCGGCTATATCCCGATACATGAGTCGGTGAAAGTGGGCGCCAACTGGGCTCCTTCTGGCGCTCCGGGCTGGGATTACGTGCACGTCAACTCCATCGACAAGAACGCCAACGGCGACTACCTTCTGTCCGCGCGATTCACCAGCACCCTCTATCTAATTTCCGGGGTGGACGGACACATCATCTGGCGCCTTGGTGGCAAATACTCGGATTTCGTTCAAGACTTTACGTTCTCGAAGCAGCACCACGCCCGGTTCGTCGAGTCCAACGCCACCCACGCGACTATTTCCTTCCTCAACAATGCCTCGGACGAATCTGAAAATGAGGAGAACGTGTCGGCCGCGATGTTCGTGCAGGTTGACACCACGACCACCCCTATGACAGCCCGGCTGGTTAACAAATACAACCGCCCCGATGGCAGCCTCACCCGGCTGCGCGGTAGCGTTCAGAATCTGCCCAATGGCAACGTCTTTGTCGGATGGAGTGAGCGGGGAATGCAGAGTGAGCATTCTCCCGAAGGCAAAGTCCTGATGCAAGCCATCTTTTCATCCAGCCGCTTCTCGACCTACCGGTCGTACAAGTTCCCCTTCGTCGGCCGCCCCAGCGCGCCGCCGGACCTGGTTGCTTCCGTGTACGGCACCGATGAGACTGACCTAGCCACGATCTTCCACGTCAGCTGGAACGGCGCGACCGATGTTGCATCCTGGAACTTTTATGCACGGGCCGACCGCCACAGCATCCCGGTGCTGATCGGAAACACAACCAAGTTCGATTTCGAGACCATGTACATCGCAGACGGCTACATGGATTGGGTGTCCGTGGAGGCGGTCGACAAGGACGGCAACGTCCTGGGGACATCGGCTCTGCACCGGACGGAAACGCCGCAGAACTGGCGCCTGGCCGGATTCCAGGGCGATCTCAAGCCCACGGCCGATGACCCGTCAGTCCTGTACGCGCCCAAGAAGCCTGCAGAGGACGTGATAGACCCCGCCACTAAGGCCAAGCAGGAGGCCGAGGAGAAAGCCAAGGAGGCCGCCAAAACCATGGCCAAGGCAAATGAGGTCATCCACGGGATCGGTGGCCTACTGATCTTCATTCTGGTCGCATGCTCCGTGGGCGGGCTTCTGGCGGGGGCGTACTGGTATCTCCGCCGTCGTCGTATGCAGGCATACCACGAGGTTCCGTCCGAGGAAGGTCAGCCGTACACAGAGGAGGAGAGACCGGAGGTCAGGTCTAGGGACTGAGGGAGCGGTGGACGAACTGAACTGTACAGATACGGCGCTGAGTGAAGTGGTTGGTTGGTTGGTTACTGGCTGGGTATGGTGGTCTGGGACGACCAACAGAAGACGACGGCTCGGAGTCATTTTGCATATCGCGGGCGTTCATGCATGTCTAAAACACCCCTTTGGACCCTTGTACCGTTTTTTCCCCCCTTGACGACTGACGTACATATTGCCTACATCTAATTGTACTTGCATAAATAGACAATACTACCTTGATACATATACAATGATATGCAACGAAGTGGATTTTGATTCTTACTTGCTCATCTATTATATGATGTCTTGATCACATAGTCACTGGCCTTGGTCTTATTGGTTCGGGGAAACACTGCATCGTCTCTTTGAGATGGAAAAAGCACAAAAATGAAAGATAAAAAAAAGGATAGGGAGACGCAAGACGGCTGAAAAGGTGAGAAATCAAGCAGCTCCCAACACGTGCTGCTCTCTTACAAGCCCGTTCATTTCCCTTGCCATCTGCTCCTCCTGCTCCTCTTTCTCCCGGATCAGAAAGGCATCTGGATCCATCAGCATCCGTTCCAGCATGCGCGCCATTGTTCACAGCTTCTCCTGGCTGAACTTCCCCATCTGCGGCTGGATCCGGACAAAGTCCAGACGTCCCTTGAATCCCTCAAAGCGCAGCAGGGGGTATGGCCAAGGCAGGCTTACCGATCTCGAGATGAATGGGCCATTTACAGATGCAGAAACGAACGTGCAGCACCCGGAGAGTCGTGTAGACATCCGTCAACTTGTCGCAGGCCAGGAAAAAGGCCAGATCGCTGCGGCACTTGAAAGCGTGGAACATGGCCAACGACTGTTCGCTGTACATGACCTGGTTGATTTCGACATGTCGGATGGAGGCCTGAGCTTCCTTGGCGGTGATATCAAAGAATCGGGCGATGGCGTTGGTGGAGTCAAAGACGAAATTGGGTGGATGCGTATAGCAGGCAGAGGGTGTCGCGGTAGATGCTGCGACAGGTGAAGACTAGGGCCACGGGGAGCGGGCAACGCTTCTTGGGTTGCGAGGGTGTATCTGTCGGTGGTAGAGACGATAGTGTACCTGCTGTGAGATGGCAGGTTTGGACCATGGAGAGTGATGAGACTGAGGTGCCTGTGCCCGTATACTCAGGCACAAACTATCCTAGGCTTCAAGGCCCCAAGGCTCCCAGGCTCCCAGGCTCCCAGGCTCCCAGGCTCCCAGGCTCTTAATTCCACCACCTGGACTTCGACTTCAACTTCGACTTTTGTTTTTTTTTTTTTTTTCCTCCTATTTTTTTTGGCTGCGGCTTCATCTACGCGAGTCTCTCCGAACCTGCTCGATGCCTTCTTCCCTGCAATCCTCCGCCCGACTGCTGCGTGGAACCCTCCCTGGAGTGTCTGGAGTCTCTTCCGTGCGCGCAGCCCAGCCCGTGGCCCCCCACCTCCACCATCTCCATCGCCAACCTGTCCTGCATCGCCCCTATTCCTCTTCCCCTCCTCCCTCATCTTCCCCATCCGCCTCCCCGTACAGCCGCTCCAACTTCAAGATTCTCCCCTTCCTGACCATCATCGCCATCGGCACGGGCTCCTACGTTCTCCTCGTCAAATCCCGCACTGGTGTCCACAAACCCAAACCCGCCAACTGTAAGTTCTCTCCCTCTCTCCTCCATCCCACCCACACTATAGTTAATGTTATACCCCCATCATCCCACCCCTCCAAATCTTCCCCAGCTGACCACTCCACCCCCCCCTCTTTTCTCTCGGTCCTTCTAGAACCCCAAAATGGCCACCACCCCCGAAAAGACCCCCCGCTTCTCCCCGGCCGACATCACGGTCGTCTTCTGCCTGGGCGGGCCCGGCAGCGGCAAAGGAACACAATCCGCCAACCTGGTGCGCGACTACGGGTTCACGCACCTGAGCGCCGGCGATCTCCTGCGCGCGGAACAGGTCCGCGAGGGCAGCCAGTACGGCGACCTCATCAAGACCTACATCCGGGAGGGCAAGATCGTGCCGATGGAGATCACTGTGGCGTTGCTGTCGAATGCCATGGCCGAGGCCCTGACCTCGAAGGCTCCGTCCGCCGTGAAGCCGCGCTTCCTCATCGATGGGTTCCCGCGCAAGCTCGACCAGGCCGTCTTCTTCGAGGATACCGTCTGCCCGTCCCAGATGACCCTGTTTTTGGATTGTCCGGAGGAGGTCATGGAGGCGAGGTTGTTGAAGCGTGGGGAAACGTCCGGTCGGGATGATGATAATGCCGACAGTATTCGCAAGCGCTTCCGTGTCTTTGTCGAGACGAGTATGCCTGTCGTCCAGGCCTTCGAGAAGCAGGATAAGGTTGTCTCTGTTACGGCCACGGGGTCTGTGGATGAGGTGTATGCGCGCATCCGGGAAGGGTTCCAGGCCAAGGGGGTCAATCCTTTGTAAATTGGTTGATGGCTGTTTGTCTGGGGGTTGCCTATTCATTTTTGTTTATTTTTGGGGGGAGGGTTGATCGGTGGAGTGGGGAATATGGATGGGTTCATAGAGAGGGGCAGCTATGTATGTGAGTTGTGTAGAATTTAGCGTCCGGCTTTTGTGTATAACTCCATGTTCTGGGTTCGAGGCTTGGCTGGGGAACTGGCCACGGCTACAATGCAAGCCGCAAGCCCGCCGAATATAATAGAGCATGAATCGTTTATAGCTACGCACCCGTAAATGCATAACTCGTGTCATTTGTCAGGTCCTCCTCTCACGGCGAACCTGTCTAGAAACCAATAGCTACCATGATGAAACCGTAATGTGCCGGTGAACAATCCAGATGACATAAGAAATAGAAGGAGAAAAAAAATAACAGGCACAACACAACAGAAACAAAGAAGTAACACCTCATCCCAGCCAGACACAGAAACTTTTTTGTCATCGCCCAAGGTAATGCTCTCTGTGTACATTCATCACTTCAATCCACCTCTATCTCTCGCGCGTTCTCCTACTCACTAACTTCTGGGTGCGGGTAGGCCATTACTCCGCAGCCACGGCCTCCACCGGAGCGCTGACGGGCGCCGCCGGAGTCGCTTGCTGCTGGTTGTTGCCGTGGCGGCGACGGTCGCCACCCTTGTTACGGTCGTTACCCTTGCCCTGGGCAGCCTCCTCGGCCGCCTGGGCCGCCTGCAGCCCCTCGCGCACGAAGCGCTCGCGCTCGCTGCGAACGACACCCAGCACCCGCTCGAGGCTGCGGCGCCACACCATCAGGCGACCCTGCACTTCCGCCCACTGCTTCTCGCCGAAGACGCGGTAGGTAGCCCGGTGCACGAGGAACTCCGAGCGCAGCTGCGACAGCTTGCCCTCGACCAGACCGGCGCGGATGGTGTCGATGACCCACTTCTCAACGTCGGTGGCCGGCACGCGCAGGGCCGTGGCGATCGTGGCGTAGGGCAGCGAGCGGGATGGGGTGGAGGCGGCCAACGAAGCCAGAGTGAGGAGGCGCAGCTTGTTCTGCAGGGCGTCGCCGGCGTCGGCCAGCACACCACCGGAGATGCTGGCCAGCGGGCTGGCCGCCACGAAAGCCTCGTAGGCGTCGAGGGTGTCGGCGGTGAAGATCTCGAGCAGCTCAAAGAGAGTGCTGTCGCTGGAGCGCAGGGCCTGAACGGCGTCGGAGGCGGTCAGCGGGGTGAAGTCGAAGACGGTGGGGTTGGTGAGGGCGGACGTCAGGGCGCGTAGGGCCAGCTCGCGGGACTCGGGGTTGCTGGCGTTGGCGGCGGGGATGGTCTGCAGGGCCTGGATGACATGGGTCTGGGCCAGCTCGGCGTCTCCGGAGGCCGTGGCGGCATCGGCGATGGCGAGGTGCAGGCGCTGAGCGTCCTCGTCGTCCAACTCCCAGGCGGCGAGCCAGCCGGGCAGCTGGGCGGTCAGCTGGGGCTTGAGGGCGTCGAAGGCGACGGAAGAGCTGGTCTGGCGGATGACGGCGACGGTCGCCAGGAGAACGTGGTAGCGGCTAGAGTCGGTGGCGGGGAGGGTGTTGAAGATGGTGGACAGGATGGAGATGGCCAGGGAGGGCCGAACTGAGGAGAGGAGGTGATGGGCTTGGCGAGGTAGGCGCAGATGCGGGAGAGGAACATGTCCGGGTCGGAGGCATGGTGAACGAGGTGCACGAGGAGGTTGTAGGCGGAGATGATCTCTGTTCAGGGCGGCCATCGTTGTCGACGTCGTCGTCAGTGTCTGTCTGTCAGGTCCTCCGCGGGGGAGGGGGGGGGGGGGGGGGGGGATTACGCACCCTTCTCGGGGGCACCGTTCAGGACGGCGGCCGCGGAGACCAGCTTCTTCAGAACCTCATCGCGCTGCTTGCCATCGGGTTGGGCGTCGGACTGTTCCTGCTCGCGGAGGGGCTGCAGCAGCGGGGCAAGGTCGGCCTGGAGACTGGCGGTGCCTTCGGGCTTGCGGAGGGCGTCGATGTACTGGGCGAACTCGTCGGCGAGCTCGGAGAAGGAACCCTCGATGAGGAGGGTGGTGGAGGGGGCGGGCATGATGGTGGGTGGATGTGTGGGTGGAGGAGAGAGGGAGGGGGGGAGGAGGGGAGGAAGGAGAAGGGAGGGGAGAAAACAAAAAGGGGATTGAGGAGAGGATGGGCGAAGGGTTGAAGTGGAAGGCGTTGGTTTGGATTGGTTTGGGATCAGATTTGGCGGTGGAGAAAATTCAGTGTGGGAAAAACTCTTGGCGCCGCTGCCGCTGCTTCGGGAGATCGTCTTAAAGAGTAAGTACTAGTCAGTCAACTGAAGCCACGTCCTGCAGGAGTCAACTCCTACCCCGAGAGTGTCAAGTACTAACACTCCTGCCGCCGTCTACGGCTACTCGGCCATCTGCAAAGCGAATACACTTCTTCATTATTACACTGAATAACTCCCAGGCGCGAGGGGGGAATCGTACGAGACATCAAGTCGTAGAACATGCAACAGGAACAACGCAATACCACCACCAAGAACCACGATTACTTTCCCCTTCATTACACCCAATCGACCCCAAGAGTGGCTACAAACGATCCTATCCTTTTACTAACAGCTCCCCCAGATATTCCATGCCATCATCGGCCGGCCTTTTACAGAACCAGTCCCAGACCCAGGAACATCACGGTCGCCAGCAACCCCGTGGCGTGCTCCTGCGCCAGACGCACCGCGGCATTGGCGGTAGACGAGGAAGAGGAGCTGCTGCTCGTGCTGGTGGCAGTGGTGGTCTTGTCGTCAGAGCTGCTGCTGCTGGCCGTGCTGGTGGCAGTGGTCAGAGAGGTGGCGCTGGTGGTGGTCGACGACCCAGAGGCCACGGCCGAGGCGTTCAGCGTGCCACAGTTCTTGGTCTCCTCGGCCTTGCACTCCTCCTGCTCGTCGAGTGTGGGCGAGGCCTCAATGCACTGGGCATAGGTCGCCTGACAGACGTAGAAGGGGATGGTCTGCGTGTACAGCGCCACGTCGGCGGTCGAGCCATTGGAGCAGACGCAAGAGAAGTCCAGAGTGCTCTGTCCAGGCGGGTTAGCGGGGAATGCGCGGCGGCGCCATTGGGGTGTCACCTACCGCATCGCACGAGTTGCTAGTGGCGACTCCCCCGCAGATTTCGGGGCACGAGTTGCGCTCGGCAGTACACCAGGAGGCTACAGCATCGGTCAGTTTGGGAATGTAGCACGCGTCAGGTGGGCGGTCCTACATCGCGTGGAGTAGCTAATGGCGCTCAGGTTGAAGCCGCCGGGGAAGGTGTAGTTGCTGGACGCGGTGGCCGCAGCGACCAGACCCATGAAGACGAGAGGAAGCATGGTGATTGATGTGTGTTGTGAATGAAGCTGGGAATAGAAACAAGATGTTGGATGTAGTGAGTAAGAGAGGTAGAAGTATGACCCGACTGACGATGACAATTGAATGGGGATAAGAGAGGTAGGCAGACAGGCACGAGCAATGGATGGATGCAATGCAACCGGGAATGGGGAAGTGGGTTGTGGAGAGGAAGAAGAAGAGAGGAGGAAGAGGAAGGGGGAGGAGAAGAAGAAGAAGAAGAAGTAGAAGAAGAAGGAAAAGCCGGCGATAAGAGGGACGAAACGGGAAGGTGCAGCAAGCAGCGGAATTCCAGCTGTTTATTTATTCTTCCGGGCGTGTGAAGGAACCACTGGAGATGCTTTCTCGATGGGACGGCGAGCTAAAGTAGTTTGAATACTAGTCCAGCGAGGTGACAGGTGAGCGAGGGCGAGGGAGATAGTCCGGTGGTTTCATTCCAGCCCGGCTTATATGAGGTAGGTATCTATCTATCTACGGGGAAGGAGAAACAAAACAACATCGACACCAACAACAACAACAACAACAACAACAATAATAATAATAATAATAATTAAGGATATTAATATTAATATTACGGCGTACACATTATGCACTATTTCTTGCGTCCAGTCAATTTCCCGTGCCCGGTTTTGAGGAGGCTCATGATTTGGTCGGCGCATGTTTGTTGCCCTACGCGAGGGATGCCGATTCCTATTAAGTTACGATCACACTTTTTTGAGACAAAGGAATATCATGTCGCAGACAGGTAGGTAGTAGGTACCTAAGACCTAGGTACCAGGTACCAGGTACCATACCTCCACCTCTCTAGGGATGAAGGATTCCTTCTCACCTTTCTCACCTTCCCACCTTCCTTCCCACCTGAAAGAAAATTTCCGCCGGGAGACACAGACTGGAATGTGCATGGCTCTACTAGGTTCCTTCGGGTGGCAGGCATGAATGCTGGGCCCGGAGGCTAGTTGGTGGTTGGTGGTTGGTCGATGGGGTGGTGGTCAGGTCAGGTCAGGTCTTGCTTTCTCAATTCTCTCCTCTTTGTTATCGATTCATCCCCGGTAGTGCCCTGAGCTAAAGTCACTGGCGGGCGTTGTGACTGGCTGCTGCACTGGAGCCTAAAAACTAGTCGCGCTTTAGTCGAGGCCAGCGCCATGGCATACGTAGGCAGCAGAATGGGAACGGTGGGAACCAGGTTCGCCTCCATGTATGTTGCACAGAGGGAATAATGTATTTTTCCCCCGTCGGAAGTGGGAGGTCAGATTAAGGGGGAAGGGGGGAGGATGAGGTTTGAGGTTTGAGGTTTGATGTTTGAGAGAGAGGGAGGGGGAAGGGGGGAGGGAGAGAGGGGAATTATTGTGCATCTGCAAATAATTGAGGGGAAGTACTCCGTAGTGCTAAGTACTAGCAGTGGTACTCCGGACCAACGGTACATAGACTAGATACCACAGATAGATACCACAAGACATTGACGGAGTCCTACTCCTACTACTCCGTCCTATCCTTCAGGTTCCGATCCGTTGGGAACGTTGATGGACTGATTGACTAGATAATAATACCTACTTACCTTAGGTACCTTGTTACGGCAGTGCTCCGGACATAGTATGGAGTACGGAGGTAGATCAGTCAAGATCAGTCAGCCGAGGTCTCCATTTGTCTGCACTAACGGCACTACCCCCATTGGGCTAGCGTCCCACGGTGCGCTTCCGGTATTACCGTCCCGTCGATACCGTCTCGGTACCATCCATGGCTGATGTCTTTCCTCAGGGCTCAGGCACTAGTAGACTATCCTACTATCTACGGGGTACTACGGAGTACTACTCCGTACTATCCGTAGTACTATCTACTTACCACCTTACTAGTAACTACTACGCTACACCACTTCTCCACCATCACCATCACCACATCTCATCTCATCTCACATCCCAATTCAACTCCGCTCCCCCTCCCCCTCCCCCTCATCCCCATCCTTCCCTCTCACCTCACCTCAATGGCCTCCTCCATCCTCGACACCCCCACCCCCCCTCCCTCCACCCCTTCCTCTCCTCCGCCGTCCTCCGCCCCTCCTCCACCATCCCGACTACCTCCCATCCGCACCTACTCGCGCATCCCCAAGCCTTCCACCGGGGAGGACGGCTACTTCGCCAACTCGCTCGCCACCGCCTCTACCATCCCACACGTCCTCACCTTGCGACGCCATGCTCATCTCCTATCCCCTCTGCCCGCCCACCCCCCTGTCTGGCCCGCCCCACCGACTCCCCGACCCCGATCCACGCGCCCGACCTGATCCTGATACTCCAGCTCGCCACCCCGGGTATTTCAGGCCATCCCTCCACCGTGCATGGCGGCGTGATTGCCACCGCGCTGGATGAAGCCATGTCTTATGCCGTGGCACTATATGCGCCGGAGACCGGGCCCAGGTTGACGAACGCTGACCCGGACGACATCCCGCCCACCACCACCCGAGGGAAGTTGTATACCGCCCAGTTGGACATTCGCTACAAGAGTCCCGCCAATGTCCCGGGGTATCTGGTCATCCGCGTCAAGGTCCTCGCTCGCGTCGGTCGCAAGTTCTGGGTGCGCGCCCAGGCGTTCCAGCCCGAAGAGGAGGGTCCTGGGAGGGAAGGCCGGATGCGCCTCACCACCGATGCGATTGCATTTTGGATGCAGACGGGACCTTCACTCTGATCTAATACCCTTGACTCTCTTTCAATCCCCCCCTCTCTCTATCTCTATTTGCATATATGTACATATATAGCTCTATATATACGTGGACGGCCGGACGGGGAAAGGAGGGAGGAACTACAGCTTCTGTCGGCCTCCGATATTGCGACTCGCACTCACCACCAAACCCACCTGTGTACTCAACGCCACCACTTGTCCTCGTCCATCTAGCACAGTCACGTCCAGATCCGTCCGTCCTTCCCGCACCAGCTTAGTCTGGACCCTGCTGTACAGCCACTCCACCCCCTCTGCCGGCAACCGTCGCTTCAGATCGATATTCAGTGTCACTGTTGGGTACCAGTTCCGGGCGTGACCCTGGTCTCCAGACGTCGTGGCCATGTCATCAAACTCGGACAACGCCCCCGGAAACAAATCCGTCAGATACACCAGGGCTTCATTGGTCCACCGCGACGAGACATCCCCATTTGGCCGGAATCGCGCCCACTGGTCCACCACCGTCCGCTGACCCGAGACGGGAGCCGAAGCGGGGTCTGGCCCGTACAGTTCTGCATGCGCTGTCGCTCGCCGAAACGATGGAAATGGCATACTAAAGCGCGTCCACGCGCCGTCCCGACCCGTATCGCCCAGCGCCGCCAAGTGCACCGTGCCATCGGGCTGGGATCCCGGCGGCGGAGGCGGGGACAGCTCCCACCCCGTCGAGGTGGTCAGGCCCACCTCTGCGTGTGCCGGACTGACCGTGATATACCCGGCCACTTTCACTTCTAGTTCCTCTGCTTGGTTGTTTTTCGACGCTGTCTTCTTTCGTTCCGGCGGTTGAGACAACGTCACATGCACGGTACTGGTCCGCCTCCCAAGCTTGGTATCCTGGACAGTCAGCACGGCGGGTCCGACCGCCGTGCGGCGCAGAAACGCCAGCTGCATCGTTATCGGCGTGGCCGGACCATTGTAGAGGGTTGGGTGTGTCTGGGCAAAATGGACAAGCGCCAGCCGGTAGAGCACCGACGAGGTATATCCGCCATGCGGGACTGTGTAGGACAGGCAATTAGCAAGGTGATCCCGCGGTCGTAGATGGGGGTTTGCCTACCAGACCCAATGCACCATGCGTCTTCGAGATGGGCAGAGTAGCGATGCGAACCAAGGGGCGTTACCTGGATGGCCGCCTCGAAGACTGAACCGTGGGCAGGACTCATCGCACTGGACGTAGTGGCACGTAGGCCGTTATGATGTAGGTAGGGTATATAGGTGAGTGTCCAGTTTTGCACACGGTTCTGCAATCGGCTTGACGCTCCTCCTGGTTCAAAGTTCAGGGGAAAGGAGAAAGAGGCGGAGGGGAGAGAGGGAGAGAGAAAGAGAGAGACAACAAGCGGACCTCGGCTGTTTCCCCTCGCCCGAGGGCCCGGAGCTGACTAACTAACCTACATTGTAACTAGTTAACTATCGCGTTGTGAACCTCCTCTCACCATTGCTCTAGAGAGGCAGGCAGGACATGGATCTGTATTACGGATGGCCACGTTTCTGTTCCGAACCGCCATAAGCGCTCTTCAAGTTCTCCCCCTCCTCATCCCATCCTGTCTCAAGTCCAGCCCGCACGCTTTAGTAGGCGTATCACAATATGGTTGTATGTGTATGCACCTCGTGTGCCGAAAGTCTTACCTGAGGTAGGTAGTAGCCGTGTATCCATGTATGCAATGTAACATGCGCCCATCATGATTCCAGCTGTGCACTTGTCAATCAATTAACCCATGTATTCATCCATCAGGTAATATGCTAAAACTATGAGACTTGTACGCCGCTATATAATTCGCTTTAAGGCGCTGCTAGTAATCTATATAGAATCATTCCTATTTATACAATCAGTATAGCCCATCGCCGCCTCGGATTGGCTGGGTGTCCTCCCGCCGGCGGGGCCGTTGCCGCACGTGATCTAATCGCGTCTTGGCACATCCGTTCCATTGCCCATGTCGGCCTCAGGCCCACTACGCATCTTCTCTCTTTCTCTCTCTCTCTCTCTCTCTCTCTCTCTCTCTCTCTCTCTCCCACTCTCTCTCGCTAACTGACTGACCGACTGACTCATCCTTGAACTAAACCCGGGTCAGTCGCCCTGCCATGCCCTTGCGCATCACTTCCGCCCCCGTCTCTGGTGTCAAGAAGAATAAAAAACCCGCCAACTCGAGGCCGCGCGCCTCTCCCTTCGCCACTCATGCCCGTCGCAAACCATCGGCTCAGTCCTCATCCACCATTCTGAAGGCCGATGATGATGACCAGGGCCCGCTGCCAGATGTCGGCATCTCCCGATATGTCCCGGAGACTGTGCCCGTCACAGATGTCGTTCACGCCCTCCAGTACATCCGCGACACCATGTTCGAGGACCTCCCCCGTCGGGCCGGGATGAACAGCACGCGCATCGCCGAAGTCCTCAACTTTCGCCGGACGCTGCCTCCCCTAGCCTCGGTCGCCCACGTTCATACGTTGCTGGATGCGCCAACCAAGGTGGAGAAGGAGATCGTGGAACTGGTCCGCGCCGGTCGAGTCCGCCGGTTGATCGTTCCTGGGAGAGGGAACGATGCGGCCGGGCTGGGCGACTGCCTGGTTCTAACGGAGGACTGGGAACGGCTGGTGCGGGACAGCGCCGCTCTGGAGGCGCCGCTGAAAGGTATGCGTACATTCCGACAGCTGGGACGGACATACTCGTTCAGTCGGCTGACTTGTCGCAGATAAATTCCTGCAACTGCTTGGGCGGATGGGGAACACGTCCACCATCCCTGGCGCAATCTTCTCCCCACCGGAGTATATGGCTCTGGTCCGAGCCGGATTCCTCGTCTCTTCCTCATCCCTCGTGAAAGGCTCGTCAAGCCTTGCTTCCCTACCCGGTCTCCCAACCGTCTCTGCCATTCCGGCTTCCGCGAGCCGGAACGGCGCCGCTGAGCCGAACGATGCCTTCAGGGCCGATCCCTCCCAGTTCCATACTGCCACTCTTTTCCTTTCATTACCGAACACGGGGCCTTACCTTCGGATGCTGGGCGCCGGCCGGTCGCATCTTCTCTCGCTCCTGAAAAGGTCGAGCTCGAGCGAGGCTCCCGTGTACCTTCTGCGTGACCGGTGGGATGGTGCCGTGGAGACTGATAAAAGCTTCAGCGTAGCGAAGAGGACGAGGGGCGAGTTCTCGGGCATCTTGCCTGGTCGAACAAAGAAGTGGAAGGATCTCTACGGGATGACCTTCCGCTGGGTTCTGGAGGAGGCCCTCGGGGCTGGGCTGATCGAAACCTTTGACACTGGCAGCGTTGGCCCTGCCGTGCGCTGCTTGTGAACCTGGCCAGTTCAATCAGTTTCGAAACAGCCTTGGCTTTTGAGGTCGTGCTGGTTTGTCTCCGGGCATGGTATATTATATGATACCCACGAAGCAGTCCGTGCCTGGACCGAATCGACCCTGTAACTAGCGTATATAGTTATATAGAAATGTATATACCGTGTTGTTGCATGTGACCGCCTTGTCGTCCTCCCCCTCTTACCTTGATTGTTATCCGCATCCATCTGTTTCCCTCTCCCACCAACCACAATCATGTCTCCCATTACATACCTTCGTCTGACACCGCATCCCTTGTCCATCCTGCCCGATCATCCATCCCTCGACCCCTCGCCCACACGGCCTCCTCTTAACGAGTTCCTCACCGCCATTCTCACCGAAGCCCAGACCTTCGTGGCCTCCATCCCGGACACCTTCCGCCGCGATCGCAAACTCCGTCGATCGCCCCCGGCCACCGCCCCAGTCCATCTCTCCACGCGCGCCCGGTCGGGCGAGTACTGGGTCTGCCGGAAGAGCGTCCACAAGGACGCGCCCGTGCCCGGGTCCGCCTCATGGGAGGAGTTCCGCGCGGGGCTGAGGGAGCACCATTCCGAGCATGAGATGGAGTACACGCCCAGTGTGAGTGCGGTGAAGACGTTGTTGGAGTGGCCGTCGGCGCAGGAGCTGGAGCAGGAGCTGGATGGTGATAGGACCCGGGTGGACATGCATGGTGAGAATTCCTCTCCGTCCGAGTGGTATCCCAAGAGGAAGGACTCTGTACTGATGCCGCGTCACGCCTCCAGTCGTTATGATCACGCACACCTTCCACCCGACCGCCTTGATCGCGCCGCGTTCCTTTATCGTCCTGGTGGTATCTACCGACCGACCCGCGCGCGGATTCGTGACTGTCCAGATTCCGCTCACCGTCGCCCCTGCCGGGTCGGATCTGGACTCCTGGCGCAACACGATCTCCGCGTCTGCCCCTCGGAATACCATCTTCGCATCCTATGCGAGTGTGGAACAAGTGCTCGCCACCCCGGACGGGCTAGAGTGGATGGTGGCTACCACATCCGATGCTGGCGGGGCCATCCCTCAGTGGATACAGCGGAGCTGGACGATGGGCGGAGTCCCCAAAGCTGTGGTGGCCGACGTGGGTTTGTTTCTTGGGTGGACAGCCCGGAATCGATCGCGGTCCCGGCCTTAGCCAACAGTTGCTTTATAGACTGTATGTCTTGTGTACCGGCGGTCTGGCCAGGGACAAATGGGTCGGCGGAATGACACGAGCCATGACTCATTATCGATTGGGATAGGACTTTCTACGAAAGGATGCAGTTGCATCGGTGGCGTCCCTCGCCGGAACGAAAATGTCATGGCCGAACACAGAAATAGATTAAACAAGCCAGGCTCTTTCACTGGCAATGGTCGCCGAAGTTAACAGAGATTTTGACCGCCAGACTCCCTTTCCTGCTCCTCGCACACGGCGATGGGACGCTGATGCGTACACAATAACATGCGGTGGTAATAACTAACGCCCAATAAAAGAACAGAAATATAGATGGTGATTTACCATAGCCCCAATTAAAGTAAAGGAAAAGCGACAACCCGGTGCAGCGAGTACCGTCGAATGCGGATCAACATGGAGGACAGACCGAGGGAGAGGAGGTATAAACAGAAGACAGGGAATGGGACAAAAGATGTCGGAAAGACACGGGCATAACAACAGTCCCAAACCGGACTGTGAATCCGAGATGGGGAATTCAAAGCAGTACAACCGGCATCGTACTGAAGCCAGCACTATCGCCAACGGTATCCATAAGTTGGTTATAGAGAACAATGTTGCAGACAGGAAGAAAAGTGGCGCAGGCCTTGGAGAATTAGAGGAACCAATCGGAAATAGGAATTTGGGAGATGAACCGTCGTGACAGAGGCGAGGAAGTAAAAAATAATATGAAGGGTATTATGAGACTTGCATCAGGGTCGGTGTAAATCCATGACAGAAAGAATGTTGAAAAAAGATGGATATCTAATGACTTAACAAAGGAAACATAAACAGGCTGGAATGGCTGAAGAGACCCCCTCCCCCTCCCCCCCGAAGTAGAGGAGAGAGGGAGCGAAATCTCCATTCATCGTGTTGCAGTGCTGACAGAGTTTGCCTCCGTTTGAGGCTGCGGTGCATTAGAATTGGACATTGCTAACGCATTGACATTCGCAGACGCAAGTTGAGCTCTCAGCGCGGCAACCTCGGTTTTCAACCCACTGAGTTCTTCATGCACCGTGCGAATATAGGCCCAAAGCTTGTCTTCGCGGTCCCGACTTTGTTCAATGTAGGCGGTTTCATGGGGGCTGGGGAGTTGGCTGCCACTGTTCGAAGCCCCCTCCAGGCCAGGCTTCGAGGATAACGAGCCACTATGGTTGCTGGAGTGACCGTGGGATGATGTGTGTTTCGCATTTGAAGGTGCTGGTGGGACGGAGCCTTGCGAATGTAGTGCAAATCGGGAGTCAGTAGAGCTCATCCCAGGTGGTGGAGGGAGCTGGGGAGCACCCGGTTGCGGCGGGGGTAGACCCAAACCCGAAGCAGCATGGGTTGCGACGGAGGTAGAAGAGGGACCTGCCCTGTTATACGGTTGCTGTTGGAACGACTGGGCCATACCGGGAGAATGAGCACGATGGAGTTGGACATTATTATCCGGGCCATGGCCAAGTTGATGTGATGACAATGCATTTGGTGATAACGGTTTTGGGCTCTCTGTGATATTGGTGGGGAAAACAGATGAACCAGAGTGCTGACCAGGAGGTGGAAATGTCATGTTCCCGGACTGTGATATGGGAGAAGTCGATGTGCTGGAGCCAGCGTGGCTTGGTGGAGGGAAGAGACCCCCTGGGGAAGGTCTGCCCGAGGCAATTGGGGGATAGGTGCTCGGCTGGCGTGGCTGGTAACTTGTTGTAGTGTTGGAACGGGATATCGAATCCGTCGACATATCATGCTTCTTGATGCTAGGCATATTGAGCCGCCGTTCTTCTTCCTCATCCATACGCTCTGGCTCGGCGTAGACAAGGCCCTCCATAGTATCCTCGGTGCCTCCCGGTGCTGTAGCGTCACCGTATTCTTCCTCGGGAACATAGCTTCCCATGCTTGCTCTACGCCCTGCGCATCCGCCCTGGCCCTTGTTATGACGAGCTAGAGCATCGCCGCGGGCAAATCTGCGTCCACACTTGGGGCAAATATGTGGCCGTTCGCCAGTATGGAGTTTCGTGTGCCTTTTCAGATCATGCAACCGACGAAAGCGCGACTGGCATGTTTGACACACATAAGGCTTTTCCTGGCTATGGGTGAGGAGATGGCTCTTAAGATTATGGTGTCTTGTGAATTCAGTGGCACAATAAGGGCAGCGATGCTTCTTCGCCGACGGGGACCGCTGTCCTTTGTGAAATCCAGAACCGGGTAGACTTAGACCTCGCCGAGGATCGTTAAAATTGGCAGTGGGCATCGGGTATGAAAAGGCCTTGTTGCCTGATTCTTGCGAGATTTCACCATCCTCACGGTGGTGAGAACGATCGCCATCCTGGGAAGTCGATTCCTCGATCGGACCAGGGCTGGCTACAGTTGAGGTGTTCATGAGCGTCGTGTTGTTATCGGCTGCCCCGAAAGCATCATGCACGTTCCCCGGCGCTGGATGAGAATCTACCTGCATTTGATCTGGCGACGCTTGTATACTCTCATTGATGGGGTTGGCCTGCTTCTCGCTGGCCCCAAGAGCCTCTCTCGCAACCTGTGAACTGTGCTGATCTGATTCCTTTTCATGTTCCTGTGGTCGATCTGGTGGCCCGGTGGCCGAGGGCGCTGTTGTTGTCATCGGGGGCAAGGAATCTCCCGAGCGCGAAACGTTCAGTCCGGCGCTAGCAATTGAAGTCAGACTCGAATCAGGTTTTGATTGTTTTAGGAAGGTGACAGGTTCCGATGGAGCTGGGATTATTGAGTTGGACGCCCCAGACAAAGGCTTAGAGATAGAGACAGGTTCGTTATTCGATTGCATCAATGCGGCCATGGATAACAGATACTTTGCGCCAGCCTGGAAGGGTTGACGAGGATATGGAGAATCTAACTCGATGGAACCCATGTCAGCTGATCAAGGTCTTCAGCGACAGGCGTGTAAGGTTGTGGAAGGTTGGGAGTAGCGCGATACGCACAGGGAGGGAGAAGGGATTGAGATGTAGCAGCTTATATCAGAGGGCAAGCAGGTAGGACAAGGGAAAGAGTGGTATCCATCAGAGACAATGTCGCGTGGGGCGCTCACCTAGAACCGAGTGTGGCGCAAGCTGACGGGAGGTTCAGCCTTCGCGCGACGTCTTGTCAGACGATCAGGTCCCACAGGAAGAAAGATGGGACTCGCAGGTGGTAAAAATAGCGGTCAGCCTGGCAAACAGATGAACGGGTTTGAACCTAGCGCCCGCTCGATCTGGATCTGGTGGGAGGGGGAGGGGACTTTAGTCCATCTGCTGGGAAGCCGTAGGAGACCGGGGTTGTATGGCGGAATGGAAATGCGTGGTTAAGCTGCAGAGAGGAAGCTGGAACCCGCGATTGTCAAAGCAACGAGGGCAGGAGAATTATGCAGAACCAGGGCGTTGGAAACCAGTCAATGTACAAGCAACATGAAAACTCAGCAGACCATGGAAGTATTGGGACAGGCAAGGGGGCGGGTGGATGGATCTTCGGGACACGGAGGAGAGGAACCTGGTGTGCCGGAGGATGTATGTATAGAAACAAACCACTGCGGCGGTGATGAATGAGGCGGCGGAGGGAGAGGGAGGAAAGGAGAGGGGGGAGGGGAGAGGGAGGGGGGGGGGGTGGGAGGCTACTACCAAATGCAGCCGGGCAAGAGAGACGCAGGAGGGGAAGAAGACGTGGGTAGATTGGGAAGCATCAAAACTGATGCAGACGACCGTGGCAGAATGGATACAGGTAACCAGCCAGGTAGGAAGAATAATAACGTAGTAAGTAGTTAGTAGAGTGGTAGTAGTAAGCAGGTGGGTGAGTGTTCGGGTCGCCTAGGAAGCAGGCGCGGGAATTGTTCCTGATTGGGCCACACGGTCAAAGCGAAACAGGCTGGATCGAGCGCAGAGGGACGAGAAACAGGATCGAAAAAAATGTAGCAGATCGAGGATGACGGAGGTGGTAGGGGCTAGCTCGAGAGAATTCGCAGAGAGAAGGTGGAAACAGAAGAGGAGGAGGATGAGGGAGAAATGGAGGACGAACACGAGGCAGGCAGAGTGGCTGGAGCAGTGGCCCGTACCAGTTGTGGCCAATGGGCCAAGGTTACGGGCGGCTCTGCCGGGGCCGTATAGAATCTAGGCAAATACGGTACAGTACGGTATCTATCAGTACATAACTACTTAGTAAGGTAGTACATACTTACCTACCTAGTACTACCTGGGAGCATCTTGGACCGCGCCGGGGCTGAATCAGCCGATCTATCACGTAGTTATACGTACTTACTTACAAAGTACCTAGTAGTTATATCTATATACCTAGTACTAAGTACTTTAGGTAGTATTTACTGTAGGGATACCATGGTAATTTATCTGAAATTGGAAAAGGAACACAAGGGAAAGGCTAGACCTACCTACCTACTAGATAGTACTTGAGTACGGAGTACTAGTAGTAGTAGTAGTAGTAGTAGTAGTAGTAGTAGTAGTAGTAGTAGTAGTAGTAGTAGTAGTAGTAGTAGTAGTAGTAGTAGTAGTAGTAGTAGTAGTGGCGCATTATTATCCACCGCGTGTACGACATACCTGGTACCTGGTACGTATTACGGTACGGAGTATAGGACGGTGTACCTACTATGTAACCAGTGGTGCCTTAATACCTTAGGTGAAAAGGAAGTTTTGAGGTGGAAACCTTGCACCAAATACCTATCTATCGGCATTTTGCACAGCCATCTCCAAGTAAATGGGTCATGCTATCATGTTGCTGGTACCGGGGATCTGCCGGGGGGGGCAAGAATGAGGCTGTGTGGCCCAGCTGAAACTTCACTGTGGCTGGCAGCCAGCCAGCTGCAGAGAAGCTGGATGGCTCTGGCCTCTGATCCAATCTCCGATTTCTAGACCCGGATGGGGCAGCCTGGGTGGCTGTGCCGCCAGACATGGCCCAGTAGGCTATCTAATTGGTCTTCCTCTCTGCAGCATCCAGAATGTCTCCAGCCTCAATTCTATTTTCAAAGCGGCCATTGCTTAGGTACATTATTATTACTCCGTACATACTATCGTATCTACTCCGTAGTATCATTGGCATTAGATATCTACAAGGTAGTACTCGTACTCGGTAGTTAGGAGCTAGATACAGGCTTAGATAACCGTGTTAGCCACCTGCTGGTCAAAGCCCTTCGCCTATTAATTAAGAGTAGAGTAGTTAGATACTCAGGCTCCGAGTCTCAGAGTCTCAAAGGAAGACAATCTACTCCGTCCTTACCTTGAATCTGGTAATGATGAATATTATTGAGCCAGCCTTGTCAACCAACCCAGGGGAGGAATTCGGCTAGCGTGCACAGGCCTAATTTGGCTCTGGTATCGTTGTATTCCCCCCCCTCCCCCCCCTCCCCCTCGCTCCCCCTCGAGGCATCTCTGCCACGATGGGCTTGTTTTCAAGTTCAAGTCTGGGACAACTTCCGGGCGGATAAAAGATGTATACAACCAAATCACGAAGACGGAAGAATTTGGTTGAATCATGGATCCATCACCCTCCATGATCACGCCGGTACTATCTGTTCACTGTTCACTGTTCACCAGAGAAGGGGACTGTTTAAGCGCCGGGGAGGAGAGGGGAAACTGGGGGAAATGTGACGGCCGATGCAGTGGACAATCAATTAGCTAGCCTACCTATGCGTGATGGTTATCAGTACTAAGTATCAACATCATCCGATCCACGGACGGAAGGGCTAGATAGATACTGTTCTCTCCTCTGTATCTATCTACCCATCCATCCATCCATCCAGCACCACACAAGGCCGGCGGTTCTGCAGCCCCTCTGGTTGGCCGGACCCTCAAGACGATCAGCGTTGGCGCCGGGAACCCGACGCCTCTCATTCGCTCCCCGGGTGACCAGAGGTGCATCCTGCATCGCATCGCGAAGTGATTGTGACTTCAGTTGACTGGACTCGACTCAACTCGACTCGACTGCACGGGATGCTCCATGGCCTTTGCTCCCGGCGCATCGCGGGCTTCCCCTCCCGCTTCCCCACTGTGATAAGCCAGGCCAACCTGCTCTAGTCGTGTCTCGCAACATCCAGTCACGCCAGTCACGCCAGTCACCGTCTGGCTTGCTCAACAGCTTCCCATGGCCGGTCCAATCATTGCGGGGGGCTTGATGTGCTGCATGTTGCCGGGCGCTTATTTCTTAACATACAACCAACCCCGTGCGATCCATCCCAAGATGCTAACCCCACCGGCCCCCGACGGCAAGGCCAGACAGGGTCAGGGCCCATCATTGATATTCAAGGCGGTTGTGCTGCCCCCAGAGGTCGTCTGGTCGCCGTGCCTCCTTCATCTCTTTTCTCCCCTTCAACGTCTCAAACACCGTCGGTCTGTCCGCTGCTTGGTTTCTTGGTCCATGCAACGTGGGATTCGAGGAACAATCCAACTGAAGACGATCAGCCAAGAAGGTAGGTGGGTGTTCACTGGCCCATGCCCTACATGATTATCTCCTCTCCTGTTGCCTGAATTTGCATGCACACAAAGACAAAACAAAACAAAACAAAATCTGACCTTTGACTGACCTGGTCTCTCTCAATAGGAGCCGAAGCCATCTACCTCTCCAGCTTGACCGTTCTTCTATCTCAGGTAGGTAGTGCCTTGCTGCGTCTCCGGACACAGTTTTGGGAGTGATCCCGTCCTGGCGCATTGCGGTTGGCCAGTGTGCTTGCATACTAACAATGTCTACAGCTGTGCTGCCGTGAGCACCTGCTGTAGCTCCTCTTCAGCAAGGCGTCGTGGTACTCCTTCTGACTATACGCTTTTTCTTGGACGAGTGGGATCCAAAACTACACCTGGCATCTGCTTAAGAAAGGTTAAGAGCCGGTCCTCTTCACCAATTGGCTTCCTTTTTCACCCTGCCAAACTGCGCCTTTGATGTCTGCGTTTACCAATAGCCACGATAGCTCTCCTCAGACTTACGAGGCGGTCTCCCCCGTGGATATTGTTCGCGGCCACAATCTTGGAACAATGGCACTGCCATCACAGCCCACCGTAACCGCAGAAGAGCGGAGCTCTTCCGACACTTCTATCTCTTCGCTAAAGGAGTCCCGGACGACTCGCTTTGCGGAAGCCACCATGGTCCAGTCTCCTGGCACTGCAGATGCTGGAAGCTCCCCCTTTGCTGATCCTCCCAACCAATCGCAGACGCCCCCTGATGTGTCGGATGTGGGTTTCGGTTACGTCGCTGCGAGTGACCCTGCACAACATACGTCGCATCATGACCTTCCCACACCGGGTCCAAAAAGCGCTCTCAAAGTTCCCGGAACCCCAGGTCGCACCCTGAATCCACTGAGCCCAACTTTCCGGGAGGAATTCTACGTGGAAAAACAAGAGAAAGTCGCAGAGAAAGAGAATGCCAGAGATCTAGTAAGTGAATATCGATGTGCCATGGTAGGCGTACCGAATACTTACATTCGTCGCTATAGCGTATTAAACTACGTGTCCGGGTTGCCAAGATGTTCCTCCGGTTCATCAATTTCGGCTGTAGTCTGATTGTTCTTACGATTCTGGGGACAACGCTGACGGTGTTCAACGTGACCAAGTCGCTCCCAGAGCGAAACACTTTCCCTCCTTGGGAATTTGGCACAAATCCTTGGCCGCAGTATCTGCTTCTGACTGTTTCGTGCATTTCTTTGATTGCCAGTATTGCTGTGTTCTGGGGCTACTGGAAAGGCGGCCACAAGCGCGCAGAGAAGTATGCATTTTACTATTCGGCCATATCGATCGGTGTCTTTGTTTTCGACCTAGTCATGTGGATTGTTGCTGCCGCCATCTTCGAGCATTCCAAGGCGATCGGGGATGACAAAGATCTTTGGGGTTGGTCATGTGTCCATAACGAGAGAGAAGCGTTGTTTGGTGACCAAATCGACTATGCCCTCCTTTGCCGTTTGCAGGTAGGTCGATCCCACACCTAATCAATTCTTGAAGCTAATATGGTCTCTTAGGACTGGGGGTTGGTTTGTGCTGTCATCGAGATAGTCCTCGAAGTCTTGGTCCTTCTAGTCTATGCGATTATCTTTTACCGGTTCTGGACCAAGAGAAAGCTTGCCAGGTCAATGGACCGTCGCGATAGAGCCAGGACAGACTTGTACCTGGCCCAGCTCTATCAGCGGTCCGCACCGAATACGCCTGGATTTCCGCACATGCCCAAGGCCCCCTTCGTGTCAACTTCCATACCCCAAGACCCTTATTCTGCAGCAGAAAACGGGGAGGCCTGTGAAACCCAGTTCGCCACTACACAAAGCCAGATTAAACCCCAGCCGGTATTTCAGCTTCAGTCGCCCCCAATTCGGGTGCAGCATGCGACTCCTCAGCCAACACAAGGGGAGTTTCCAGCACCCGCCGCGACCTCAGGGGGCCCCAATCAACACATGGGTGCAGCACCTGGCGAGCGAACGTACGAAACAGTACCCATTCCCGATGCCTATGCAAGCCCAATGAGCCCTAGCCTTCCCCACGGGGCTCATCAGTGAACATGCGCGTCGATGAATGGGGAAGCCCCCGGTGCTGGTGGCTAGAACGAGCAGGCCTTCTGTTCTACACTTGACTGATACGACTGTTGCAAGCAAACGGTACACAGCCTCCAGCCATGGATAGTTACTTCTTGATTGATTGATTTCTCAACACTTTGGTGCTAAACTGGTTGGCATTAATCCTCAACCCCCCTAACGGCTCCTTTTACCCATGTGATACTTTGGCTTCTGTATACACCAGTTTTTATACCACCGATACAATCATTGTATCTTGTGTTCTGTTTCTGCTCCCCCTCCATTCCTGGTTGTGTCTTAACCTGCTAAGACATGGCGATTTACCATTAGAGAACAAGCATCAGATACTGTTGATAGTACTGCACTTGGTTAATGCTCCAGATAGCTTCGCTGGTTGGCCATGTAGATCCTGCTACGGAAGTACCGTATGACCAACAGCAACCTTTATAGCAACGAGACATCAACAATATAAGGAAGTGAAAAAAAAAAGTACGTAATCATGAAAAGTATTGTTATTTGCAGGCTTGCCAGCCAGAAAAAAGGTAAATACCAATCGGTTTCATAACAGAGAAGCCAGCCCGATCATCCAAAATACAATAAGAAATGCCCACCAACTCCCACGCATTAGAAACCCAAGCCTATATCCCAACCAGACAACATCACTCCCATCACAGCCCGCAGTCTTTCACATGACTGTACATTCATTCATTTACGTAAAAGACAACCGCGCCAAACCCCAGGTCAGATGGCTCCTTCCTCAAGGACAGCGTTTGCATCCTTGGAGACGAAAATCTCTTCTAGCCTGCCTGCGCCAATGCCATTGGACCCGTCATCGTTTTGTAGCACTAGACCCTGCTCGTTGGCCAAGTGAAGCAAGCAAATGAAGCCAAAGGATGTGCTGATATCGCGCAGCGTTTCTGGAGCGTACACCGTTCTCAAGGAGTTCATAATATTCGTGAACCGGAGCGTACCATCTGCGTGCCCCCCAGATTCAGGACCCGGAGCTGGGTTGTTGTCCTCTGGTGGCGGCATAGATTGTGTCTCGGCCTCAGTTGTTTGTTGTTCGGATTCTTGGGGGGCGGCCTCTACTTCAGCCTGAGATACAGAACCGAAATTTGTCGATGAGATTAGCCGTTCACCCATACCTTTCCACATTTCCAGCTTTAGTCGTCGGACATCAACCTTTTTGGCAACTCGCGCGTATGCCACGTAGTCAGGTCGTGCTCTGCGGCCACCTTGCGTTACCAGCTGCGAGCCAAATCCCCCGCTATTCTGTGTAGAGCCAGGAACCCCCCCGGCCATGTTGAGGAGAGCAGCAAGACCGGATGCTCCTCCAGCTTCTGCAGATGCGCCTGGAGCTCCGTCAGAGGGTGGGGATAGCATCTCCCTGGCGTCCGCAAATGGGAGATTGTCATCATCATCGTCACCCAAACCGAGGCCGTTAGGGAATGCTAAACCATCATCATCTGCAAAAAAGTTGGCGTCATACGCTCCAGCAACGCCTTCATCAGACGCAGCGGCTTCTTCGGCTTTATGATTGGCCCAGAATACCTCATCCATTTCACCGTTCCCCGAAGTCTGATCTTGTCGTCGATGGCCAAATCGCCGGGAGCCCATCAATTTCTTCGAGCCCATCCTAGCCTTCGGTTTCAGGAAGAGACGGAGTAGTTGGCGGGAATTAAAGTGTTTGTCATCGGGGAGGAGGTTGCGCCCTTTAGTCTTCCACTGTGTCTTCGGCAGGGAAATGGTTGAATTTGAGCTGGCTGGCGTATACATCAACTCGGCGACCGTAGGGTCTAGAGGTGCCATGAAGTCGATCTCAAAAGGCTCCTTTTCCTTGCGTTGCTTCGGTGCCAAGTTGGCATTGGTTGCGGCAGTCTGCTCTTTGATCCGGCGAATCTTCCAGTGCTCTGGCCCAGCCCAATTCTTCTGCAGCGCATTATCGAAATAACTTAGTATACTTTCATGGTCCCGGTTGTCGGATTGGTGGGTGAGGGAGATGGTGTATGGATCATCATTGTCAAGTTCCTCCCCGTCAGCGTTCTCGTCACCTTCCCTATCTAGGCGGTGCACCTTCAGCATTGGTTCAAGGGCAGCTTCACGTGCCCATACTTCACCACCATCGCCGAAGCCTGCGTCCCCGCTCAGATCGAACCCTGCTAGAGTGGCATCATCGTCATCGAACCCGACAGCATTATCATCGTCGAGCATGATTCCTGACGCATCGTTTGGGTGGTGTCCTTCCTCTTGCCCCTTTTCGTGGCGCCAGTCTTCGGGGGCCTTGAGGAAGGGTATATCTAACGAGCCACTAGGGTCTCCAAGGTCGAAATTCTTCAAAGACGGGCAGATATCTTGGCTTTCGAGACGGTCCAAATCTGGGAAAAATTGACGCGTCAACGGAGCTATGTCGATTTCCACATCTTCATCAAAAGTATCGTCGGGCTGTTGTTGGGTATCAGACGAAGGGGAGCCTGGCTGCTCAGGTTCATCGGGATCTGGACGCGAATTCTCCGTGTCCTTGGTCTCTTCGGCAGCATCATCGCTGCTATCAAATACGATACGTCCTTGTCCATCGATTGACAAATGGTTCAGAAGCAAGCCTTTGGCGCCACCTTCATCAAAATCTGCAGAAGCCTTCTTGAACAGAGGATCAACCGAAAACTCTAGCTCAAACTTTTTCAGCTGGAGTGAAGCAAAAGAGGGCGCAAGAGTAGCTTCATGTGAGCGTTGTGCCTGGGTAACTCAAGTCAGTGATCACATCACGATATCCACATTGCCGACATGCGTACGAACCTTTCTCCGTGATTTTCTGGACGTCCCTTCCTCGCCGTCTTCGTCGTCCTCAGCGTCCTCGCCGTCCGCCCCGGCTTCGCGGGCTCTCTTATCCCGGCTATCTGCCAATCCACTTAGAAGCTTGCCGGTCTCCGTTGCCACACTATCGACTCTGCTGGTATAGATCTTGACACAGCCATCTAGTGTGCAGCTGGCTTTCTGGAAGTTCACGCCGTCGCCTTCCTTAAGCAGGGACATATCATGGAAGTAATCAATCAGGGCGAAGTTCCAAGAATTATTGGCATTGATTTTGTTGTCGGTAGCCATCTTCATCCACTCCTCGAAGTTGGCCAGGATAGGTACGCGCTTCATCGGGGTGACTGCCCTGCGTCCGTCTCCATCACTTTCCCGGCCCCGGTGGCCCGAACCTCGCGGCGTCGCGGGGCTCGTGCCGTTATCGTATACGCCTGTGTATCGTCGAGGTGGCATAGGGGTCTTCACGGCGGCCTTGATCTGGTCCATCTGACGGTCATGTCGGGCCTGCCTCGCCTCCATGCGGGCGGCTTTCTCGCCCATGTCATCATTGAGCGGGATCCTAGTGCAATTAGTGAATGGCCCGATGGCAGCGTCGCAGCATGACGTAGCACTCGTCCGGGCGTGGGACCTACTTGACGGGAGAGTTCTTGTGAGGGGTGGATGCGCCATTAGAGCGGCGGTGCTTGGAATTTGCTACGCGGGGCATTGTGGATGAATGCCGCGGTAGACGGACTGGTGTTATGGCTGAGGAGGGGGAAGGATTGGAAATGGGGATCAATCATTCGGAGTGGACTGTTCGTCGCGATCTGCGTAGTAGAAGGCAGAAGAGGACAGTGAGGACCAACGGTAGAGAGGACCCTGGTCATCCCCTTTGGTGAAAGGCCGCGGAGGAGGGGAAGGGAAGGCGAAGTTAATAATATGACCGACCGATCGGACAAACAATCAACAAAAAACATACGCCGCGCGACGGCGACCAGGCGCGCAGAACGCACCGGTTCGGCGGTTTCTAGTAAAGTAGTATATACGGTATCTTACCTGTCTTAATACCTAGGCAAGGTACCTAGGTACTACCACCTTACCTTACGTACAGGTCCCGTATCAGGTACTCGTACTAGCCGGCCCCGCGCTGTCAGGTGACCTTCCTCTTCCATTCTCGACTACTTCTCGACTTCTACTTTTGTCTACGCAAGACTTCGAGTCCAACTCGTCTACTTATATGACTATCTCTCGGTCCAGTCTGTTCTGGTATGTCCCGAGTCCAGGAGGCTACAGTAATACTTGTTGTTGCCCCCCAGATGGGGCCATCTCCATCTACCGTGTACCACGATGAGGATGGTTGATGCACCGCCACCTCCTACTCCATCATCTGAACTCTGACATCAGTCCGTGGCTTGTGCCCAGCTAAGCTGCCTTATCGGTGGGCCACAGTCGAGCTCCAACTGGGCGGGTCGGTCGGTGGTGCGTGCTGCGCTGGCTGCCACTTCCCAACTACTAGTTACTACAACTACTACTCCTCCTACTCCTACTAACGACTACGGAGTACCTAGGTACTCATCATTGTATCACGTCCCCCTTGCCTTGGCTCTGCTCTCGCCAATTTGACTCAATTGCTTCTCGCGTCCCCCCTCCCCTTTTGTTATGCTCATTCGCCTCTTAGGCTCGACTTAGAGAGCGCACTGTGATTATTCCCAGACAGTATCGCCCAGGATGCCGCGATCTCTCCAACCATGCTACCACCACTACTGACGCCCGACTTTCGTCGTCGACTTTCGGCTTCCCAGAAGCATCCATACTCGGCTCGGCCGTTCTGGAGCTGCTGTTTGGCTTTTACTGCCCTTGCTCTTCTCAGCTGGACTTTCGGGCGTTTAAGTCGTGATCCGACAGCTCCCTTGGCTCTGTCAGTCGTCGAACGACTCCCCGATCACGATGTCCCTCGGCTCTTTAGGCGGGACGACGCTCCGGAGGTATGTTAGAGTGCACCATCTGCCATGTAGAAAAATGCTCACCTCCTTTGCCTTTACCCAGTGCCGTCTAGTCCGCCAAGTGGAAGACCAATGTTCCTTCGTCCAGTCCAATTGCTCTGATCACGAGGACGGTCTTTTTTCATACCTCCAATTATATTATTGTAGCTTGGCCAATGCCAAGCCTGTTGCATTCATCATCATCGTCTTATGGCTTTCCCTTCTTTTCAGCACCATTGGCATTGCCGCCAGCGATTTCCTCTGTGTTGATCTGAGCACCTTGGCCAGCGTGCTCGGCTTGAGTGAAAGCCTAACCGGTGTCACCTTCCTCGCATTCGGAAACGGGAGTCCGGACGTCTTCTCCACCTTTGCTGCCATGAGATCTAACAGTGGGAGCTTGGCCATCGGAGAACTGCTGGGTGCGGCAAGTTTCATAACATCGGTGGTAGCTGGCTCGATGGCGCTGGTTCGCCCATTCAAAGTCGCACGGAGAAGTTTCATTCGTGACGTCGGGTATTTCATCTTGGCGGTGAGCTTCAGTATGTTCCTCTTAGGAGATGGTCGCCTCCATGTCTGGGAGTCGGCTACGATGGTCGCCCTCTATTGCTTCTACGTTATCTTGGTGGTGACGTGGCACTGGTACATTACTCGACAGCGTCGCTTGTATGAGAGGAATTTAGCAGCTCGATCGCATTTCCATATTCCGGACAACCAGGAGTTGGATATCGAAGAAGTGGAAGACGATGACCCCGGGGTCGCTTCGGAATCTACTAGTCTTCTTCGGGGTGAGGATTTCGATGCTTTGGAGAGGTCTGGCGTACCGACTTGGCAGGAAGGAGAGGAGGACGATGAAACTCGCAACCGATATCTTGCTGAAATACGCGATAATATGCACATATTTCGCCCATCCACTCGCAGGCGCAATACTCTGAATCCGATCAGACCAAGTCTTGTGGGTGCGCTGGAGTTTCAATCGGTACTTTCATCTCTTCAAAGGTCCAGGAATATCCACCGATATGAGTCCATTATCCTCGGACGGTCCTCCGATGACGAGGAGAGCTCGCAACTGCATTCGCTACAATCAGACAATGCATCTGTAGTGTCTCACCCACAAGCTAGTCGTCCGTCTGTTGGCGACCGCTTGTCGCCTTATCAAGCCGCTGGTCCTGCTCGCACTCGAGCTGCATCTGCCAATGCTGCTGCTGACCTGAGACTGGATACACGCATGTTCAGTTCCGGCCTACAACCCCGTCTTACCATCAGTCGACCCTCTGCTGATGAAACAGAAGCCGTGATGTCGGCGGACATTCATCAGCCAGAACAGAGTGCGGGGCCAAACTTATCCCCACAATTGCCCGACAAGGCTTCGCAAATTTCGAGTCCTGGGCCAAGCGCGCGTCTTCAAAGCCCCAATCTACTTGCACCTCCGGATACCTTTCATTCTCCCACCTATCAAATGGCAGGCTCACGTCCTCGTTCCCCGCTCCCGCTATCCCCGCGCGCGACCTCTCTCACGCCTGGTGCGGCTGGTGCGTTGCCCGAGAGTCCTCTGAGCCCCTTCCCAATCTTCCAGGACGCATCGGGCGCTACGCCCTCCAGGGCGCCGAGCATACGCCTTCCAGCCGCTTCTACCCCCTCTGAGGTGTTACAAATTCATGAAAGTGTCTTCGGTGGTGGGAGTAACCGGACAAGGTCGTTGTCGTGGTGGCCATCCATACCGTTTGCTTCCCAGCAGATCTTTCCAACGCTCTGCCCGACCTTGGCTGGTTGGAAATCCAAATCATTCTGGGAACGATTACTTGGTGTGGTTGCAGCTCCCAGTGTACTCCTCCTCACAATCACACTTCCTGTCGTTGAGCCTGTACAATTTGACGCCGGTGTCCCTGTTGTAGTCACTTCAGCAGATGGTGACAATGCCCCGTCGCCTGCTGTGAGGCTGCCAGAGGACAGCCCTCTTTTCCGAGCCCTTGATCAAGATTCCATACCAGACGTAGTCGACCGGAATGGCAAGCCTCATCCTCCACAGAGGCAATCCCGGTTGGATTCCGAGTTGCCTGCTGTTCAAACAAGCATTGAATCACAATCATCAACCTCAAAAGAGTGGTGTCTTTGGCTTGTCTGGGTGCAGCTTTTCATGGGTCCCTTTTTTGTGTCCTTGATGTACTGGACCACTGTGGATTCCGAATTGAAGGCCCGAAACCTTTTCTTGCCATCCATGGTCTCGCTTCTCTTCTCTTTGATATGTATCACGTGCCTGACAACCAGTGTGCGACATAATCGATCCTCACAACCCCCGCTTGCATGGCGTCCTACCCTTGCCCTTATAGGCTTTGTGGTCGCGATCTTCTGGATTGCAACCATTGCCACTGAGGTTGTCAACCTCCTGAAGACCCTGGGTGTTATTTTAAACATTAGCGACTCCCTTCTCGGGCTCACGGTATTTGCGGTTGGAAATTCCTTGGGCGACCTAGTTGCGGACATTACAGTTGCGCGCTTAGGTTATCCGGTCATGGCTTTGAGTGCCTGCTTCGGGGGCCCCATGCTCAACATTCTCCTCGGCATTGGCTTGGGTGGTCTGTACATGACTGTCAACGCGAAGCCAGAAACAATAGCCGCGACCGGTGGTTCGTACGAGATCCCTGTCTCCAAGGTGCTCATTATCAGCGGTGCTACTTTGTTAATCACCCTGGTTGGCCTGTTGATCGTGGTTCCCTTGAACAAGTGGAAGATGGATCAGAAGATCGGTTGGGGACTTGTCATTCTCTGGGTCATCAGTACCATAGGCAACGTACTTGCCGAACTTCTAACCTAGTTGCATTTGGTCTGCTTTCGATTTGCTCCCACTTTTCGTTGTGTGGGGTGTCCTGTCCACCTGCGTTTGTTTTGCTTACTATTGTATATATATGTGTGTGTGTGTACGTATTGACTTCTCACAATACGTTTCTTTCCAACGAATGAACTGGCAATCTTACAGAAGGAATTCATAGCTTGATAAACTTATTATCATCTACTTTATCATCTGCTTAACGTGGAGTAAATAAAGAGAGGCTGAACATGTAGAAATATTAATGCTGATTCATAATCTGACAGGAAGAAGGCAGAAATAATGCAACAAGAAACAGGCAAGTGCCTTGTTCATTAGGGGGGAGGTCCATCCCATAGTCTGGACGCCATAGGATCTTCAAGCGGAACACGAATTGTAGTTGACGGTGCGGTGGGTATTGCAGCCTCAACCCAGAACACGGCCCGCGGAGGAGGTCGTGCTCCGGTCATTTGTTTGAACCTTTCTCAGTCCCTTTCCTGCCTGAATGGAGGCCAACAAAGCCCCTCGACCAGCTCCTCCGGCTGGGGCGGACGGAGGCGGTGGTGGCGGGGGTAGTCCCGGGGGTGCCATGGAGGGGGCCGGAGGGGGCGGCGGCGGGGGGACGCCAGCTTCGACATGAACAGTCGGCACTGCCGGTGGTGCCGGTGCCGGCGGCGGAGGGGGCGGCGGCGGAGGGGCAAAGGTGGCAGGTGCCCCCGAGGTGGCCTCACTCGTCTCAGCGGCTGATGCTGCTGGCATTGCGGGACTATCCTGGACCGGAGTGGACGATTTAGAGGGAGACTTGTCATCCATGGCACTCAAGGGCCGTGGAGGGGCCATTGTGCCGAATAGGATACTGGCAAGCTGCTTCGCACTACCGCCGCCTGGCCGCTCATCGTCGTCATCATCGGACGAATCAATGTCTGACCCGGCCGCAGACCAGTCGTCATCCGCTTCGGGGCGTACACGAGATTTGCGCTCCAGTGGCCCAGACGCGGTAAAAACCGGCCTGGCACTTTCTTGCTGTTGGGTAAGGCGGTGGAAAGGGTTTGTTGACTGGGGCTCAGCTTTCAAGGCCCCAAGCTGAGGTGCGGGAGCTGGAGGCGAGACTTGATTGTCCGTAGGCTGACTGATTCTCTTGAAGTAAGGGTTCTTGGATTCGGCTTCCGGGCTGAGGCTAGCGGGCCCAGCGTGACTGCCAGCAGGAGAACTCGCGAGGCTGGCCACCATTTCTGGCTCCGAGGCTGGAGCTGAGGGTACAACGGCCGGAGGCGGCGTCGATGCAGCATTTGCCGCAGAGAAAACCTGGCTCTGAGTTGGGGTGCTATCCTGAGGGGTCATATCATAGGGCCCCTCTTCATCCGACGAGCTCTCCTCTTCCATCCCTTCCAATTCCAATTGAAGTTGGCGCTCTCGCTCTTGGGCCATGTCAAGTTCAGCACGCTGAGCTGCTAGCTTGGCTTCCTGTTCCCTCGCCGCCCTGGTCGCCTCTTCCTTGCGACGCTTCTCTTCTTGCTTCTTGATCTTTCCTTGTCTGACCTGCTCTTGGAGAATGGCAAGGCGAGCCTCCTGTGCGTCCTTTTCCTTTTGAAATGCTGCTTCACGCTCTTTGGCCTCGGCTCTGAATAGAGATCTATGTAAGCAATGCGTCAGCGGGGGATGCAGGGGTAGTGAGTCACCTACTCTAAACGGTTTGTCTCTTCTTCCTGCGCCTGTTGCTCTTCTCTAATAGATTGCTCTCGGGCCGCCTGCTCTGCTTTAGCTGGTCCATCCATTGCCTTCTTTATATCGGCTTGGCCTGCGCTACCGGTCCGGCCCTTTCGTGAAGGCGGTGCCGGAGGGGGCTTCTTGCCAGCCGGTTTGGCAGACTGCACCGCAGGTCCGCTTTGTTCCTCGGCTAGACGGCGCTGCCTCTCCTGTTCCCTCTTTGCGTCTTCCTCTTCTGCTCGCCTTAGGCGCTCTTCGCGTTCCTTTCTCTCACGCTCTTGTCGTTGCACGAGAGTCTCCGCGGAATCATTTTGGGGTTTGAGCCCAGCAGCTGCCATTCGTTCGGCAATGCGCTTTTGCGCACGTTCTCGAGCAGCCGCAACACGGTCCTCGTGTGTAGCACCTGGCGTTGATCCGGCAGAACCGGTTGGCGTCGGAGAAGAATGTGTGGTAGTTGTGCCTCCCAGTGGCGCATCATCGTACCGAGACCGCTGCTCTCTCACATCTGTTGCTCTTGATCGCCTGTAAATTCATTAGCTCGTTTCGATTCGAAGGTACAAACACGCATTGTGATACTGGTATAGAAGGGGAGGATCAAGAAAAGCAGGCGGAAAGAATAAGGCAAGAGGGGAAAGGATATATGGGGGACGCGCGAATATGCTTACTCTTCCTTGCGAACATGAGCAGTGCGACTACTGCGTTTCAAATCGTAAATGAAGTCCCGGATCACATCTTCAACTCCCAAAGCGTCCTCCCAACGCCGCCGTTCATGCTCACGAGTTGAATTCTGACTACCATCTCTGAGGCTGTCTTCCAGACTTCTCGCAAATTCCCGGACGCTATCCTCTACATCACGGGTCATTGCCTCATTTCTCTCTCTCTCAGCCTTGAAATTGCCGCTTTCGGCCTCAAGTCGACGGGCTGCAGCCCCGTCGTCGTCTTGCGAGGCAGGAACAGGCCGTCCAGCAAGCTCGGCCGCTCGTGCTTGCATCCTAGCACGGGCACGCGCTTTAATACGGTCAGCCTCTGTCACCATACCACCAGGGCCTGTGCCCACGATAGAAGAGGCGCTGTTAGGATGTTCCTTTGCATCCTTCAGACGGAACAACTCGAGTTTGACATCGGTAATTTCCCGCTCAACACGCCTTACTTCCGAGGCTACCTGGGGAACCATATCCTGGTAGGATTGCAGTTGACGACGTAGTGATCTCCGTTCAGCCCCAGTATCAAGGGCACGGAATGTCGCATCCGGGTGGGTGTCTATGTCATCCTGCACCCGTCGAATCCGGTCCATGAGGCTTTCTGCTTCTCTCCGGTCTCTCCGGTCCAAAGCATCATCCTCTTCGGCTTGATTTTCATCCTGGAAATCCACGGCATCCAGCATAATCTGGGTTTCACGGATTTTCTTCTTCAGCTGCTCGACAGACAACTCCTCATCGGACGCCTTAGACGCAGCAGGTGAGGGTGTTCGGCCATTGTTTCCAACACGGCGGCGAGCACTGGATCGATACCCAGCAGCAGCTTCATCGTTGTTTTTGAAAAGCGTGGCATCCTTGCGACCGACTCCAGGAGAAACCGCGCCACCGCGGAAAGAATGTTCTTTCAGATAACTTACACCGGTCTTTTGGGGTTGCAGGAATGCGCCAGAAGCCTTTCTGGTTTCCGCGTCTTGTGAAAGCATGGACTTGATTGTGCCGATCGAATCATTCAGATTCCTTGTAGATGGAGGTACAAGCTCTGGAGGCAGGCGGTTCGGGACTGGATATCCATTTAGTTTCCTATAAATTAAATGCATTGCCACGGCAAATTCATCCATGTTCAGTCGACCCCTGTTGTTGGGATCCGCTAGCGTCCAAATGCGTTCCAGGTCTGTCCGATCAAGACCACTCTGCCCCATGATTTCAATAGCAGTATCACCTCCGATGAAACCTTTGTGGAACCCATCCCAGGCTCGAAAGAGGTCGTCATAGATCTTTTTCTCTTCTTTGGTGATAGCCCATGGGATATGAGCATTTCCAGAGAGACCAGCAGCAGAAAACCCACCTTCGCGACCCGGCTGCGGCATCAGCTGCTGCTTCAGAGCCTCAATATTCGGCAAGCCGGATGATGGAGCATTGACAAACCCCCACTGGCCGGGTACCCCAGTAGGTTGTGCAACCAGCCCAGATACTCCCCCAGTCTGTGCAGGGCTCAAGCTTGAACCAAAACCAGTAGGCATGGGAGGCATAGGGGGACGAGGTCCATTATAGCCTGCTGGCTGAGGGTTGGTCATGAACCCAGTCGGTTGAGCCTGGAGTTGTTGCTGAGCTTGTCCGGGGAAGCCAGTAGCCTGTGGGGCAATGAAGCTCGATCCCGAGAAAGAGGGTTGGTTTTGCTGAAAACCTGTCGCCTGATGGAACCCTGTAGGTTGCGCTGTAAGCTGTGTGAGGAGATGCGAATTGGTCGGCTGCTGTGGCTGCGGTTGCTGCGGGGCCGGGGGAGCAGACTTGTTTTCCAGTAGCGGAGGATCGAAGCTGGGAACATTCGTTCTGGTTGGCTGTTTTGGCTGAGTGTCGGGGACCTGGAACGAAATGATGTCCACAACACTAGAAACCTCGTTCCTAATCTTCTCGGGGAGCGCGTCCGGTAGATCTCTACCCGTGATTCTGAGATTGCACAGGTACATAGCCAAGGCAAACTCTGGAAAGAATAGTTGCCCAGATTTGGTGGAATCCGACAAGATCCTACAACGATTAGCGGTCCAATTGCAGCAATCGGGCATAACCATTTACACACCATATTTTTGACAAATCACCGCCCGGGAGCTTTGACCGCAATAGAAGTTCTTTCGCCTTCTCTCCTGTAGGCAACGTGTCAGGAAGTGCAACGGGTCACCATATCCTTAAGAGGGGTCGTACTAACCGCTCATCGTCTGGTTTTCGCCAACCGCAGACTTGAAGAGTTGTTCGAATTTCGCCTGGTCTTGCGCGGTGATAAATGAGAGGCGAATGTTCGGTATCTTACTTCCAGCAGATTTGGGCGGCGGCGGCGGAGCTATACCAGCACCATCCTGGAAGGAGTCTGCTATCTCCGATGAAGTCCGAGGGGCCGAACGAACAGGAAGGCCAGTGCTTGAGGGGGCCTGGAATTGTGGAGGCTGCGCCTGAGCGGGATATCCAGTGAACTGGGGCTGCTGGGCAGGGATTCCAAAGCCTGCCTGCTGAGACTGTGGTACCGCGCCAGGGAAACCTGTGAATTGAGGTTGAAGCTGTCCAGTTGGGAACCCCGTAGGTTGGGGTTGCAACTGCGAGCCTCCGAACCCGGTTGGCTGAGGGGCATACCCGGTTGGCTGAGGAGCAAAACCGGTCTGATGCGGCTGCTGCAGTGGCTGCTGCTGACCAGGTGGGAACTGCGAGTATGGAGATGGCTGCACGAAAGGTGGATGTCCTGGACGAGCGCTGTTGGCGCCGCCCAGGAAGGAATTCGATGAGGAGTACATTACTGAAGTGTCGCTTGCATCAGAGACGGACGAGGCATTGAAGGGACAAAAGCTAAAGGAAGTGGAAGATGCGAAAACACAGTAAGCCAAAAACAATGTCAAGAGCGCTGGGTGAAGAAGTGAAGGAACCCGCGCGAGAATAATGAGGACAGACAGGCAACCACGGGGGAGTCTCAGGAGGGAGGAGGAGGAGCTGCTGGGTGACGCCCATAGCAGTTACATAATCAGGGACGCCGAGGGGGACTTACACTATAGTACTAGTACGGAGTAAACTACCTACTAGGTACCTTACCGGACGAGGGGGGGTTTATGGTTTGGTATATATATAGTATTTTAATAAAAATAAGTGTTTTTCAAATTATGTTATATATATATTATATAAATATAATTAAATATTATATAATTCTAAAATATATATATATTTTTTTTTCAAATATATATAAAAAATAATATTTATTTATTTATATATATAAATTAGTCTTTATTAAGATCTGTAATATCTTATAAATTTATTTTTAATAAATCTTAAGCTTTCTAAAGTATATTATAATATTATTAAGATAAATAATTATAAAATAATCTTAATAGTTAATACTCTGTAAATAAAGATTTTGTAAATTCTTAAAATTCTTAGATAGAGTGGCTTAACCTGACTATTATATCTTAATCTTAATCTGGCTATAATCTAATAGTCAGATTAAGATATAAAAAATTTTTAATTATATAATTAAGATTAGATTAAGATATAATTATTATTATAACTATTTATATTTATTAATTAAAAAGATTAGATATAATAGATAGATTAATAATTATAGATTAATTTATAATATATTATATATATACTCTTTTTATATAAATAATATATAAAGTATAATATATATTTAATTATAATATAAATATAATAATATTCTTTAGATATAGTCTATTATTTAATTTATTTAATTAATTATTTTAAGAGATATACTATACTCTAAAAAAGACTTTTATAAAATCTAGAGTGGCTTAATCTGACTGTTATATCTTAACCTTAATCTGGCCATAATCTAGTATCTAGATTAAGATATAAAAAAATTTTAACTATATAATTAAGATTAGATTAAGATATAATTATTATTATAATTATTTATATCTGCTAATTAGAAAGATCAAATATAGTAAATAAATTAATAATTATAAATTAATTTATAATATATATATTTTTTATATAGATAATATATAAAATATAATATATATTTAATTATAATATAAATATAATAATATTTTTTAAATATAGTTTACTGCTTAATCTACTTAATTAATTATTTTAAAAAATATATTATATTTTAAAAAAGACTTTTATAGAATCTAATATAAAAAAATAAAAAAAATATAAAATATTTATTTTTTATATTATTTAAAATAATAATTATAATAATATAAAAATTATAAAAATTAGATCTCTATCTTTATTTAAATATATATAATAATTAAAAACTTAGATAAGACTAGTTTTTTTAATTTTAATAATAATTTATTCTCTAAATTATTTTTAAAATTATTTATATTTTTATTTTTATTAATATAAAAAATAATAATTATCTTATTCTTTTCTTACTTTTTAAATATAAAAATAATTAAATTTAAATTAAGATTATTAAATATATTCTAATATTTCTTATTTATAATAAAATAATTAATATATATTTAAAATATAATTATTTTAATTATATTAAGATAAAAACAGCTTTGGTAATAATAATAGATATTTTAAAAATTATTAAAAAAATATTTAATATTAATATTATTAATTATAACTAAGAGAAAATCTCTAGCTATTTAATAAAAAATAAAAAATTAATTATAATAAAATTTTTAATAAATAAAAATATTAATATATTTTATAATATCTAAAATTATATTAATTTAATTAAAAATATTTTAAAAAGCTATATATTTTTAATATTTAAATATATTTTAAGTTTTTTATATATTTTAACTACAGATAAGAGTTTTTAGTATTAAAAAATATTATAAAAAATCTTATCTAGATTTAATAGTAATTTAAAGATTATTAATAATATATTAATTATTAAATTCTAATTAAAATAGAAAAAGAATATCTTTTTAAAAATAATTTAATATTTATAATATTAATTAATATTATTATCTAGTTATATATCTTTTTTAAATTTTTTAAGTTTTAATATTAGATTCAGAATAATTATAATTATATAAATATAATTTTTTATTTAATAAATATAATAATAATACTTTCAGAATTTTTAATATATATTATATAAATTCTTAAGAATTTTTTTTTTAGAATATCTGTTTTTTTTCTAGTCTATTAATTAAATAATCTAGATAATTAAAAAAATTATTATAAATATTATAAATCTTATAAATAGTAAATCTATTATTCTTAGAGAAATAAAAAATAAAAAAAAAAATTTAAAAATTTAAAAAGATATTTTATCTATTTTTATTTAATTATAATAAAATAAAAATAATTAATATTATTATATTTATAGTACTGAATAAAACTTTGAATTATTTAATAAAGATTAAATATTTAATAAATTATAAAATAGATTAAGTTTTAGTAGATTTTATAATTAAAAAAAAATAATAGACTAAGCTAGATTTAAATTATTCAATAAATAAAAACTTTTTATAATATTAAAAACTTATATTTATAAATTATATAATTTTCTAAATTTATAATTAAAAATTAATATAATAAATTAGCTGATAAAAGATTTCTAAAAAGTTTTTATAAAAAAAGATTTTATATTAATTTTTTATAGATAGCTTTTAAAATATATTTTTTTAAAAATTTTTAAAATATTAAAAAAAATTTTAAAATTTTATTATTATTTTTTTATATATATTTAATAATATTATTTAAGATTTTAATCTAAAATTTCTATAAAAAAATATTAATTTTAAATAATTTTTAAAAAATTAAAATTAATTAAAATATTATAAAATTAAATATTTTAACTAAATTAAGTTCAGAGTTCAGCTAAGATTATATTAAATATTATATTATTATTATTAATATTATTAATTATTATATCTAATAATTAATAAATAAGATTATATTTATATAAGATTAATATAATAATTATAACTAGATTCTTATTAATATAAAATCTAGATATTAATTAAAAATCTAGTAAAATCTTATAATAATTTATATTTTTTATTAAAAAATATTTAATTAAATTAAGAAATATTTTTTAATTAAAACTAATCTAGTAATCTATTATAATTAATATCTCTCTAATATCTAAAAATTTTAATAATAATTATATATATATCTCTTCAGATAGTTTTATAAAATATTCTTTAATTTATATTTAATTAGAAAAACTTAGTTTTTAATAGAGAGATAAAATAGTAAGATTAATTATATATTTAAATTAAATATATTTAATAGTTTAAAATAATAAATAATAGATAATTATAAAATATAAAACTTAATTCTAAAAATCTTATTTATTATAGATTATAATTTATAAAGATCTAGAAAAAAGTAATAATTAAAAAAAAATTATTTTAAAAAAATAAATAAATATTTATAATAATCTTTTACTTAGTATTTAATTAATTATTTATTTAGATATAATTAATAATAATTCTTTTTTATAATTCTTATAAAGATAATAGTTTATAAAACTAGTTTCTAAGTTTTTAATTTCTAGATATTATAAAATATAAAAATATATAATATAATAAATATAAAAGATTTTATTAAGAAATAATATATTTTTCTAAAAATTATCTTATATTATTAATAATTTTTTTTAATTAAAATAAAATAATAATTTTTTAATTTATATATAATTTTTAAAAAAGATTATCTTCTGCTATTAATTTTAAAAAATAAAAAAGTTTTTTTTAAAAAATTAAATATAAAATAATCTTCTGATTTTTTATAATATATATAATCTTAAGATTTAAAAAAAAAAAAAAGATCTTATTTAAAAAGTTTATTTTAGTTTAGATATTATTATAATTTATAAAAATCTAAAAAAAAAAAAAAAAATTTAATAATATTTTTTAAAAATAAATTAAATAATTATAATTAATTTATAATTTTAAAATTATTTTATAAATAATAAATATAAAAAAATAAAAGCAAAAAACTTTATAAAAATAATTTATTTTATTTTAAAATATAATTTTATATAAATATAATCTATTATATTTTAATATATAATTAAGATATCTACTATATTTTATTTATTTTAATAAATTTAATAAATAAAAATTTATATCTAGAGTCTAGAGTTATAAAATAATCTTTTTTTTTAAATAAAGCTATTTAAAATATAATAGACTAGAATAAAAAATAGATATTTATAAAAAAGATTTATAAAAAGTTTTTATAGAATCTTCTATAAAAATTATAATATTATAATATAAATCTAATATATTTATTTATTTTATTTATTTATTTTATTTATTTTATTTATTTTATTTATTTTATTTATTTTATTTATTTTATTTATTTTATTTATTTTATTTATTTTATTTATTTTATTTATTTAATTTATTTAATTTATTTAATTTATTTAATCTATTTAATCTATTTAATCTATTTTATTTTAATAATCTGATTATTTATAATCTTCTTAACTATTTATTTATTTTTAATTCTATTAATAGCTCTTTAAGCTATATTTTATTTATAAATCTAAGAATAGTCTAATTTAAAAAGAATAATAAAATAAAAATAATATATTTATTCTTAATATTCTAATTAATAATTAATATATAGTTTTTTTAATATTCTATATAATATAATTAAAATATATAATTAAAATAAAATAATAATTATATATTTTTATATATATTTTTTATTATAAAAATAATAATTTTATAAAAAGCTGAATTTTATTAATATAACTAGAATTTCTTTATTATTTTTAATAAATTATAATAAAAAAAATATTAATTTTTTTTTAATTATATTTTTTTAATTTAAAAAACTTTTTTTTATATATTTTTAGATAATAATAAAAATAGTTAGATTAATAATTATTTAATCTAAATATATCTTAATTATATTAAAGCTTAAAAAAATATAATAAATAAATCTTAATATTAAAAATAATTAAAATAATTAATTATCTAATTTTTAGTTATATTATAATCAGATATAAAAATTTTCTTAATTTAATTATAATCTAATAATTAGATATAAAAATTTTAATTAATCTAATCTAATCTGGCTGCTAGCTACTCTAATAAAATCTAATATAAAAAAATAAGAAAAGATATAAAATATTAAATTTAAAATATAATTATCTAATTAATTAATTTAGTTACTCTAATTAAATCTAGTTAAAATAAAAAATATTTTTTAATTAAAGCTAATTTAGTAGTCTACTATAATTAATATTTATTTAATATCTAGAAATTTTAATAATAGCTATATATATATATTTTTTTAAATAATTTTATAAAATATTCTTTAATTTATATTTAATTAAAAAAACTTAATTTTCAGTAAAAAAATAAAATAATAAGATTAATTATTTATTTAAATTAAATATATTTAATAATTTAAAATAGTAGATAATAAATAATTATAAAATATAGAATTTAATTCTGAAAATCTTATTTATTATAAATTATAAAAATCTAAAAAAAATAATAATTAAAAAAGATTTATTTTAAAAAAATAAATAAATATTTATAATAGATCTTTACTTAGTATCTAACTAATTATTTACTTAGATATAATTAGAGTAACTAATAGCCAGATTAGATTAGATTAATTAAAACTTTTATATCTAATTATTAAATTATAATTAGATTAAGAAAATTTTTATATCTAATTATAATATAACTAAAAATTAGATAATTAATTATTTTAATTATTTTTATTATTAAGATTTATTTATTATAGCTTTTTAATCTTTAATATAATTAAGATATATTTAAATTAAATAATTATTAATCTAACTATTTTTATTATTATTTAAAATTATATAAAAGAAATTTTTTAAATTAAAAAAATATAATTAAAAAAATTAATATTTGTTTTATTATTATTTATTAAAAATAATAAGAAAATCTTAGTAACTTAGTTATATTAATAAAATTCAGCTTTTTATAAAATTATTATTCTTATAGTAAAAAATATATATAAAAATATATAATTATTACTCTATTTTAGCTATGTATCTTAATTATATTATAAAATATTAGAAAAACTATATATTAATTATTAATTAAAATATTAAAAATAAATATATTACTTCTATTCTATTATTTCTTCTAGATTAGATTATTCTTAGATTTATAAATAAGATTAGAGTGTGATAGAATAAACCAGCTATCAGGATAAAGATCATCGGGATGATATATTATAGTGATTATGAGAGTTGTGTTATTAGAATGATATATTATAGTGATTATAAGAGTTATAAGATTATTAATAGTGGTTCTATATCTCTCTGGTATCTATAAGATATTGATCTCTTTATAAGAAGCTACTGATTCTTTAAGAATCAGTCTATCTTATAGATATAGACTATCTTTGTTATTATTAAATAAATATATAGTATTTTATAATTAATTTTTTATCTAGTTAACAGGCTTTCTACTCTAATAAATAGATTTTATTATATTCTGATTTTTCTTTTTTTGATTATCTAAGAAAGATATTATTTATTAAAGATAGTAAAAAAATAGAAATACTTAGTAATTAAATTAATCCAGAATTCTCGCTGAATACTATTTTTATTATTAAAGAGATTTAACAGCTAGAAGATTATATTTATTAATTAAAATAAGCTATTAACTTATAGCAAAGAATAGTTTATTTTTAAAAAAATAGCTTCCTAAGTAAAATTTTTTTAAGATATTATTAATTCTCTTCTAAATTAGAAAAGAATAAAAAAGAGATTAAGTTTAAAAATATTTCTTACTTTACTCTGAACTTTAATCTTTAAAAATATTAAAAATAAATTATTAATTTGAAATATATATTCAGAAATATATCTAAGAAATATTTATTAGAGAAATACAAGATTCTTGCTGTTATTAGCTATATAAACTTAGTATATAAATAAAGATAATATTATTTTATAAATAATAAGAGTCCAGAAGAGAGATAATTTCTTAAGAAATTATAATCTTAATTTAAAAATTAAACTCTTATATTAATTTAAAATACTGCTATTTTTTAATTAAATATTATAATCTAACTTAAACAGGCTTATTAGTAATACAGTCAGAATTCACAAGAGTTTTATATTTATCTTAATATCTTAAAGTAATATTTTTTTTATTAAATAAAAAAAAAAGAATCTTATTCTATTTTACTAAGCTATTATTAAATCTAAATTATTATATTTAAGAGTATATTTTTTATTTATCAGAGAAGCAGAATAAAATAGTGACTATTATTATTTATTATTATAAATTATAGAAAAATAAAAAAAAATATAAGTAAAATAATAATTAATTTAGTAATTATAAGTTATGCAAGCGCTTTTAAGAAATTACTAATAAAATTATTAAGAAAGATATCCTGAATTATAGAAAAAATTCTATTAGAAAAAATAGTAATTAATTATAATATTTTATATATAAAAGTATTTAATATCTTATAAATTAATATTCTATTAAAAATAAAAGAATTTAATCTACTAGAATCTATTAATTTTTATTAGATTTAAAGAGAAAAATAGAGAAGTTAGAATAGACTTTATAATTTTAATTTCTTTATTTATAATAGAGATTATATATTGTTTTTATATTTCTATCTATATTTAAAATAGTCTTAAAATCTTTATAAATCTGAATAGCTGCGCCGAAGTAGATATTATTAATTATTAGTTTATTAAAATTTATAATTTTTAATATATTTTAGTTACTGCGCCAAAGATTAAAGCTATTAATTAAATTATTATTTTTATTTATAATATATAAAAAGTCTCTATTATTATTATTAATTCGCGAGGAGACATCTATACTTTTAAATAATATTATATAAAGATTAATTAAGATTTCTGACTAAAAGATAGTTCTGTACTATTTTTAATAATTATATTTTATAATTTATATATTATCTTATTAGTATAAAACTGTTAGTAATAATTTAATATATTATTTATTTTACTATTTTTTATTATTTAATTTATTAAAGTAATTTAAAACTCAGCAAGAGTATATATTATTATTAAGCTTTTTAAAAATATCTGATTATCAGAAAAAGAATCTTATAATTTATTATTAAATTCTGAGATAATTTTTATTAAATTTAAATAATTTTAAGATATATTTTTTATAGATTTCTTCTAATAGCTATCTTTTTATAGCCCTGCGGACTATATTATTAATATTAAATTTAATAAAATACTCTCTTATAGTTTAATATATCTTTTATTTAAAGCTAAACTTAAGATTTTATAAGAATATATTAAAGAGAATCTGAAACTAGATTAAATTTAATTTTTAAAAAGTTCTGCTAAAGTCTTTATTTTTTTTATATTTAAAAAAAATAATAGCTTATATCTTTGTATAGACTATAAAAATTTTAATAAGATTTTTATTAAGAATTATTATTTCTTATTTCTTATTTTAAAGATTCTTAACAGAATTTTAGGAAGTATCTACTTTTTAAAGATTAATATTAAGAATATATATTATTAAATTTATATTAAGAAAGATAATAAATAAAAAATAGTATTTTATATTTAATATAGCTATTTTAAATATATAGTTATACTATTTAAATTAACTAATATTTTAATAACTTTCTAAAACTATATATATATTATGCTTTGAGAACTTCTTAATAATTTTTATATAGTATATCTGGATAATATTCTTATCTTTTTATTAGATAAGAAATCTTATATAAAGTATATTTATTAAGTTTTAAAGAGACTTTGAGAAGCTTAGCTTTATATAAAATTATTAAAATATTTATTCTATTAATCTTAAGTTAAATTTCTGAAATATATTATTAACTCTGACAGAGTATTTATAAATTCTTAATAAATAAATAATATTATTTTATAATTAATTCTTAAAAGTTATTATAATATCCAGATTTTTCTTAGATTCTGTAATTTTTATTAATAATTTATTTAAGATTATTCTTATATTATCTTGTCTTTTATTTCTTTGCTTTATTAAATAATTAACAGATAAAAGTTAGAAAAGATTTATTTAATTTTAATTAAATAAACTGCTTTCCGCTGTTTTATTACTGTCTTTTAATAAATATCTTTATTAATATATTTTAATTCTACAAAACCCCGCTGTTTAGAAACTAATATATTAAAAGAAAAAATAAGTAATATTTTATCTTAATCTAATATTAAAAATATATTTTATTTAGTTATATTCTAATCTTATAAGTTCTCTAATATTAAACTAAATTATAATATTTTAGATCAAGAGCTATTTGCTATTATTTACTCTTTTAAATAATAATAATAATATTTAGAAGATATTTTTCAAATAATTAAAATTTTATTAAATTATTTGAACTTGTAATTTTTTATATATTAAATCCGGGTTAATAAAAAACAAGCTTAATAATTTATAAGTCTAATTCTCTATAATTTTATTATTAAATATAGAACAGAAAAATCAAATTCAGTAGATAGATTCTTTAGAATATTTTCTAAATCTTAAATAAAATCTGCTTCTCAAGAAAAATTATTAATCTTAATTTAAATATAATTTATAAATATATTATTTTTAATAATAAGAGATCTTATTAAAAAAAAAACTTAGTTTAAATCTTAAGATATACAGGATTATTCTGGATTTAATATTTATATTATATTAAGCTTAAAGAATCTTAATAATTAAGTTAATATAAAGACAGTTGACTGGGCTGCTTAAAAGAACTTATCTTAAGAAAGATTTATTTCTTAATCTATAGTATTATAAATATATACCGCGGAAGTTTTATACTTGAATATATATAATTCTAAATTTTAAAAGATAATCTTATATTTGTAGAATAATAATTTAGAGATATAATAATAAAAAACTACTATTTAATAAAAATAATTAGATTAAAAATATTAAATTATTAAAATAATTAATTATATTTATTTTAAAGATTAATACTATATTTTCTCTTTTAAGATATTATATCAGATACTTATTAAGCTATATTATAATAATTTATTAGCAGAATACTTCAGAAAGATCTGAATAGAAGTATTATTATATAAAAAGTTTTACTGAAATAAATTATAATATAATATAGTTAAATATATCTAAACTTATTTAATATATTAAGAAATTACTGCTTTAAAGTATTAATTATATAATAGTCTTAAATTATTATTAATTTTATTATATCTTTTTATTAAATTAATAATAGATTTTATTACAGAACTGCTTTCTATTATCTAATATAAAAAAACTATTAATACTATTCTAGTTATTATTAATTAATTCTTAAAATATTATCTTTTCTTTACTATTTTATTTATAATAACTGCTTCAGATCTTGCTGAACTATTCTATAAATAGATTAAATTAATCTTTAAATCTCTAAATAAGATTATATCTAATTAAAAATTAATCTTTATTAGTAAATTCTAATTAAATTTAGTTTATAATAGCTATATAATCTTGAAGCTTTTAACTATATTTTATTCTTAAACTAATAATTAAATAGAATAGATAAATCAAATACTTAAATATTATCTTTAATACTACTTCAGCCAGTATAATATTAACTAGTTATTAATTTTTTTAAGTACTTAATTTATCTGTAATAATATAGATAATATAATTATAAACTAATTATCTTATAATATTCTTTATAACTTTTTGCTGGATTTTTATATTAGAATTAAGACTAATTCTTAGCAGTAAGAAGTCCCAGTAATATAAAATAAAATTAAGAAATTTAGAGAAATAAGAGAACAGCTATAAAAAATATAGTAAATAGCTATAGAAAAATAAAAGAAATATTATAATAAATATAAAAAACTATTTTATTTTAAAAAAAAAGATTTAATTAAGCTATTAACTCAGAACTTATAACTTAAAGAACTAAAAAAGCTGGCTCTGAAGTTTATAAAATTCTTTTAAATTCTTAAATATATTAGATCTCAGATATATTAATTATATTTATTTAAGAAATATAAATAAATTTATAATATATTCTATATTTTTTTATTAGAATTATAAAATACTGAAAGAAATTATAAAGAACCGCTTCTAATATCTAAGCTAGATAATAAAAATAAATAGAAAGTTAAAGAAATTAAAGACTATTAATACTATAATAGTCAGAATTATTATCTAATTAAATAGAAAAAATAGTCAAGCAAGTATAATCAATAAATTTTTAGTAAAAATATAAAAAATATATTCAAAGCTATAAAATAATACTAGAAATATTATAAAAAGTACTATATATTAAGAAAATAAAAGATAATTACTAATAAATTACTCTATATTCTTAAGAGATAAGCTACAGAAACATTAATCTCTTAATATTTTTTATTAATTATATTATCGCGGATTAAATATATTAATAAATATAAAATTATTCTATTATAAGACAGCAGAGAATACTTAAATATATTTAGTTATATTTATTATCTATTTATAAGATAAACAACAACAATAATCAGATCTTTTTATTATAACTTAGAAATATTTATAAAAAAAATAGACTTTAGAAAAAGAATACAGAGATCTGTAATTAATTTAATAATATTATTCTTATTATTTAAAGTTAATTTATTATTATTAATATCCAGATATTAAATATATACTATAGCTCTTATTAAATTAAGAAAGTTTTACAGAGCAGAAATCTAGTCTATATATTCTAAATTATCAAACAGTAAATATAACAATATTTTTGTTTTATAAATATAATAATTCTTTAGCAAGACGCGAAGACTAAAATAAAAAATTAATTATACTAAAAAAATATAACAGATCTTAATAAACTTAATATACTCGGTAATAAACTTTTAATAGAATATTAATAATAAAATCACAAAGATTTTATCTCTTAATTATAATAAGAACTTATATACTTGACAGTCTTAATATTCTTTAATAAAAATTTATAAGTATAGATATTCTTTATATTATTAAATATCTTTATAAAAATATAGACTTCTTTGCGGATAGTCTATTTAATATTATTATTTTAATATTTTTTCTTCAGAATCAGAGTGGCCTATTTAATAATTTTTATAAAATTATAAGTATTTTCTAACAGATTAGTTACAGACTTAAGAAATATTAGTAAATTATATATATATAATACAGAGTATATAAAATCTACAGAATTATAAGTCTTCTTCTTCGCGGAATAGAAATAATATAAGATAAATATTTTTATATTTAATAGATAACTGATATTATATAGAGTATTTTTCTTAAAATTAAAGTTATTATTTATATATCTTAGACAGTATATACAGAAGTTATAGCAGGCTTTAATAAAAATATTCTGCTTGAAATATACTGTTTTCTTTATTATTATAAAGTAATCAAGAATAAGATCAATATCCAACAAAAAAAGAAATAACAATAATACAGTATAGATAGAAATAATAAAGATTATATAAAATAATAAAAAAATATAAAGAGAATAATCATAAATTACTAAAGAAATAATAATTATAAAGTAGAAGAGAAGAAAAAAGAGAAGTAATATAAAAGATTTTTTTATTTATACTTCTTCGCAGGAAATCTATCTATATAAATATAATATAAAAAATTCTTTTATTTATATTTCTTCGCAGGAGATCTATCTATATAAATATAATTAAATATTTATAAAGCTATATAGAAACAGTATATAATTCTGTTTATATTATATATTCCGCGAGTTTTTTATCTTTTGCTATTAAATCCCCACTATTCTAAATCAGAAATATATAAGATTATTCTTAATATCCGAGCCAGATAGCTTGTCCCAGCAGAGAAGAATATTATTTATAATAAAATAAATCAGCTATTAGAATAAAGATTATTAGAATAATATATTATAGTGATTGTGAGAGTTATATTATTGAAATAATATATTATAGTAATTATAAGAGTTATAAGATTATTAATAGTGATTCTATATCTCTCTGATATTTATAAAATATCAATTCCTCTATAAGAAGCTACTGATTTTTCAAGAATCAGTCTATCTTGTGAATATAAACTATCTTTATTATTATCAAACAAATACACGGTGTTTCATAATTGATTCCTTACCTAGTCAACAGGCTTTCTACCCTGACAAGTAGATCCTATCACATAGAGTGGCTAACAGCCAGGTCAGATTAGATTAATTAGAATTTTTATATCTAATTATTAGATTATAATTAGACTAAGAAAATTTTTATATCTAATTATAATAGATTAAAAATTAAATAATTAATTATTTTAATTATTCTTAATATTAAGATTTATTTATTATATTTTTTAAGCTCTAGTATAACTAAGATATATTTAAATTAAATAATTATTAATCTAACTATTTTTACTATTATTTAAAAATATATAAAAAAAAGCTTTTTAAATTAAAAAAATATAATTAAAAAAGAAATTAATTTTTTTTATTATTATTTATTAAAAATAATAAGAAAATTCTAGTTATATTAATAAAATTTAGTTTTTTATAAAATTATTATTTTATAATAAATAATATATATAAAAATATATAATTATTACTTTATTTTAATTATATATTTTAATTATATTATATAAAATACTAGAAAAATTATATATTAATTATTAATTAAAATATTAAAAATAAATATATTATTTTTATTTTATTATTTTTTCTAATTAAGCTATTTTAAATTTATAAATAAAATATAGCTTAAAGAGCTATTAATAGAATTAGAACTAAATAAATAATTAAAAAATTATAAATAATTAAATTATTAAAATAAAGCAGATTAAATAGATTAAATAAATAAAATAAATAAAATAAATAAAATAAATAAAATAAATAAATAGAATATACTAGATAGAATATACTAGATTTATATTATAATATTATAGTTTTTATAAAAAGTTTTATAAAAATATTTCATAAATTTTTTTTATAAATATATTTTTTTTATTTTA